>NC_034607.1:51276381-51313615 GCF_900095145.1 Mus pahari
TTCTCTGTATAACCCTGGCTGTCCTGGAACTCACTTTGTAGACCAGGCTGGCCTCGAACTCAGAAATCTGCCTGCCTCTGCCTCCCAAGTGCTGAGATCAAAGGCGTGTGCCACCACCACCCAACGTCGTCTTCTTTTTAAAAATGTATTTATTTTATCTGCTTTGTCTGCATGCATGTGTGTGCACTGTATGTGTGCCTGGTGCCCCTGGAGGTCAGGGGATCCCATGGGATTGAGTCTGTCAGGTGCATGCTGAGAACTGAACCTGGATCCTTTGGGAGGGAAGCCAGTACTTCTAACTGCTGTGCCACCTCTCCAGCCCATCTCAGACCTTCTTAGGGCAACTGCTCCTTTTGCTAGGTAAACCCTGGTGGGTTTCTTGTATTTTGAATCTCATTTGTAAAACTCTCTTCTGAGGTGGAGGGATTTGTATGTGCTACACCAGTACCTCGAGCCACATCCCCATCCCCAGATTTTTAAAGACAGTCTCACCACAGAGCTCAGGCTGGCCTTAAACTCACTATGCCATCCTGTGCCTGCCTCCTCACCCACGGAGAGTCTGGCTTCTAATGATGCCCTTGGCCTGGCTTTTCTTTCTTGCAAACCACGATGTTCCCTGAGTCCCTTTCAGAGCTTGGTACCACAGAGGATGTCTAGTGATTTCTGTAAAACAATTAAACTTAGAATTTTCTGAACGCCAACCCTTTGCCAACCCCTGCTGGATGTTACCGATTGCCTGCGTGCATGTTCAGTACTGCCCAGACCCACCCACACTTGCAGATTTTGACATAAACAAGTTAGGCCTGTGTACATCAGTGCTTTTAAGATGCTTCCTAGGGCTTCTCCATGGGGATCTGCGAAAGCTTCCAGCCAGCCCAGCAGACAGTTCTCACCTCCTGTGTTCTGGAGTTAGAGTTCTAATGCAAAGGCTCATGTTACTAATAAATGATTGCTGCTCCCCAACGAGGAGCAAGGCAGAGTCCTAGGAGCAGACACTGGCAGTGGTATCCCTGCTCCTGGGGACTTACAGGATAGCCCAGGGAGGTGGACACATGTCAGCAGGCTGTGCTTCAAAGGGTGGAAAGATCTGTGCAGACGATGTGACACCAGGGTAACAGGGAGTGACTCCAGGCGCCTAGTTAGTCAGGCTCCTGGCTGGAAGTTCAGAGGAAGATGCCCTTGATCAGCCAGCTATGGAGATGTGAGGAACGAGCATCCAAGGCAGACCGACCTGCTCAGAGGTCATAAGGCAGGACAGATTCTGTGTTCAGAGACAGACCAAAGGCTGGACAAGCCTGCTCACCTGTCCTTGAGATCAAAATCTTACTGCAGGAGTTGGGGTGCTGTGGACTGTGATCCCACTGTGATGTGGACAGCATCCTAAGTTCTTTGGGTCTGTTTATGGTCAGGGGAAGCTGGTAGGTGAGAGTCTGTTTCGTAGAGGGCACCGTCAGGTCCATACAGGCTGTTATAGTGGTTGTTTAGGTTGTTTTAAGGAAAGCACATTGGATGTGGACAGGGAAGAACCTTGCAAGCCGCAGGAATGAGCCCGCCTACTCTCGGGATGAGCCAATCAGCACAGGTGGAGCAGTGCAGCACTTCCTCTTCCGCTGACTTGGCCCTCTGCACGGTACCTGTACCTGTAACTGCGCTAACTCTGCCTTGCTTACTGCTAGGAAAGATAAGGCTTCTCCCTCTTCTCAAAGCCCATTCCTGGCAAATCAAGCATTCTCGCTCTCATCTCCACGGCCCCGGGTTTTATCCCCTGACTTGAAAGAACAAGCAACAAAAGTCACCCCATTTGGCCTCTGAAACACGTTGCCTGTTGCCTGTTTCCTTCCCGTGGTGTTTGCTCTTGTAGTGTCTGTCCTGGTCCCACCTGCTAGCTCTCCATCACAGCCACAGCACACACATCCTCTCGAATCTAAAACAGGATTAAACTCTCTCAGGACAGGGCTGCGTAGTAAATATTTTAGACCTGACTCCGCCTGCCATGGTAGCCAGAAAGCAGCCACAAGCCTATGGAAATGGATGTCATGGCTGTACCCCAGAATGAGAGTTCATAACTCGGGGTGGCATTCACAGGTGACCATGAACCAGAGATTGCGTAACCTCTTAGTTGTCTAAGCAAGATGTGTTACAGCAACACCATTGTAGTGGGACCTGAGATGTGGCATAAAGAAGCACAACAGTGGAGAGGCTGAAGACCCAAAGGGCACAGCAGAGTGAGCCTGAGTTCTGAGAACAGAGCCTCAGGAGTGAGTAGAGCTTAAAAGGATGTGAGATGTTATTTGATTGACAACAGATTTGGAGCCAGACATCCATGGGAGAAGTTGGGGGGCGGGGCAGAGAAAGAAAAAGTTTTTTTTCTGGAGGAGAGAAGACAGGAAGATGATCAGAAAGGGGCTTGACATGTGGGGGAACGGATTCAGGCTACACGGCTTGTCACCCCCATATGCCTGAGCTCTGGGTCACTTGTTACCCCATGATGCCTGAGCTCTGGATGCCTTCTTGTGCCCATTGTTCCCTGGGCAGCTCTCTGCATTCTTCCTCAGTCTTCCTCTCTCAAGATGTGTAGCGCACAGCTGGATGCTAGTCCCAGGACTGGGGGCAGAAGCATGCTAACAAAGAATTCCTTTATTTGTGCTCAAGGCTCCACTGCCTGCTTCCCTCTCATGGCCTGGCTACCGTTGTCCCTGCCCTGTAAACAGAATGGCGAGCTTACGGTACAACTACAGCAGAGCCAGGGCCCTGACCACAAGGAGTTTGCTAGTGGCTGCAGAGCACTGGACAAGCGCTGGGTGGAGAGACATAATGCTGCTGGCTGTGGAGTAAAGGGATTCCTGGCAGAGTGGATGCCCAGGGAGCCCGGCAAAAGTGGAAGGTGCCTAGGAGGTGGGTGAATGCCAGAGGGAAAGGTTTGACAAGTTTTGGCTGAGAGGCCAGCACATGAGAAGCTAGGGAGGCACTAGGGAGGCAGAGGCAGGTGGATTTCTATGAGCTTGAGGCCAGCCTCACCTACAGAGCGAGTTCTAGGTCAGTCATAGCTGCACACAGAGAAATCCTGTGTCGACAACAACAATAACAACAACAAACCAAAAACAACAGCAACAAAAAAAAGGAGAGAAGGAGAGATAAAAGGAAAGAAAAGAGAAGAGGAGAGGAGAGGAGAGGAGAGGAGAGGAGAGAGGAGAGGAGAGGAGAGGCTTGGATTTGTACCCATGACTGAAGAGGTGTGGCCCAGCTCCTCTCAGGGGTGGGTTTAGTCCTGGAGAGATGTCTGGAGGCAACAATCTACATCCTAGCATTGTGTGAACTACAGCTTCACAGAGGAGAGCATATCCCCACAGAGTCACCTCACAGAGTCAGTCACCTTATAGAGTCGCCTCACAGAGTCACCTCACAGAGTCACCTCAGCACACTTCCTCCTTGCATGTGCTTTGAAACAATTAAATCAACAGAAGACCTTCTAGACTCTATGCAATAGTCTGAAAAGCGACCTTGCATTGATTCTTACTCATAAAGTGTAATTACAGATGAAAGAGACTTGCCAGGCAGGAGAACTGAATGCTGGGTACCCTTACATTTTCTGTTTTCTGAAAATGCTTCTCACACTTCTGCTCCCAGCCCTTCCTCCAGCACACACACACACACACACACACACACACACACTTCACACTCTCACACAAACACAACAGACACACGCCCACATCCAGGAGACATCATCTCAGAGATTTCATCTGGGGACCTACCCTTGACACCACTTAACCATCTTGTTCATCAACAGAGGGATGGCACATCCTCCATCCATTTGGGAGTGGCAATGGTACTTGCTTGCTTAAACTAGCTTTGCAGAAATCATGGGGACAGGGGGCAAGCAAACCAGTAATGATATTTGCCATCCCCTACCTTTTTGTTTGTTTGAGTGTTGTTGTTATGATTAGTTTGCTTGTTTTTTTGAAATAGGGATTTCTCTCTCCGTGTTAAAGAAAAAGAGATTAAAAGGGTTAGAGTAGGTAGCTGTCACCCCTCGAACTTACCTTTTGATGGTATATCTCAAACACTTTGTAGGTCATGAAATATACAGCCGATGCCTTTAAAAGTTACTCCTGGGTGCCAGATGTGATGGTACTACCTAACTTCCGATCCCTTAACAGCTCGATCGAAGGGGATCAGGCCAGTGACCTGAGAGGGAGACAGGCATGAGTGGCCAGGCCGGGGGTGATGGAGACCTCAGCGGGTGAGCACTATGAGAAGCAGACTTCTCAGGAGGCAGCTTCATTGAGCATGTCCTTTAACTGGGGGAACAAAGACTCTTTAGACCTTTGGGGAATAGGTAGAGGCTTTCAGAGTGGCTGGGACGGAGGTCCTGGGAATACTTTATTTTCATAAAGAGGAACTCCAGGTGGTTGTTGGATATCACCCAGCCCCCAAGCTAGGTGACCACATGCCTTTAATAGCAGCACTCAGAAACCTGAGGCAGGTGAATCTCTGTGAACTCAAGGCCAGCCTGATCTACATAGTGAGTTTCAGGCCAGCCAGGCTACATGATAGATCCTGCTTGCACTGCTCCCCCAAACAAGAAAGAAAGAAAATCACCCCTGAGTATGGGGCTTGCCTAGCATGTGTGAAACATGGGGTTCAATCCCCAACACTTCGAATTTTGAAAGACTGAACTTTGTTTTATAATGGGTTCCAAACTAATATAGGACCTCACCCCTTCAGCAATCTGGTTTGATTATCTACCTGGTCAAAACTATACGGACAACTGAATGTTTTCTTCTGTGATGTCCTGGTCTTGGAGCTATGGCTGGTGACATTTCTGGTCTTGACTCAGGCTGGCACACAACCCATCCTCAGGAGACCAACCTCAGCTTTCTGCATTCTGCACTTGTGAGACAGATGTTCAAAATGTATGCACATTATTCCGCCCTACCATGCCTGGCCTCCGAGGATATACCTGACTTTCTTCCTTTGATCTAACTAGTATGTGAGCCTGGGTAAACAAGTTTAGTCCGGTTCTGGAGAACCACATTTCAGAAAGAACTGGGAAACAGGTACAACAAGAAAACAAGGCTTTTCTTTTCTTTTCTTTTCTTTTCTTTTCTTTTCTTTTCTTTTCTTTTCTTTTCTTTTCTTTTCTTTTCCTTTTTTCAGCAACAGCACCAAAGTGATCCAGTAAAACGATTAAAGTGTTCTTTTCGCCATTGTGGGGGCCTGCTGAGAACAGGATGTCTTAAAGCAAGTCTGCCTGGAAGGCTGTGGTGTGAGACCATTTTTGCTGGCTACAAGCGACGTCTCCGGAACCAGAGAGAGCACGCGGCTCTTCTTAAAATTGAGATGAAGCTGAGTTCTACTTAGGCAAAAGATGAGATGTGCCTATGTGTACAAAGCAGAACACAACACAGCGACTCCTGGAGGCCACCCTAGTAAAACCAGAATGACCTGGGGAAAAGTAACGTGAGTCACAGAAACAGTGGGATGGTTCGAGTCAAATTCCTGAGCAACCTCCCTACAAAGGCCATTGGACACAGAATCCGTGTGATGCTGTACCCATCCTGGATTTAAACTAATGGACAGTAAATAGATAAAAGTAAAAAACAAAACAAAACAGAACACTTAAAGCTCAGGCTCTCCATGAGCAAAGCTCTGTACTTACTAGAGGGGCTCCAAAGGGTTAAGCATAGAGGTGACAGAAACTCAGGGTGGGGACAGATGCAAGGGAGAAGGCCCAAAGTGACAGTGGGGGCGGGGAACGGATGAAGCTATTCAGCTTAACAAAATCTTCCAGTCTTCAGTACCTGGCCCATGCCAACCAGGACGGGTATAGTTTTTAGCAATACCATTCTTTTTCTTGTATTTGAAATCCCCTCTCCCCTACTCTTTGACCTTTAAATGCTGACTACAGAATCAATATTAATTGATTATGGTGCATTCATTAGGATACAATATAGACATGCACAGATCAGTCAATTCTCCCAACTAAAGGGATGTATGTCTTAGTCCATTCGGGCTGCTATAACAAAATCTCAGGGTTATAACAAAATCAGGGGGCTAGGGTGTTCAGATGGTAGAGTGCTTACCTAACGTGCCCAACGCCATGGGTTCGACCCCCCAGCACTGCCTAACCTGGGCATGGTGGCATACACTTGGAATTCTAGTGATGGGAGGTAGAAACTCAATGCTATCCTTGGCTACATCGCAAGTTTGGAGCCAGTCTCCTCTTCCAGGGACCCTTTCTCAAAAAAAAAAAAAAAAAAAAAAAAAAAAAAAAAAAAAAAAAGTTAATTAAAATAAATAAAAATGAAAACTGAGTACCTTATAAGGAACAGAATTTTATTCTGAACAGTTCTAGAAGCCGAGAGTTTGAAGGTCACAAGTCCGGCAGAGTCCGTGTTTGTTTACATTGTGGAAGGGAAAAGACTTCTCTCTGAAGCTTGCTCCACCTGCAGGGCCGGAGAGACTGCTCAGCAGTTAAGAGCACTGACTGCTCTTCCAGAGGTCCTGAGTTCAATTCCCAGCAATTGTGAGCAATGGTGGCTCACAACCATCTGTAATGGGATCCAATGCCCTCTTCTGTTGTGTCTGAAGACAGCTACAGTGTACTCATATAAATAGAATATAATGATGATGATGATGATGATGATGATGATGATGATGATTTCACCTGAATGAGCCAACAGCATTCCAGAGACCCCATCGTAACGGTAACACATGGGTGAGGAGGTTCCTGCCTGCGAACCGAGAAGCGGGGGCAGAACATCGAAGACATGGCCCATAGAGTGTGGTCTGATTTGCCCATGAAGAACAGCCACCGTGCTGAGTCCATTCAAAGGGGTAAAACCAGACCGAGCAAACCCTATGCAAGGCTTAGAGGGAGTCTGTAGGCCACCACTGTGAGTGTGGCACTGCTCCGACACAGTGTGGGGCAGGGGAAGGAAATGAAGGCTTACACATTGATGATGTGAGTCTCTAGGCTCCAATGCCATGCCCTCTGATGAGGGATGACTAAGTGGACAGGAGACAGGACACATCTCAGTTCCTCTCAATGGCTCCATCATGGCCAACCCTAAGGGACCAGGATTATGCTTCAGGGTCAGATACGTTAGAGGGAAAGATGAAAAGTGTTACAGCGAAAGCTGAGTGCGTAGAGACTGTAAGCCTGCCTGGAGAGCTAGTTGGGGGCTGTCACTCAATTAATTAGAGTAACACATTGCTCATACCTGGCATATTCTCTGAGTAGGAAACGAAGTAGCAAAAAGGGAATGAGAATAATAATAATAATAATAATAATAATAATAATAATAATAATGATAGTAATAAAGAATTAACTGATACTGAATGTTTTCTCCTTGGTCTCTGCTTGCCCAGTTCTGACTGGTACAGCTTATAATTAGTCTCTACCTGCAGATGTGTGGTTCCAATGACTCGTGGATTAAGGAGAAACTCTAGAATTTCTCAGTACCTGACAAGTTGTAACGTGAAAAGCTACACTTAGTCCATTAAAGATTTTTCACAGTGACATTTGAGTGCAGCTTGAGAAATGCGCCGCCTGCCCTTCATCATTTTCAGGGCACGGGTGTTGGGAAGGAGGTTACCATGAAGAACAAAACAAAATGGATTGCATGTGCGGAGGTGAGCTCGTGAGCGCTGATAAATGTACTTCACTGAATGTCAGCAAATGTCACTGGAGAAGCCATTTGCAGCTACCATAACACTCCCCCCCACACGAGACAACAAAGAGTAGCAAAAACAGGCAAAGCGGACTGGGCGTCTTGCTTCCACATGAATAAGCAATCGGCCCTCTCAGAACTTACACCAGAAAGTTGTTAAAGCTCACAGGAGAAGCTTTTCAGCTACACTGACACATGTCCACATTGCTGCAGAGGGTTGGGGACTGTCTGAGGACATTGGGGCTGTGACTTCAGTGTGACTTCAGGTTTGACTTAATAGCCCCTCAGCCCTGCGGGTCCCTGCCTTTTGTGTTCGGACAGATTGGCTGTGTCTGAGGCAGGTGTTCTGGGTTCTTCCTGACCAACATGCTGCCTCTTCCGGTTCCAAACGCCCCAGCTTCTTCTAATCTAGATCTCCTTGCAGTCTGAAGCAGGGGGGGGGGGGGGTTGAAGGAGGGACCAGACAGGACTCCATGATGCAGCGTCCATAGTGGCCACTCATGGCCTAGCGCTCTAGCCCCTCATTCAGACACTTGAGGGACTTGAGTGTGTGGCCTAGGTTTCTGTTTCACTCCTGGTTATTGACCAGTACTTAGAGCCTGTGTGATTTGGGCTCGGACGGAGCTTCTAGAAATTCTTTCAGGATCCTCGCTTCCTCCTCAGCTTGGTGATTCTCTTCCAATCACTGAAAGGAAAGGAACAGAAAGGAAGACGATGCTCTCGGGACAACTACCCAGGGAAATAGGAGACTCATCAAAGTGGAACTGCGGCCCTCTTCATTTCCTCATCTCTCTAGACTTCTCCCTCCCCTCAGCACCTACACACAAAGTCATCCAATACTTACTTCGTCCTTTGCACCATGACTCCCAGAGCAGCCTGAATTGACTGAACTTGTTAAAATTGCCGCACACACATACGTGCATGCTCAGTACCCACTTTGAGGCACAAATCGAGGGCAGTTCTCCGAGCATCAGAACAAGGCTGTGGAATAGAGCCCTTCCTGGACTCTGCCCCTGAATGTGGTAATGGATGGACTCTGTCCCCACACTGTTATACTCCACACTCTGACCATGTATGTGCTCTGGCGCTGAACACACTGTACAACCAGGAAGAGATAGGCTCTTGGGAAAGAATGCTTCCCGAGGATGAACTCAGGGTGGTACCTGTAGGAGTGGCTGGGCGGTTCCGGCTTCACACTCTCGCAGAGCCTTTTATAACCCTGGGTCTCCTCCCTTTGAATTAGGTATTTCCCATGGAAGGGCCTTTGCTTCCATCCTTGATGCTTAAAAGACATCTGTTTATTATTGAAATTGAATTGCTCTCAAGTTGTTGACTTTCGGTGATTAGTTTGAGAAGAAACTTGGCTTGTTTAGGGAAAAGGGAAGGATGGGGGAGGAGGGGGAGAAGGAGGGAAAGGAAGGGGAAGAGAGGTCTCTGGAGGTGAAGGCAAAGGTGAAGGTGACAGACCAGAAAAGATACTGTCAAGAGGAAGGACTGAGGAAGTGTCATGCTCAGGGCAGGATCATGGTACAGTCTGGGATCTACTTTACTCAAGTGAAAGGCTTTTCCGAACAGCCAGTGCTTGCTATGTGCCAGTGTGCGCAGGAACCCATTCCAGAGAGGAGTCAGGAGAGGTGGGCATTTCTCATCTCCCTAGGATTTATTCTGTCTTCCGCTTTCTGTTGTCCACTTTGGGTTTTTCTTTTTTTCAGACCTGGTCTCATGCAGTCCAGGTTGGCTTTGAACTTCCTATGTAGCCAAGGCTGACCTTGGACTGCTGTCCCTCCAGGTGTGGAGGAGCAAATCTATACCACCACAGCCAGAGTAAGTTTATATCTCAGAGTTCAAAATAGTAAGCATTTATTTCTAGAAGAAGGAAAAAATGTTCATAATTGGTCAATATCCCCCCCCAAATCCTGTCGTTTCTAGAGACAAGAGCTAGGAAATAAATAAATAAATAAATAAATAAATAAATAGATAGATAGATAGATAGATAGATAACTTCATGGTGGTGGTGGTGGTGGTGGTGGTGGTGGTGGTGTATGTGTCACACAGAGGTTTATGTCTCTCCCGTGAGGAGTCCCTCTACCTCTGTACCTCTCTGACTCCGCAGGCAGACCAGCTTTTCTTTATTCTGATCCAGAGGCCTTTCCCAGCAGATTGTTTCCTTTCATACAAGCCTGACCCATCCCCATTAGCCCCTTTGCGTTCTGAGCCGTACCAAGCAAAACATTAAGTTGGCACGAAACAAGAAAGGGTGTGCAAAATGCAAAAGTCCTAAGATCTACCGTGTCTTCTTATTCTTGCAAGGATGGAAACAGGGCCGCAGCGGTGGGACTATCCACCCATCCAGTTCTCTGAACAAGAATGTGCGTGTGGGTGTGATAGACACCAGCAAGCTCGGTTTGTCAGCTCCAGACCTCAGCAGCCACCTCATGCTGCCTTCCCTGCTTGGCCTCCAGGAGGGGTTAGAACAGCAACATTCAAGTGGGTATTAGGCTAATGACAGGCAGGCCATCCCAAGGCTAAGTGTTCCGAGGGGCGTGTAAGGTTGCTTTTATTGAAAAGTGCCATTGGCTCATTTATTCACCCCTATTTGCCCACCTTAGATGTGATAAGCTTAAAAGGATACCAACTCCTCTAACGTACTGCACCCCTTACCATTTAGACTCATGCTAGACCTTGAGTGTCCAGTTCAAACTCTACCTCTTCCAGGAAGCCATCTGAGATTTCTCCTATGCTGGACTCCTGTTTGTTCCCAGCGGGACACCCTCTGGCTTCCACTGTACATATCCTGTCCCCAACACATGTCAGCGCCACCACATGAGAAGAGAATCTAGCAACGTATCTAGTCATCACTCAGTTGGCCTCTCCTAATCAGCTTTTTGAAACACAGGATTTAAAGCTACCAGAAAGTGGGTTATCTTCCAAACACACTGAGATTTAAGCCATTTAGGTTTAAATATATGGAAAACAGTCTTCTTGGCTATGGGTGATATTTACATTTAGTGTGTATTAGGAAAATTCAGTTGGGGAAAGGCATATGGGTAGCCAACTGGATTATTTGGGCACACCCTGAAGTAGGGGAGTGTTGGGTGGGCTGGGAGGCCGGATGACCCAAACAAGTGTGGCTCTGGCCTTTGCTGTCAGGGTCAGCAACCTTCCTGTTCCTGTAGGTATCAGAGGTCAAGTCCTCCAACCTCTGTGTTAAGTATGCCTTAGGCTTGGGGGCTGGCCTCTCCTGCAGATAAAATGGGGTAGAGATGAAAGAGTTCGAGTTTGGTTTGGGGTCTCCCAGCATCAAAGCAGCCAGGTTTCCTCAATTCAGTGAATAACTCTCAGTGTTTCTGTAGGCCAAGTTTGGGCAGGAATTAGCTGCTTTTATCTCTGCATAGGTGGTCACAGGGGACAGATGCCCACATCAACCACCACACACCACTGGTTTCTCTATTGAAAACAAAGTGTTGCAGGAGGTTTCCAAATAGTAACAATGGCCGTTGATAAAGTTCTTTTCTTTCCTTCTTTCTGTTGGGAATTCCCTTCCTTCTGGTACCTGTTGTTTTCTCTTATGGGCCTTTCAGAGAAGTGCCTTAATGCAAATTGTCAGTCTTTTTAATAGAACAAGTAGGCAGAAGACTTTGTGCCCAAGAAGAATCATCATCCAGAAGAAACCATGATTTACCTCACTTGGAAATTGTAGGATTTGAAACGCTTGGACAACTATTACTGTGTTTACTTAAAACAACAACAACAACAAAAACCAAAAAAAAAAAAAAAAAAAAAAAAACCCAAAAATAAAAAACTTCACCTAATAGAATTCAAAATAGCCCTTTCTTATCATTTTGAATGTTTCATTTCAGTTTTGTAAAATGCACATGTTTTCCTGTCCAATCAGATTTAAATTTTTTGCCTCAATTTAAAGAAAAATGATCTTTAATGTTTTTAAAAATAAAGAATGGTTGGAAGGACTCCTTTTTCAGGCAGCTGTTTAAAAATACGTATGTCCTCCACTTCAGAGCAGCCATGTATGCTCAAAAACTGGTTTTTGAAATGGCACAAATCTATATGTGAGTATTTCTAGAATTATTGTACAGCAGAAGCTGTGGGATTTCCTACCAAGGAAATCTGGAGTCAGTACCAAAGTCTGGGGAGCACTGAAGGGAATGTTAACAGCCAAACAGAAGCAGAATCACCACCATGAGGCATTCTCTCACCCAGAGGAGAAACAATTAATAATTTGCATATGCTCATGACACAAATTAAAGACAAAAGACCCCCTCAAGGGCTGTGGTTCCTGCGCAGCTCTCAGCGTGATGCAAGGTTTCAGCTCTAAACTGCTCCAGCTTCCAAATGAATAGCATTAAGCTCCATAACCAAAAATAGGGGTTGTGGGCCCTCTGGCCTATTCCCACTGTAGAATCCTGTTCCCAGTCAGAAAGATCCCCTGGTCTCCTTGTGAGCTTCTAGGCAAACATAATGTATAGTCCCAAGGGGAAAAAAATAATGTATATACTTTGCCCTTTTTATTTTAATGGCCAAACATTGTAATGCTAGCTAAATACAAATTCTCATCTCTTAATAGGTTCTTTTAGTTTGTAATAAATAGGAATGCTAATGACTAAAATTTGGTATTTGGTATGCATTAGCTTTTGTGAGCTTTTCTTTACAGCCCTCATTGACATGCAATATGGCAAGCTTCCTTTGAAACATATTTATAAAATAACTACAGTATAATTAAACCAACAAAGCCATCTTTTAAGTAAGCTTAATAGCTCAGGTTTTTTTTTTCATCTCAGTAAAAAAATTATTTTAAAAAGAAAAATAGTTATGCCTCAATCCCACTCTACGTTTTATTCTGTGCATCTAATATTTCCTTTGCAGCTACAATCTGTGCATATCTAATTCTTTTTGACAACCGTGATTATTAATAAAGAGCTCATGAAAGATATACTTCATAGCTTCTTCAACAAGAATAGGGTTTTTTTGTTAATGGAAATTGTAACATACCTTGACAGATACAATATATATGTGTCTTTTTTTTCTTAATTGTTAATTTTGCTGTGCTGAATACAGCCGATATGGCAGGTGATAATCAGAGTGGATGCTATTCTATACAACGTAACCAAAAATATTTTAATGATATAAATGCAACAGATAAATAAAAGGAATTATGTTTAATTTTGCTTCCTGCACTTGCAGTTTTTGTTGTTGTTGCTGGGGTTTGTTTAACCGAAGAAACCACGAGTTGCAAATACACCCCTTCTCTGCCCTTGGCCGCTTCAGCATTCCGTGTGCGCAGGGCCCGGCTCAATGCAAAATCGGGATACACAGTGACTCAAGTTCACCGACTTAGGTGTAGTTTGTAAGCCCTTCCACTCTCCCCGGAATTACAAAGATACCAAGGCTTGGGAGTGGAGCCGCCAGAGCGTCCTCAGGCCTCTCTTTTGCCCCTAGGACCTCTCCTCTCGGCCGGCACTCTTCTTTCCCTTCTTAGGAAACTCCGTCCTTGTGGCCGAGGAGCTGCCGAATCCTCTACGCACCCCCCTGCGCAGGGAATAAACACAATTGACACCACTGTTATAATCTTTATTTAAAACAGTTTCCAAGGTTACAAATTGCAGTGCCTCCTATGCAACAGGTTCATCCGAAGCGGTATCATTACAGATTAACTGTAATGTGTAGGATTAAAATAAAACGTAAGGGATTAGGTAAAATGGGCCATGCTTGAGAAATAACGCCCAAGCGCATCTCTACTGAAGACAGAGGGAACCTGTGAAGACGCGGGGCGTTGCGCTGCCGCGGAGCACAAAGCTGGGACCCTCGTTCTGCAAGCGCTCAGGGGCGGTGGTTCTGGAAGGACCAGAGCGCCTAGAAACTGGGAGGTGAGCCTTCTGGGGCGCCGGAGAGGAGACACTGGGCTCCCGATGATAGGAAGGGCCAAAGGCCAGGGGACAAGACAAGTGGACGCTGCGGATAGGCTTGTGGTCCGTCTGGGGACGACAGACAACGCGGCGCCAGGGACACGGTCCCACTGCCTTGCAAAGAGACCTGCAAGCAGAGATAGGGACAGCAAACCTTCGGGGGGGGGTCACTGGGTTTGTATGTGTGACTGACATGACATTCAAGGTCCAAGCTTGAAGGGGTCTCAGAAGGAGTCCTTCTGTCCATCCTCTCCGTTGTCCCCACTCTTTGGCTGAGTCCGAAGCACAGGAGCCGCCACTCAAGCCACGTGTGCCCGTCTGAGCCCAGACCTTGGGCCTACACAGCCCACTGAGGTTCTAAACCATTCCCGGCCACCTCCCCTGCCCAATGATCTTTGTGTCCTCTGGCTCCAGGAAGACCCCAGAGCCCTCCTGTCCCCTCTGCTTCCTGCAGAACCTGAGCTGGTGGCGAGGCGGAGGCTAGACTGTGCCCTGAACTGGGCCACGGCCTGGGGCGGCTGACACGGCCACGAGGGCTATTTGTGCGTCTGGGTGGAAGGCTCAGGGCTGGAAAAACAAACAGGGCCACGGCGCAGGGACTTGGAGGTTGGCTGGAGACTGGAAGGAAGTGTGCAATGTGGCCAGAGAAGGAAACAAAGGCCTATCCCCAGCCCGGTCACCCCGCAGTGACCCTAGACCCACCCCGCTGAGTCGCGGGGCTCAGGGCCTCTACTCTGAGCGGGCCGCTCAGCTCCGCCAGCGCACACCAGGTGCTCCGAGCCACCGCTGTCGCCGCCGCCGCTTCGTCGTCTGCTCTCCCGCAGACTCCATGGAGACCCAGCGGGCAGCCTGGCCAGAAAGCGCGATGGCCAGAACAGCAGACAACGAAGCCTCACCCCACTACGGAACGCCAATCCAGCAAAACTTAGAGGAAACCTTGTGGCTAACCTTCATCAGAGAACCAGGCGACTCTGGGGTTCACTGCAGCCACAGCAGTGCGAGCAGTCAAGGAAGAGGAGAGTGAACTAGAAAGTAGAAGGAAGAAAAAGGTGGAAGAAAGTAGAAGAAAGCTTGCGAGAGAAGGGCCCTGGCTAAGGCAGCAACGGGAAGGGGCTGCTGCAAACAGCTGTTCCTCATACATATTTCATTACACAATCAGATAATGCGTCCCACTACCTTCTCAATTATTCACAGATAAACATTTTCAAGACGTTTTGACATCTGTCTTGGTGCCTGCTATTAATTTAGTAATCACTGTAGTTAAAAATGTATGGGATTTTTTCCGTCGGAATACCTCCTCTCTGAGCGCAAGCCCAGTGTTGGGCTGAGGCAGAGAGCCCGGGCCCTCTGGGAGTGAAGACACCTTGGAAGGTGAGGCCCCATCTCTAGAGCATTGACTCTGTTGAGGAAAGTATTAAAGGGGTATCTGGTTATTTTAATTTATTCTTGAAAGTAATAACTGTCATATCACACACACACACACACACACACACACACACACACACACCGGGTACTATCCTATGACAACTCTAGACCCACAAGATGATTAGCCCTTTGCCCTGGGCAATGGAAATGGTCTGGCTCATCAAGGGTTGTTAAGAAAGTGTGGACAACTTGATAGGAGCACACCCATGCACATGCATATTTGCATAGATGTGCATGAGAGATTTTTCAAGGCACAAGAACAAAAGCCCAACAATTACAGGTGCTATCAAGAGGTCACAGACCTCCGAAGTTTTGCCCCTAGTTCTGTGTCCTGGGCAGAAGGCACAAGGATAAGAAAGAAAATATAAGTGTGTGGAGCAGTTGGTGTTATGAGAAAACTGTTGATCTTTCCTTGAGAAGCGACTGTTACACGTGTTCCAGCTAAACCCCCATAAACAATTGTTTTTAAGTTAGAGTTTGAAAATTGTCCTAAGACTGGAAAGTCACAAGAAACATTTCCAGTTCTAAAATGCTGTCGTTTGTTGTGAGAAAGACTCTAAACTTCTTAGCGAAGTAGAAGGTGTTCAAAGGCAACCAGTGTTCTGAATCGTAGCTAGAAGGAAGCAGAGTAGCGAGTTGGCGCAGAGGAGGGTGTGTCTGCATTCACTTCCCTCTTTCAGTCACAGTCTCCTCCCGAGGAGCATCAGCAGGTTGACTGCCATTGGGGGTGAGATAAAAGCAGAACCTGCCCTCCCAAGGAAGATTCTGATTGATTCAGAAGATTCAGGCTCCAAGTTGATTTTCACAGTTTATTGTTCAAAACACAATCAAGAACAAATTCACAAAATTGTCCAGGAACTAAATGTGTCTTGGAAAAGTGTAAGAGCTGTTCACAAAAGGGAGGAAAAAAAAAATCTTCCCCATGCCCACCCTCTGTCTCTTCAGTGGACAGTTACATCTGTTGCAAGGCGCCCTACAGCAATGTTCCAGGGATCACTTCTGCTTTATAACACAGGCTCTCGTTTACTCCTTAGAGTGGTTACTGGACGTGTTAGCCCAGGAGGTAGCTTTCCATCCCACTCCCTTCCACCCTTCTTCCCTTCCTTCCTTTTCCCAGTCGTTTCTTTTAAAGAAATGGTCCGAGACTCACGCCTACTTCTTTAGAGCTCGGAAAATGAGCTCAAGAGGGCACATTGGAAAATGAGGTGAGGTTGGAGGGCAACGGGGCTGGGGGGGGGGGCTGTCTCTTCTAGAGGGAACTGGGGCAGCCATTGTCTGGGACTGTTCCCCAGTTCCCCAGAGGAGGTGACAGAGAAAACGTGTTAGTACACCTTAAGCCTGGCCCCAGAACCACTGTGGGAACCCCTGTTGGTGGAATCTGTGCCAGGCCAGGACCTCAATCCCTGCCTGGACTAGAGGAAGTCAAAGACTCAGTATCACACAAAAGAAAATGAGTTAAATACATAATTTAGCTTGGTCTAGCATATTCTTTGTGAATTTATTTGATGTACACGGGGTTGGGCTATAGTTTTTTGATTTGTTTTGTTTTTCTTTTTCTTTTCTTTTTTCTTTCTTTCTTTCTTTTTTTCTTTTTCAGATCTCAGAAGAGAAAGGGGGACAAAACAGGGCTTTCCCATATCTGGAAGCTTCCTTAGAACGGACTGTCCTCATTGGACATTGAGAATCTCTTGTTATCTACTGGAGGCCTGTGCTGTCGGCTCAAGCCCTATTCCAGAGCACAATTTTCCAGGCAAAGGGCGGGAAAAAAAAGACAACCAGCAACAGAAATAATCAAAGCAAAAGGAGTCTTCCCTGTACTGGCCTCTTCTGGGTGTCTCCAGCAGAGCAGGTAGGGGAGCCTAAAGGCAGCCTGTGGGGCAGATCATTCCTTGGCCCTTTCTTCAGAACGTGGCCTGAAACTTTCCATACAGAAGAGTCAATGGAAGATTTTTTTTTTCCAGGCCCACTGGGCATCTTGCAGGAAGTACTGTACTCTGGTTGAGCCCACTCTCCTTGGCTTCCTGTGTGCATGTCTGGGCGTCACTCCAAGTGGACGTGGTAGCTTTTGTCTGCCTCTGGACAACAAGGTGTATGTGTTCAAGCATTCGATCCATTCCTTCGCCAAGTCTTTATTCCTCCAGCACTGAGGTTAGAGTTCCTATAATTTTCCTAAGTGTGTTCTTGCACACTTTACCTTCTGTGAACGCCAGATGAAGAAGAGACCTTAGGAATCTGTGTTGGAGAGAGAAGGTATACAATGGGAGGTTCTGGACTTTGGGTGAGCTGTAAGGTTGGCCCTAAGCACCCCAGGCTTTTTTTTTTTTTTTTTTTTTCACATCTTCCTCTACCCTAAGTAAGTATTATGCTAACCTTTAACAAGAAGGAGCGACCCTCTGCATCCTCACAGGATGGATTCAGGACGGGTAAGACCAGCTTCTAAAACCTCCTCTGGTAGACATTAGCTCCGAACAGCCAAAATGAGAGGCAAGTGAAGTCTTATGGCGTTTAGACGTCAGCTGGCATCCCGGCCACCATCGTCCTATGTTGCCCTGGGGCTCAGAAGAGAGAGAAGCTCCCGTTGTTAACCTAGGGGAGCCTCTAAGCAAGCACCCTGAGCGATAGGGGACAAGACTTTCCTTCTTGGTGTTCCAGGTGCAGCTGCACTTACACTGGCAAACTAGCAGGGCCCACCCCCTCGACTCCTCCTTAAGCCCTCACCCCAACTTTAAGCTCCCAGTAGGAGGGCCAAAGCTAGAATCACTTCAACCCCTCCCCACCCCCACCCCCCACCCCCACCCCCGCCCAGACATCGTGGGGCAAAGCCACACTTTTCAGGGTCCCAAGAGGGAACCTAAGGTGCTGGTAGCGAGCAGAGTGTTGAATACAGTTATTCCAAGTTTCTAAACAACCCTAAGCAATGTATTCCTCCACCGCCTTCTCTCCTCTGGCCTGGGCAGCCTATATTTTCACCTGCCCGAGAGAGAGCAGGCATTGGGGCGTGCACAGAGAAGGGCGTGCTGTTGGAAGTGGCTTCAGCAAAGCTTCTAGATGTGAGGATTTTTTTTCCCTTTCCTTGATTGAAGATGACTTGCGACTAACTTCAGATAGTGCATTCTTAAAGGACGAGGAGTATTAGTCCAACTGTCGGTCTATGAGTTTCTCCTGCTTGTTGGCGCTGAGTGAAGTCACCTCTCCCCATCCCTCAAGCAGCTTCGGTGGATGAGTGAAAGGGCCAGGCCCTGAGCTCTGTATGGCTGGAGTTCTTAATGCTCACTCCAGAGATCTGATTCAAAAGTCCAAGCTGTTCGGTAACCTTGCAGGGTCAGGGAGGAGAAGGAGATCTTGATAACCATCCCATACTCACGGCAGGGAGGAGTTCTAACCTCGACACGCAGGACCTTCGGACCTAACTGCCTTGCAATCTCACTCTCAACCCAATCTGTGATCCGGATTGGCGGCGGCGGGTGGGAGGGCTGCTGAGGGAGTTAGGTTGACACAGGATGGAGGTGGAGGTGGAAAGAGCGAAGAAAAAGAAGCAAGATTGGGTGAGGATGTGCAGATGGGTGAGAATGAGGTGGAGATGGAGTTGGGGTTGCATCGCAGGGCACCAACTATTCACCCTTCTATGGAGAGGTGCGTCTGGCTGCTCCGTTACCCCCTCCCCGCCCAATAAAGCTAATGATGTAGTAATTTAGGAGGGGTGAGGGGCTGGGCGAAAGGAAGGAGGGGAGGGGACTGGGGGGGGGGACGCGCGCCCCAGGAGCGAAAGCAAACTGCTAGCTGCAGAGGCGCTGCCGCAGTTCAGGCTTCCCAACAGGTTAGCTAGCCTAGGATCCACCCGGTATGTCGCAGGAGGTGGGGGGGCGTTGAGAGAGCTAGAGGAGGAGAAGCCTTCCTGGAGGACAGAGGGAGGGAGAGAAAGAGAGACAGGAGCTAGAGCGCGCGCGCGCGGAGCCCTTTGAAAGGACTTACACTTCCTAATGAATATTTATCCGCCGCTGCTACACGCTCCCGGTTTCTCTTACCTTTCTGCAGGTAAGGTCCTCCCTGTTCTCCTACCCTGGTGTGTGTGTGTGTGTGTGTGTGTGTGTGTGTGTGTGTGTGTGTGTCATCCGGGATTCCCACCCCCCGACTCGGGCGCGGGTGGTCAGTCTTTGGGCCAACGGGGTGAGGTGTGAGAAGGTAGCTTCTCTGTGTGCGATGGGTCCCGTACTACCAACACAGAATGGGGGTCACTACCTGTGTAGAACGAGAGAGAGAGAGAGAGAGAGAGAGAGAGAGAGAGAGAGAGAGAGAGAGATCGTGCGCCCCCGAGCGCGCGTCTGCTCTATGCGCGCATTAGGAACATTTTTGGACTTTTCTCTCGGACGCCCCGGATCTCTTGCTTTTGCCTTTCTTTGGTTCTCCTCCACCCCCCTCTTTTGGCCTCTTCTACCGCCTCCCCCAACCCACCACTACCCTCGGTTGCAGAACCACTCCCCACTCCTCTGCCCGGCTTTGTGCCACTGGCGCGCATCCCTCCAAGCAGTGTCTCGTGTCTCCCACAAAGAGGATAGAGAGCTCTTTTTCCTCTGTAACCCCTACACCAAGACCGCTGGTCCAGGGGTCCCTCGACCCCTCTCCCGCAGGTTCAAATCTTGAGGTTGTGCTGCACGCTCTGTCTCCTTCCCCCTCTTGGGATGCAGAGGCTCAGTGCCAGAAGCTGAGAGTAATCTTTGGTGATTGGAACTCCGGGGTACCAGGTGGAGCTTCACAAGGGATCTACTAACCTGGAACCCCGAGCCAGAAAACCCCATGGTAGGGAGCAAGTACCCTGCCACCCCGCCCCCCACACCCGAGCCACCGTTGGCGGGAGGAGCCCAGAGAACTCGGACCCGCCTAGGGGGAAAGAGGGAGGGGAAAGGGAAGGGGTCGGGGAGGAGCTGATGATTTACACGGAATTCTTTAAACAGACTTACCCAGCCACCTGTTGAGAATCAGTCTGGGGTCGGCCAGCTCCGGATCTGCTTGAGGTGGACACACAAAAGCAAAAGCCAAGCTGGGAAAGTAAATTTCTTTGGCTATGCCAGACGCGGCGGGCTAGGCTAACAACCATGCGCTAGGGTAGCAAGGCTGTAAGATCCAAGAGGGGGTTGTCGCAAGAAGACCCACTACTCCAGCGTCCGCCCCTATCCCACGCCTCCTCAGCTTAAAGGCCAGGACTCAGGGCTCAGCACCCTCAGTTCAGCTTAAGCCGGGGCAGGCCTTCTAAGCCCTGCTCAGAAGTCAAGAGCAGCAGCGCCGCCGCTCCTCGCAGCCTTTCACGCTGCAAGCGCTTCTTATTCTTGTGTCTCGGCCTTTCTGGGCGCCCCCGGACAAAGCCCCCAGAACCAGGTCGCTCCTTTCCCGCTAAATCCCCTTCGGGGTCAGTGCGCTACCAGCACAGGGCCGCACGCCTCTCCTGCTAGCCGTGTGGCTCTTAAAGAGCCCCACACCCCTCCGCCCTGCGTGTTCCTCCGACCCCCGCCACCCCTCCCCTCTCCTCCGGATCTAGCCCCCCACGCCGCCGCCTGAAGTCCCTGCTGCCCCGACCCGTGGACTCCCAGCCCCCTCCTTTCGCCTCCTCCCCTCAGCAGCCGGTGGGCTCCGAACTGAATCCTACCCTCCGTTTCAGGTCTCCCTCTCTCCTAGAGCACCCGCCCCTGACTTTTCTGTCATTGCTTTTGCCCTTAGAACGGATCGTGACCTGGGCACTACTGTCGTCCGGCTCAGAGATGATCCTGGAGTTTATGCCTGGGCTTAGTTTAGGGGTCGTGGGCTGGAAAGAGGGCTGGGCACGGGAGTGGAGCTGAATGGAAGGAGGGAAGGGAGGAGGGGCCGGTCAAATAGATTTAGACTCTGCGGTTCTTCTATCCTGGGACCTACATTGGTCTTCAGCAGTAGTTGAAAGCTGGCATTGAATGGGGTCTTGAGGTTAGCAATCTCACTCTGACCAGCGTAGGAGGGTGGGCTGGTGAGCATATGGAGGTGGGCTTCCAGAAAGTCCTGAATGGAGAACCGAGAGTTCCCTGCTCCTCAAAACGAGCAAGTGCCAGGGGTATGCAAGAAGGGAGTGAAAGGGGACCTGAGTTCTGTCCAGGAGAAAGGACAATGGAGGCAAGAGAGCAGTGAGAGATGTCAACTCTTTCTGAGGAGCGAAGTACAATTTCTAATGGTTTCTTATATTAACTAGCCCAGGAAGAGGGGGAAAGGAATAGATGTTTGTCCTAGTGGGCGACTGTCTCCAGTCCCCTTTTCCTAGGATTTTCCTTCTCTCGTCCAGGTTTGTTTGGGGCCCCAGTCTTGCCTAAGGAGCGAGGCCTTTCCTGGGGTAACCTCTTCAAACCTCTCCATGGCTAGAAACACGAGGAAGAGAGAGCAGGGGAGGGATTGTGTGAAGCTGGAAGTCACTCTCCGAGGGGTGTGAGCAGCAGCGGCCTGGAAGCTGAACCTGCCCATCCTTTCTCAAATGCGGGCTTAGAGTTCTAGTTGTCTGGGAGGTTGACCTTCCGGAAAGTGTGAGGCCTCCTGGGGAGAAGTGCCAGGCCTCCTGGGGAGACCAGAGCAAAGGAATTTGGGGGGGGGTAGTGGAAAGTTGCCCCTCCCCTGTGTACCAGCTCTTCTTACACTCTAACACTAGTCCAGATGCACCTTTAAGGAGCTGGGCTGGTTAATTGATTTACAGCTGGTCCTGTAGGGGAAAGTTCGTGGTACCCACGGGTGAGCTAGACCTAGTGGCTGTAAAATCCACCTCTCTACTTCCCCATCCACACAACCATTTTTAGCTTGCATACTCCAAGTAGCTGGCTTCTTTCTCCACGAGCTAAATCACCGTGCAGCCAGCTGGACTGGGTTTGTGCCCACCCTCCTGGGCCGGGTGGTGGGAGGTGTTCGGGTCCTAGATGGAGCCAAACCCCTCTTGTTTGAGGATGTGGGGGGTGGAAGGGCCTTTAGCGGGTGGCGGGGCTCATTAGGCAGAGCGGGGTGCCGAGAGGTGCGCGCTGCCGGCCCCAGAGGCCGCCTTTGAGCCGTCGGGGCGGCTTCATTAAGCAGCGTTAACAAGGCGTACAAATGCCTGGCCCAGCAGCTTTTTTGCAATGGTGGGGCCTTAGCAGGGCGCCAGGCTAATGAGGGTCACTCAAAGGGGCTGATCAAATATTCAAATTTCCCCTCACGCCGGGAACTTTTATGCACCAGAAAAGTTGAGGCAACTAAGCAGTGTTTACTGTCCTGAAGGACAATTACTTGAAGCCCTGGTGCCCGGAGGCTGAAAATGGGAGGGGATATAAGGGGGAGGGAGCAGTTGTTGTTGTTTTTGTTGTTGTTGTTGTTGTTGTTCAAAGGAAAGTAATCGGAGTCCTTGAAGGGCTTCGAGGCCTCCCCGCCTGAGTACTGCGCTCCCCTGCGCCCTCCCTGGCGGTCTGCACCAAGCTCCGTTTGCAGCTTGCGGGGAGGCCCAGACCACCCGCTACCCAGCAATCTCTCTGTCTTCCGACGTCCTAGAGCCCGGAAGAGGCGTTGCCCCCAGGACAAACCTTCCTGACCGTTTGGGTCGGCTGTTCCGGGTTGAGCATGGGCGAACTGGGTGTAGCTGTCCCAGGCCTTCTGGGACTCGCTTTCCTGGGCTTTCCCTGTAACCCAAAACAAGGAGGGAGTGTGCTTCCCGCAAAGTCCTCTGAGTGTTTGAGACGTTCTTACTGCTGGGTTGGAGCTGATATTTGTAAATAAATGCCCAGCAGACAGGATTGAACATTCCCCAATTCAAATGCTACATTTCTCCCCGCAGATCCGGTAGGCCAGGGTTGAAGGGTGGCGACAAATTTGCCTGTGCAGATGACCTCTATGGGTACCAGTGCCATAGATCCACCAAGTCCCCAGTCCTTGAGTCTGAGAGGCGAGAGAGAGAGAGAGAGAGAGAGAGAGAGAGAGAGAGAGAGAGAGAGAGAGAGACCCTACAAGCCAAATCCCCTGGGTTTTGTGGCTCTGAGAGTACCGGAGTGCAGGCGATCCTCAGTGTCCCACCCACTCTGGAAGTGCCCTGGGCTCCATTCCCAGCCCTTGCACTACCCACCCCAGATGAATGAGCAAAGCAGTCTGGGTCCTTTGCACCAGCTCCTCTCCCCAATGCTCAGCGAACGGGAATTTGGGGAGACTCCAGAGGTTCACAGACACCCTCTCCAAAAATGCACACACCCAAACCTTTTAGATCAAGACCCTGCGGAGCCTCGGCGGGATCCAGTCCTACAATAAGTATCAGGGACCACCCGCCCCGCCTCCCTGCTCAGCTTTCAGGACTCTCAACTTACCGGCTTCGGAAGGCAGCATAGGGCTTCCGGCCTGGGCTGGAGAAGCGCAGGCGGCGTTGTGGCCAGGAGGTGCGCTCAGAGGGAGGCGCACAGCCTTGCTTGCGGGGAGGCTCTCGGACAGTCCGGGCTGCTGCGGGCCCGAGCCGGGTAGGGGCGCGCTCAGAGCTGTGCGCCCTGACTGCGCCCTCCTCCCGGCTTAGCGCTCACAAGGCTCGGCCGCCAGCGAACTGCAGAGCCCCGCGGGCCCACGGGAGACCAGGCACTGGCGGGAGTACGGGGCTGGCCCCAAGCAGCATCTGTGATCCTTTTGCCTTAGTTCTTCCTGAGTGGCGAGGGTTTTCGATTTCAGCGCTTTCGGCACAGCCCTCGGCACCTGCCCAGCCTCCCTCCAGGCCTGGATCCCCCCCCCCACTCGGAGGCGGGGGGTTGCGGGGATTGGGAGGGACTGGCCGGGTTCACCCGCCCTCCTGGCGCCTGGGTCCCCGGCTCCGGGGGATGCAGTTTCGGGGTCACGAGCTGCTTTCAAAAAGTTGAACACAATATTCGGAAACCCACCCGTAGGAATTCTCCCCCTCCACACGCGGCACAATACCCACTCCCCTCCCCTTTTTCATTCCTTCCTCCCCCCCGCTTCCTCCTCCTGCCCCTTCTCCCTCCCACCTTTCAGTCTATAATCCTTCCCCCTACAAGAGAAAGGGGTCCGGAAGAAAAGATGAAGTGTCTGTTTTTGTGTCCCAACCTTTGGGCTCTTTCTGGGCCCGCAATGAGCGACCGCCCAGAGCCTCGCAGTTGAGCGGAAAAGTATTCTTGGTGCAGATGAAGATGTTTGGAGAGAGAGAGAGAGAGAGAGAGAGAGAGAGAGAGAGAGAGAGAGCCAAAGTGGGACTCGACGGATCCACCTTTTAGTGGGAACATTCTTCTGCCCTGGTCATCGAGTTTAGATCCCCCACCTGCCTCCGGCTAAAGAGCCAGTATAGTCCCCTAGCCCAACCCAAACATTCGGTGTCACCCTCAAATCGGGTTCGTACTCCTCGGCCCTTTAAAACCTGGCCCTGCGTTAGAAAGACCCGAGCTTGAGCTTTAGGGCCTGCGACCATTTTGGCTCCAGCCTCCAGTTGGGTTCACGTTTAAATTCTCCCACAACTTCTTTTATTTTTCCACTCCTCCCTCATTGAGCTCTCCAGAGTGGTGTGTACCCGGCGCCGCGCCCCCAGATCTGCATCGGAATGTAGAAAAGATCTTTTTTTAAAAAAAAAAAAAAAAGTTTTGAATTCCTCAATGATTTTTCTTCTGGAAAGGCAGCTTAGGATAATTATTTCAGCTTTATTGAGGGCAGATTAGTTGAAGTCTGGGCGCTGCGTTTCAATACGCGTTGTACATGGACCGACAATGTGAGCATTGTTGGCTACTGTGTGTGAATCCATTCAACATATACACTTTTTAACACCAGACGGAATCCTGTCTAAATATACACAGTGCGTAGGGAAAAGATGTCTCTGACCCGGACAAATCTGCGTAAATCACACTTCCATAGTTACAGAAGCCTCACAAAGGGAGGCTGGCCTCAAGATGCAGATTACAAGTTCTCACAAGCAACATAGCTAAGAATAAATAAATGCCCGGGCCTGGCCTGGCGGCTGTGGTAGCCTCAAGCAGGAAAGACCCTCTAAGTTCTTTGGACAAGGGGAGTCTATTTCAGGGCTATGATATTGCTTTATGTATGGAGAATTTTATGATCTATTATAGTTATTTACATTATGAGCAAACACTGAACTTTCAGGCCTTGGGCACTTACTCAAGTGGCCTCTAAAGTTTCTGTATCTTTTAGGGGATGTTGGACATGCCAGGGGTTGTACCCACGGATGTAGGAAAAGTGGGCATCCTCCAGTCTCCCCTAGGCCCAGAGTCCCTAGGTTTCTGGCCTCCTGTTGCTAGTCTACCACTGTGGGAGACAGCTGAAGTCTAGGGGTGGGGGAACAAAGAGTGGAGTTGCTTTTGAAGACAGAGAAAGTGTAATGTCTCCACTGTTATAAAATACATAGCGATGGAAAAATTCACCAATGCTTGACTGGGAGCAGAACTGTGCAATGGTGTGGAAGGAGTTGGGAAATGTATTCCAAGGGCACTGGCCAAAAAAGCCTCATAGCCTCCTGCGTTAATCTTAGCCCTGGCTTCAACTTCCTAGGTACCATATTCTGTCTCCCAGATCTAGCCCGCCGCCCCCCCCCCCAGCAGCTTGCTATGGTGACTATGCAGCTAGCCTCATCATCTTTCCTCTTTCTTCCTGACCACTATCAGTGGTCACATAGACAGAGGAGGTGGCTGAGACACCATGTGCAAACCTTGCCGGGCCACCTGGTCCCCAGCTTCATCTAAGGCTGCCTGGTGCTCCTGAGGCTGGAGTCTGTTCCTAACCCCAAACACTCCGTGTAACGAATGGCTCACTGCATTCAACTTCTCTACTCCTATTCCTTTTCGAATTTTTGATCAAAACTTCTTTGAGCAAGAGGAGGAGGAGGAGGAGGAGGAAGAGAGAGAGAGAGAGAGAGAGAGAGAGAGAGAGAGAGAGAGAGAGAGAATATTAAGAGTTGCAAAGATTTTTTTTTTTAATTCTGTTTCACCCTCTTCTCCCTCACCCCCCCCCCTCCGGCTAAGTGGTAAAACCGTCCTTACGTTCTCAGTATTGATTGGCAGGGCTGACAGTGATTGGCAGTGGTTGCCGTGGCAACGCCACAACGACACGCCACAGACCAATAGAAAAGCGAAACAAAATGTTTCAATGCTGCACTCACTGTGGATTTAGGGGAGATATTATGAGGCTGTTGTCATTAGGGCGATTGCTGTGGAATCGCTGAATCTTGACTCGGCCGTGGTTGGCTCTCGCTCTCCTCTCTCCCTCTCCCTCTCTCTGCCTCGGGTTCTCTCTCTCTCTCTCTCTCTCTCTCTCTCTCTCTCTCTCTCTCTCTCTCTGCGCGCGCGCACCAGGCCCGCTCTCCTTCCTCCCTCTCTATGTGGCTGCGCGGGTGTGTGTGTATGTGGATGTGTGTGGGGTGTGGGTGTCCCTTACGTCCTTCCTCCTCCCCCTCCTTCTCCTTCTGCTCCCCCCTCCTTTCCATCTCCTCCTCCCCCCTCTCCTCTCCCTCCTCCTGGTCCTCATCGCCCCTCTCCTCCTCTTCCTCCCCTCTCTCTTCCTCTCCCTGAATTTTCTCCTCTCCTCTCAGGTCAGTCCATGGTATTCCGCTCCCCCCTAGACCTCTATTCCTCCCACTTCTTGTTGCCAAACTTCGCCGATTCTCACCACTGCTCCCTACTTCTGGCGAGTAGCGGCGGCGGGAGCGGTGCGGGCGGCGGCGGCGGCGGCGCGGGAGGAGGCGGCGGCGGCGGCGGCGGCGGGAACCGTGCGGGAGGCGGCGGTGCTGGCGGAGCAGGAGGCGGCAGCGGCGGCGGCGGCTCCAGGGCCCCCCCGGAAGAGTTGTCCATGTTCCAGCTGCCCACCCTCAACTTCTCGCCGGAGCAGGTGGCCAGCGTCTGCGAGACGCTGGAGGAGACGGGCGACATCGAGCGGCTGGGCCGCTTCCTCTGGTCGCTACCCGTGGCCCCCGGGGCGTGCGAGGCCATCAACAAACACGAGTCGATCCTGCGCGCGCGCGCCGTCGTCGCCTTTCACACCGGCAACTTCCGCGACCTGTACCACATCCTGGAGAACCACAAGTTCACCAAGGAGTCTCACGGCAAGCTGCAGGCCATGTGGCTCGAGGCGCACTACCAGGAGGCCGAGAAGCTGCGCGGCCGCCCGCTCGGCCCGGTGGACAAGTACCGCGTGCGCAAGAAGTTCCCTCTGCCGCGCACCATCTGGGATGGCGAGCAGAAGACCCATTGCTTCAAGGAGCGGACTCGGAGCCTGCTGCGGGAGTGGTACCTGCAGGATCCCTACCCCAACCCCAGCAAGAAACGAGAACTGGCGCAGGCCACCGGCCTCACCCCCACACAAGTAGGCAACTGGTTTAAGAACCGGCGACAGCGCGACCGCGCAGCGGCGGCCAAGAACAGGTCAGTGGCGGGGACTGCGGCTGGGCCACTACAGTCTCCGGGGCTAGAAAAGGGGAAACGGGTTGAAACGCAGGCTGTCGGGGCATGGTAGAGGCAGTTGATCCAGCTCTGGAGACGCCAGTACTCTCTGGACAGTTAGAGAAAGTTTCTGGTTGCCCTGGAACAGGGAACAACCGGCTGTGGGTTTATAGACGGCTTTGCTCAAGGAGGGCTACTTTAATCAGGGCCAGCGCTGTGTGAGCATGCCTCTGGTATCCTCAACCCATGGTGCCTGTCCCTAGGGGCCTTAGCCCCCTCGTGGGTCTCTTCAGCCCTGGCCCCAACTAGGAAGCTGGGAGGAAAGGAAAATAGTACTTGCTATCTGATTATTTCTGTGCACCGCAAAAGGGAGGGGGGCTTGGCTTAGAGGGGTCCATACGAGTCAAAGAGGGGAAAGGGGACCGGGGTTCTTGCCATAAAGAGAAGGCCGGTGGTCACCATCTCTCGAGCTGACATTGAACAGGAGAAGCAGGCCTGGAGTGAAGAGGCCTGGAGTGTTTAGTGTGTTCATGGGGGGGGGGGAGTGAAAGCTTCAAGTCTCCCTGTCGCCTCAGTTCAGGAGCATCCATTCGTTTTGGAAGCAAAATCGCAGGTGCAGTCGTGGCAGGCAAGTTGGTTACAGAGTCACAAAGTTGTTTTGGTTCTGGTTCTTTAAAGCTCGACTGTGAGAAAGTAAAGAGAAAAAGGAGAGGGCGGAGAGATAATTAGTCCAAAAGGAAGGGAGAGGAAAGAAGGGGGATTGGGCAGAAACTCTGGTACAGAGCCTTGCTCAGAATGAAAGGCACTAGGCCTGGGACGCTGCAAGGAGCAGGGACCCCCGGCTGTTGACAGCTGCTGGTGGCTGGAGGCTTAGAGTGTGTGCGGGTTTAGGTGGCCCAGGCCTGTATCCACGTCCCCCTCATCTCTGCCTGTGGAGGCCACTTTTCGCCAGATGGGGGGAGCACCCACGACCAGTGAAAGGCTTCCCTGAGAGGAGACACTAGGTTCAGACAACTGCTTCTTCACCCAAAAAAGAGACACAGTCTGTCCTTCTCTCCTGCCTTCTCTTTCTTCCCTCTTCTTTCTTCTTCCTCCCCCCCCCCATCTTTTAGCTTCCAGCTTCCCTCTTTTCTCTTCCTCGCGTCCTGCGCCCTCTGCTTAGAGATTCAGAAAGGAAAGCGATGGGTGCTCTGAGGAGAACCCCTACAGTTCTGGGTGTGTGCTTGGGAAGGCCGTGGCCTGAGCCTCTGTGGAATCCCTGGTTCTCCGGGTCCAGTTCCGTGAGCCTAGGAGGCTGCGGAAGAAAGCGAAGCTCTTCCCCAGTGTCTGCTGGTCCGGGCTCAGGGTCCATTGCTGCCTGCTCAGGTCTCCGCAGGAGGCTGGCTTGGGAGTCTGCCTTTCCTCTGAGGCCTTCCCTATCTGGAACGCTTCCCTGGGCTGGAGAACCGGGAGCTCGGACTTGAGTTAGGAAGTCTCTGCGGTACTCAGGGGGCAGCTGGGTGCCTGGACGAACACAGAGCCCAGTTGGGGGCTGTGGCTAGAGGCTCGCCACGCGGGAGTCCGCGCTGGTAGGGGAGTGCAGGCCCAGTCGGGCCAGGCTCCCCCCGGTGTGAGCGAGGGGAGCAGGGTGGCGGGCCACCGAGTCAGGGCGGGCATGGCTCTCTTGTTCCCCGCAGGCTCCAGCACCAGGCCATCGGGCCCAGCGGGATGCGCTCGCTGGCCGAGCCCGGCTGCCCCACGCACGGCTCAGCAGAGTCACCGTCCACGGCGGCCAGTCCGACCACCAGTGTGTCCAGCCTGACGGAGCGCGCGGACACCGGCACTTCGATCCTCTCGGTAACCTCCAGCGACTCGGAATGTGATGTATGATAGCCAAGGCCGCCCTCCTCCTCCCCCTCCTCCCCTTCCACCTTCCCCTCCTCTTCGTAACCCTGCTCCTCTTCCTCTTCTTCTACTCCATCCCTAGAACAAACCGAAATCAGGATACACAGACAGACACACACACACACAACACACGAGTCCATACACACCCCCACCCCAGCCAAAAATATATTTAAAAAAAAAAACAAGAAAAATAAATTAACCTCAAACCATCAACCCCCCCCCCCCACCTACCACCATGGCCACCCTAAAGGACCGCGACGCCAACAGACAGTCACAAACGCTGATGTTGCGGGCAGAAAGCATAAAAGAGGTGACAATTGTATACTTTCTAGGACAAGCACGGCTTCTCCTTTTGGTTCCCACGGACCCGGCACCCCACCTGCATGACGATTTATTTGTATCTGGGAAAATATTCTCTCTAGTTTAAAATGATTTAAAGAGTCGACTATACAAAAAACAAACAAACACCACCACCGCCGCTGCGACAAGACGACAAAAGCAAACAGACAAAAAGAAAAAAAAATCTGACATCTCCGTTCTGAATTTGTTGTTTTAAAAAAAAAAGAAAGAAAGAAAGAAAGAAAGAAAGAAAGGAAAAAAACTCCTCGAGAGAAATAGCAAATGTTTCTTCCTTCTGTTACTCTTTTCTCCTTTAGCCCTCTCTCTCTCTCTCTCTCTCTCTCTCTCTCTCTCTCTCTCTCTCTCTCTCTCTGTTTTTAAGTCCAAGTAATGGTCAAACAAGATGCACTCCTCTGTTTTTGTTCAGCCGACAATCATTTTCTTCGTAAGCACCTTTTCCTCTCCACTCTGTCACTGCCTGTGTGGGTACTGGTTATAAATGTGGAAAAAGAATAGTTATGACTGTAACAGATTTTTATTTTTATTTCAAAATTTTATATGAATTATGTATATCTTAATGATCGGTCATTTTCCCAGTTTGTAATATATGTGTAGAAATTGCTTGTATATGATCCCTGCTTTTTTCTCCTCTCTCTCTCTCTCTCTCTCTCTCTCTCTCTCTCTCTCTCTCTCTCTCTCTTCCCTCCTTCCCTCCAACTCACCTCTTTCCTTTTGGGGATTCTCGGTGTCTACTTGGCGATCGAGGCTTGGCGAGGTGGCCAGGGTTAGAGAGAGAGAGGGACCCCGTCGCTAGCGAAAGCAGAGAGTGAGACCGTAGTATTCTTATGCAAAAGCTATTCAAGTTTTTCCTAGCCGCTTTGGAGGCCCCTTTCACTCCCGTAGGGCGCTTTTACTGTTATCTTAACTGCGTGTTTATCTATATGTAAAAACTTTCTAAAGCAAATACAGTATTCTCCATTTTCTTATCACTCCCACAGACTGGTGTTTGTGTCCGCCCTGGCTAACAGCTCCCGGGTGCAACAACCCAGCTTCCCGCTTGCTCTCTCTAGCTCGCTGACCGCCAGAGCCAGAGCCGGGGAGGGGAAAGGATGCCAAATCTGAGTGGAAAACTGGAAACAAACACTTGCTTGGGGAAAGAGAACCCAAACGGGACCCCGAGGGAAAGGCAAAGAGGGCGTGAGGGAAGGGGGTTACAACTAGTTTCTTCCGTGACAAGATGTCAGGCCTGAATCCTCCCCGGAGTACCGTACCCTGGGATTGCTGCGTCTCGCGGCGCTTGTGAACCCTTGGGATGTTCGGTAGGCTTCTAGTTGCCTGCTTTTTAAAGAGGAGAAACCCTAAGCCCCCTAACCCGATTGACCCTCCTAAGCACAGCTGAAATTCTATTTTCCTTGTATTTTTTTTAATCTCTCTCCTTTTTTTGGAGGAGGTGTAAGGTGGTTAACTAGGGCCCAGAAGGAGAAGAGGAGGGTCGGGATGGGTGGGAGAAGGAGGCAGTTTTCTGACTTCAGGGTCTAAAATGCGGTTGCTCTCTCTCCCACCTTCATTAGAATCCTTGTCCGACTGAATCACCTGTCTTAAGAATCTGGATCCACCTGTTTGAAAAAAAAAAAAAAAAAGTCCTTGTCTTTTGGGATCACCTGGAGTTCCTTAGTTTCTGAAGGATTTTTGGTTGGTTTGCATGGTTAAAGGAAAACCAGTAACAAAACAAAAACACTACCCCTTGCTGCCCATGTTCCTCTGCTGGCCCCATGCTTTCCTGGCCGGCTGTGGCCGCACAATTCCCGAGGATTGCTGGCTGGGAGGAAGTGGTTCTGCTGCTCTGGGCCAAGGCGGCCTGCGCACTTGAGGAGGGGTCAAAGAGGTGATTTCAGAAAACTTGCCTTCACTTGAAAAGTCCAGTTTCAAAGCTAGGGGGATTAAAAAGAAACCAGTCTGAAATTTAGCGACCGCTTCCAAACTAATTTCGACTTCCCTTTTCCTTTTGTCTTGATTCCCAACAACACGGGGGGGGGGGGGGGGCTGCCCTGGGCAGAGGGTCTGACTGGCCTGGAGGTGTCCTAGGTGCACAAGAGCGCATGCGCTTACAGGAGGTGGAGGGTTCCATAGGGGGTCCCTTCTTAGAATCAGGGCATCCAGCCGACCTCCCCAGCTGGCCTGGCACACAGTGTCAGAATCTCTGTGAACCCACTGCCCGTAGAAACAGCTCTGTGCAGCCCACATTTCTGACAACGCCAGGAATATGGAAAGAGGCCATCTGAAGCCACCAGGCTTGGACCTCCATTCTGTCACCTGCTCTTCACATACTTGACCCAGAACTTGGGCCTTTCAACCCAAAGAAATGGCTGCCTTGGTATAGACAATGTGAATGGTCCCAGAGCAGCGAATAAACCAAAACGGAGGCGGGCAAGGGGGGTGGAAGGAAGGGGCTATCGTTGCTGCAGTGACTTCTGGAGCATACTAGACCAGTGACATCAGGAACAGGGACCTTTTTGTGTGAGAACAAAGGGGAAAACTTGAGTCACACTTCTTTCTGTCATCATGGCCAGCAGAAAAAGCAAGTTTGGGTCTGCCCATTGCCTTTTCCTCCACTGAAGAAAACAGCCACTGGACTCCTCCAACAGCCTTTGCCTGAGAGGGTGGGAGTCTTATTGGGGTTGTTGACAGCCTGTGGTCCCTGTCAACCACTCCTATATTTCTACATAGGTCTGCCACCAATACCAGTACTGCGTTTTCTAACTTAATCTACAGGTCTCCTGTGTGTTTGTTGTGAGTGGTGTGTGTGTGTGTGTGTGTGTGTGTGTGTGTGTGTGTGTGTGCGTGCAGTTCTGAAAGTTGGGTGGTCACCATTTCATCAAGTTCTGCATACAAAAGGATGTATTGTGTGTTTGATATAAATGCACACATACGTCATTGGTATGTGCCTAGTGTGGGCTTTTTATTCATGCGGCGTAGCTTAGGTACAGTCTGTATGCTCGGCCTGAGAGAATCTGCAGAAATTTTGGCGGTTCCAATACACCTGCAGGCTGTTGTGTGCAGGGAACATGTGCCCTGTGAGGTTCAGTCTGCTTGGGGACATCAAAGTCATCCTGGTCTATCCACAAAAGTGACTGCCATGTCCCTATCCCTAAGAATCTTCCTGCCCCTCTAAGAAATGGTGCGTGTGCCCACTCACAACAGATGCTCATTGGCTAGAATGGGTTGGCTGGACCTTTTGACGTTCTCCCCTCACCCGTTCCTTGATACTGGGGTTGTCACAGGGGATTTTTCAAACAGAGAACAGAAAAAAAAAGGGGACCCTTTTCTGGCAAGATCTTTTACCTAGTGCCTGTCCATTTTCTTTCTAGCCCCCCCCCCATCTATGGCCAAAGCAGTCAAGTCGCATGGGACTGCTGGGCAGAGCTGCCCGGAGAAAAAGCTGTGCTGAAACTGTCCAACCTCCTGGAAACAAACTCAGTTGCCCCTGGAGCTGGGAGTGTGAGCCTCCGAGGGCCTTTTAGTCACAGGGCCGCACCGCAACTAATGGGCTGGCTCCTCCTCATCAGAGGGTTGAGACCACTTCTCTGTGAACTGGGTGTTTCTTGACTCCCCTTCTAGCGCATTTGGTTGGGAGCTTTCCCAGTGCCAGGACTTTATATACCTAAGTGTACACACCGTTTGAGGAGTAACATCCAATTCTCTTCTTCTCTGCATCCCTCAGAGGCAAACAATGGTTGTCTAGAATTAGCATCGGGAACCCAAGGAGAAGAGTGGATTGTGAAGTTGTGAAAATCTGTATCCAAGACCCCACTCCTAACCCCTCCCCCCAGGAAAGACAGACCAACTTTCTCCTCTGACTTCTTCACCTCTTCACCTCCCTTCCCAGTCCCACCCCAGAGCTCCCGTTCAGCCCTTCTTCCTGCCCTCTGAATGCTATCACATTGGCTACCCAGTGCCCAGAAGTTGATTATCCCTGGTGATTTCGGAGAGATGGCACAGAAGCCATTACGGTGCCAGGCAGGGATGCTGATCGACCGTGGGGCTGGAGGCACGCGTGTGAGCCTGGTTAGGGAAGACTTCCAGTCTGAGCTTAGTGGGACCAGGAGCCCACCATTGGCTCTAGAGCTGGTTCCAGCGCAGGGCTGGGAAAACCAGCATAGACCTAGACAGGTCAAATGGGAGAGACTGTGGAGGCAGAGTAGTGACTCCAGCCTCTGCCAGCCCACTGCTAGTTTGTCACGGACACCTATGTCCTTCTTCAAAAATGGAATGGAACTGCCCAGCACATTTTGAACCCAGTGCCTTGCAAGGATCACTAAGCCTGTAGCCTAGTATCAGGTCTGTGGGCCAGTGGCCACGCTCTAGTTCCCCCAGGGCAAGGGATGTCTCAGACCCTTCTACTCCTTGTCTTCCTTTGTGTGCTACACTGACCTTTCTGTACTGCCCAGACCATTGTGTGGCTGTCACCTGGAGGACTGGCTGCCACCTCTGAGGCTTTTCAAAATCCTCCCTGGGTACTGGGGCTGAGTCTCCCTACCTACCAGAACCATTGAGCTACAAGGCCTCAAGCCTGTGCCCCTTGCCTCCCACTGGTGGGTCTCTTTCCGGGGGAGCCTTCCTGGTCCCAGCCAGCCAGCTGGGATGGCTGTCTGGCCTGAGGGGTGGGGGGTGTGAGAGAGCCTGGGAGGAGGTAGCAGTACTAGCCCCGCTCCAATTTCTCCGGTCAGCTGAGCACAACTTTCCATTCGAGTGTATTCATGCAGCGGCTGATTGAGGCTCTGCCGTGTCAGGCAGGACTCGGCAGGAGGGGGGTAGGCAGAGCCAGGCTGACAGAAGCTAGACCACATACCACATACACACAGACACACACACACACACACACACACACACACTTATACAAATATGCCCTAGCCACATGTTGTATGCATAACCTTGCTACCAGTCATTTCTGTATAAATACAACACACACATGCATGCACACACACACACACACACACACACACACACACACACACACACACCTGCTACCAGAACAATTTCCCAACACCCACAGATCTTTCCTACCCAACACAGGGCTGGTCTTTTTCTCCTCTACCCCTTATAGAGTTTACACCGGTTCTCAAACACAAATGCAAGCATCTTTCCTCCCTGCGGGCACTCTCTCCAGGATGCACGTACTCCAAACCTGCATGGATGCACACACAAACATACCCAATCTCAAAATCTTCCTCCCACAGAGCTATCCAGACTCAGACCACAATAGAATCGCACTTGTGTTAAACACCATTAGCACCCACACACTGCTAGCACACAGTCTGCTCTATGTGAAGGGCAGTGACTTACCCAAAGTTTTTACATGAGAGGGGCTGCAGAAGCATGCACCATTCATTTAAAGAACACAACCATAGTGGCATAGTCATGAAGATGGAGGTTATTGAAGGAAACTTCAGACACCCAATGACATAGGAGCCAACCCAAAGATGGTAACTCCACCCTGTAGTCACTTGCCCTCCTGTCTGGGCCCCCAGAGACGACTTCTCTTAGCCTTATCCACTTCCAGAGGGCCTCCCTACAAATCATGGCAGACAGCTAGAAATGTAGAGAAGACAGGCCGCACACTATGAACACCCTCAGCAGAAGGGGACTCCTATTGAGAGTAGAGCAGAATTCCCTGTTTTGAAACTCCCCTCCCCCCAGGTGCCTAGGCATGCTGTTCTGCAGAGGAAGAAAGGACAGTAGAACGGAGGTGACATCGCAGAGAGGTATGACAGTGAGAATATTGAATGAAGAGAAGAGAGAGGTGAACTGAAACAAGCAAGCAAACAAACAAACAAACAAAGAGGAGCCAGACACATGGCTGTAACCCAGGCAGAGGCAGGAGGATTACCACAAGTACAAGGGTAGCATGGTTATAGTGACACTGTCAAAAAAAAAAAAAAAAGGAAAGGAAAGAGAAAGAAAGTAAGAAGAGAAAGGAAAGGTAGAAAAGGATTGGGATCACTTAGGAAACTCTAGAGAAACCAGCTGGAGCAAGCTGGGTGGAGGAAATGCGCTGCTGTGGTATGGAACAGGTTAGCAGACCCCGGAGTGTCTGAGGGAGCACCACCACAGGGCCAGCTTGACTTGGGAACTGAATGGAGTATTTCCTGCACTTGGTGGCAGCCTCACCACGAGCGCCCCATACCACCTCCCTCTCTCCTGTAAGCGGTGAGGAGACAGATGTTTCCTACAGTGGGCAGTTGCAATTCTCGCTCTTCTGTTCAGGGATGAGCAACCCAGCAGTACCACACAGAAGCGCGTTTGACCTAACCATATTTCGCAAACAAGCCTTCGTGCTGCACTGCGTAATATAAACATGGTCTGTAAGGAAAAAGGGGTGGAGTTTAAACCCAAAGGAAGCTAATTCAGACCCTCAGGATTTTACCAAAAGTGTCAAAGAACCGGCATGACAGTCTCCTCTGGCTGTGTTCACCCTGCGGCACCCAGAAGACCTCTGACTGGTCAGAAAAGAGAGGGTAGAAGGGCTTATCTGAGCATGAGAGGATAAGGCTCTCACTGGCTGAGAAAGCAGCACATTCTATAGAGAGCACAGGTGACTAAAGATCAAGGTGGGGCTTGGGGCAGGAATGAGTGCCCTGAGGGTTTCGAATCCCTGGATGTGAGGGGACTGTTGGTGGGGTGGGGGTGAGGAGGTGTCCAGGAATCTACCAAATAAGGCAGGAGGTGAGGTCTGGATATAAGGACTGGTGTGTGGGAGACAATCCGTCCCTTGGGATCAGGCGTATTGTCAGTCAGCGGCTAGCTCCCCCCCACCCCGTGCCCCCAGTCTCTGGCTCAGACTGCCTTTCTTCTTTCAGACTGCTGGGGGGGGGGCGCTGTGGTCCAACCTAGCCTTTCCAAGCCTGACTCCTGGGAATGTGGTCATAGCATAGTATGGCCTGTCTTCTTGCTCCTTGAAGCCTGGGCTGCCTCAGGCGACAGTCCAGCCTGTGCCTGAGGGTGGCCTGGAGCCCTTCCAGGCCTGAGCAGGCTTTAGTTTGTTGGATTTTGAGATAAGTATTTACCATCATAATTAATTTGTGACTATTATTCAACAGACATTCTTAGAGAGACCTTTTAATGAGTGAGCATGGTAATTATGAGCAGGGTGCACGCTTAGCCTCTGCAGACGTAGAGTGCCATGGCCCCTGTCTGCTCTCACCTCCTCTGCACCCTGGCCAGGTCCAGCTGAGACAGATCAAGGGAATGGGAAACCTTGACTCCAGGTTGCAGCCACAACTACCTCTTTCTGGACCTTTCTGAACCTAAGAGGCTTTGATTAGAAGTGAAGACCTGGTGAAGCTCAGAAAGGACAACCACTTGACCACTGTCACACAGCTGCCCTTACACATGCCATGTCCCAACCCCAGTCTTTCTTCCTAGGGTTACCAGTAGCCCAGTAAACAGATTTCTAAGATCCTTTGCTGGCACTTAAGACCAAGTAAATTTGAAAGCAAGAGCTGAGTAGGTCAGGGAGAAGCTTGCCCCAGGCACTTGACTCCTCTGTGTGTGTGTGTGTGTGTGTGTGTGTGTGTGTGTGTGTGTGTGTGTGTGTGTGTGT
>NC_034607.1:51313841-51315546 GCF_900095145.1 Mus pahari
TGTGTGTGTGTGTGTGTGTGTGTGTGTGTGTGTTGAAGGGGAATGTAGTCTTGCAAGAGACTGGCTATACTAAGCACCTACTTAGGACCTGATGTTTCAAGAGCCCCCAGCAAGCGGCTAAAAGCAGCCACTCCTACTAAGCTCACTAGAACTGGCTCCACTCATAGAGAGGACAGACCTTGGCTTGATGTGTTAGAGTACCCCAGTGGGCTGAGCTCCATAGTGTGTGAAGTGGATATGTGTGATCCTGTTGTGTGAGTAAGGTAAATATGCATTTTACTCAGGGGACACACCCACATACGGGTGTGCCTAGGATTTCATTCAATGGCACGTAGGCTGGGCATCCGGCTCAGTCCACAAATATCACCTACCTTCTGAAAGAACCAAAAGAGGAGGGTCGAGTGAGATTCAGGCTTACCTTCAAGTTGGAAGGGACAGTAGAGAAAACAGGTGCACACAGGATGCACGGGGATGGAGCGAAGAAAGGATAACATTGATCCAGACAAACAGATAGGATTCCATGGAGGGATTCCAGGCAGGCAGCGTGGGGCCCCGGGTGTGGACGAAGCTGTGGTTCCAGGAGGAGCAGCATTGGCAGGACTGGTTCCTGGTGACTCTTGGGAGTTGCCCATGGGGTGTGGAGAAGCTGCCAGTTGAGTCAGTGGGAAGGTCACCTGAGGTTAGGTATAAGGTTCCAGCAAGCTATGTAGTCTTGACCCCATACTCACTGAGCAGCCAACACAGCCCTTGTGAAAACTCAAAGGACCATCCTCCGAGCTTGTCACTGGTTTGTGGACTTCTTATGATTTAATGGTCCTGGATCTCCATCCACTCCCTGTGACTTCAAGAAATGTGGAGAATGTCAGCTCCCCCGCCCCCATAAGTCGTCCTGAGGAGCGTTTCGTCAGCCTGTCAGAGTATTGACAAGCCACCTCCTACACAGAGTAAGACTCCTCACTGGGTCTATTTCCATGACCACTCATTCTGCCTTAATTCCACTGTGCATGAACATCCTGGAGGAGGTACTAGGATGGGGACTCGGGAGGGGCGTCCTCAGTCACTGAGGTGGCTGACGAGGCTAGAGCAGAAAGTAATTGGTAGTATGGCTCCTGCCAAGGGCTGGAGGGTCAGAGGTGAGTCGGAGGTGGGGCAGGAAACTCAGGACTTACCAGACTCCCAGCACCCTAAGGAAAATCTGGGTCTGAGCTCGGCCCAGCTTCTGTGCACCCAGCTTTCTGCAAACTGTTTCTCAGCCTGGCTGACTGCCTCCAGGGATAGAGATGGCCCAGGGCCCAGTCTTTCTGGTTTGTAGCCACAAGAATTTCAGAAAGACTCTCTAGAAGGCAGCAACACTTCACTGGAAGTGTGGGTTTAGAGAACACGTTGTGAAGTAAGGGTGGTTTTGAATCCCAGAGTGGACAGACGTTGAACCCAAGTTTCTGGGCTTTTTACCCCAAGGTTTCCACTGTACTCCAGGGTCTCCTGGCCCGACACTCAGTTGGCACCTTCCAAAACTAACTCATTGTAATTGTCCAGTGCCCATGTCCAGAGAGACAGAGACAGAGACAGAGACAGAGACAGAGACAGACAGACAGACAGTCAGACAGACACACACACACACACACACACACAGAGAGAGAGAGAGAGAGAGAGAGAGAGAGAGAGAGAGAGAGAGATAGAGAGAGAGAGATCATAGGAGCAATTA
>NC_034607.1:51318293-51348070 GCF_900095145.1 Mus pahari
CCTGAGGACTCAGCTATAACACTTCTGGGTATATACCCAAAAGATGCTCCAACATGTAATAAGGACACATGCTCCACTATGTTCTAGCAGCCTTATTTATAATAGTCAAAAGCCAGAAACAACCCCAGATGTCCCTCAATAGAGGAATGGATACAGAAAATGTGGTACATTTACACAATGGAGTACTACTCAGCCATTAAAAACAATGACTTCATGAAATTCATAGGCAAATGGATGGAACTTGAAAATATCATCCTGAGTGAGGTAACCCAATCACAAAAAGAACACACATGGTATGTACTCACTGATAAGTGGATATTAGCCTAAAAGTTCAGAATACCCAAGATTCAATTCACAGACCATATGAAGCCCAAGAAGAAGGAAGACCAAAGTGTGGATGCTTCAGTGCTTCTTAGAAGGGGGAACAAAATACTTACAGAAGGAAATATGGAGACGTGTGGAGCAGAGACTATAGGAAAGGCCATCCAGAGACTGCCCCACCTGGGATCCATCCCATATACAGTCACCAAACCTGGACGCTATTGTGGATGCCTGGAAGTGCTTGCTGACAGGAGCCTGATATGGCTGTCTCCTCAGGGGCTCTGCCAGAGCCTGACAAATACAGAGGCGGATGCTCGCAACCAATCACTGGACTGAGCTCCAGATCCCTGATGGAGGAGTTGGAGAAGGAACTAAAGGGGCAGAGGGGGGTTGCAGTCCCATGGGGGGGGGAGCAACAGTGTCAACAGGCCAGAGCCCCTGGAGCTCCAGGGAACTGGACCACCAACCGAAGAGTACACATGGAGGGACTCATGGCTCCAGCCACATATGTGACAGAGGATGGCCTTGTTGGATATCAGTGGGAAGAGTGGCCCTTGGGCCTGAGGCCGTTTAATGCCCCAGTGTAGGGGAATGTCAGGGTGGGAAGGCAGAAGTAGGTGGGTGGGTAGCAGAGCACCCTCATCGAGGCAGGGGGAGGAGAGATGGAATAGGAGCTTTCTGAAAGAAATACCTGGAAAGGGGAAAACATTTGAAATGTAAATCAAGAACATATCCAATAAAAGAAAAAGAAAAGACAAAAAGAAAGTACTGAACCAAACTGTGAAGAAAGAGGGAGCCCAAGAGAGGGCGTTCAACGTAGATCCTGACCGGGAGTTTTCAAGGCTAGAGAGAAGACACGGACAACACGGGGTCTGGGAATAGCTTGTTCAGAAGTAAAGAACATTGTGTATTGTGTAAGAACCTTGTTTCTTAAACATGCTGCATGGTCTGATGGTGAAGCCAATGCCAGCCTTTGGCTAATGAACTGAGTGGGTTCATTAAGTGTTAGAGATGAAGGGAGCTTAGGAAGCCCCCCCTCCGGTCTCCATCTAAATGGTGAAGTCGCTGTCCTTAAGTACACGGCGAGTTTGGCGACCCTTAACTACAGAGTACAAAGCAATGCACGCGGAAGGACTCCAAAATGGTTTGCGGTCGGAGGGTGGTGGCGGGCAGAACTCTTCTTCTCTTTTCCCTTCTTTCTTCCTCCTTCCCCTCCTCCTCCTCTTCTTCTCCCTCCTCCTCTTCTGCTTGTTCTTGTTCTCCTCTGTGCTGGCTTGCTGGGCCTTCTCCTATGCCGCACACATTCAGATCCCCAGTCTCTACTCTCCACATCTAAAATTCAAAAGGCTTTGGCTTTTATTGTGTGTTGGGTATGGCTGCTGCCAAAATGACTTGGCAGCCAAGCTGACCGAAACTGTATGAAGCTATTTAGAGTCTACTTAACCACTTGGCATGGGTATTAGATGTTTCCCTGCAGAAAGATCAATGCACTGATGTCAGGTACTGCCCCCCGACCCACCAATGTGATAATGTGATATGTATGAGCCACTTCCTCTTTTCTTCCCTCACGTTCCTCTTGAGATCAAACCCAGAGTCTCACCCATGCTAAGCACTCTAAAACAGAGCTTTATCTCCACCCCAGTGGACCCTTTCTAAAATCTCCAACTTTTGGATTTGCAGAGCTTTGAGGAAAGGGATTGTGTTCTGTTGGCCTGAGCTTATGTTGTCTATGGATGGAGAGGTTGGTGGTGGGACCAGAAATGGGAAGAACTGGAATTTAAGTCATGGTGCTAAACCACGAAGGGTAAAGTCTACAGGGAAGAGAACTCAGGTTGGCTATGGGACAGGGTGACGAGCCTGTGGAAAGCTGGTTGCACTGTAGAAGAGCTGCTGAGTTGGGAGTTTGATTTCTATACAAGCTAGCGCAGGCAGATAAATCCTGGCTCCCAACATTAACTCAACCTTTCTGGATCGATTCTGCTATCGTGGGCATTGGAGGATTTGTCCAGGCCAACTAGTGTCTCTAAAAGGCCCTTTCTCCTCACTAATTCACCCCAGCTCAGAGTCACTTTCTTGTTTGTTTCTGTTTTATTTTGAGACCAGGTCTCCTTGTGTCTGGCTGGCCTAGAACTCTATAAAGCCCAGGCTAGTCCCAAACTCATAGAGATCTGCCTGCCTCTGCCTCCCAGGTACTGAGATTAAAGGTGTGTGGCACCATAACTGGGGTCCAGAATCACTGTCTACTGGGTATTTCGTGGTGAGTTAGGGTGCCACCACTAGTGGAGTGTCATCTCAGGTGGAGGGCTCCTTCTGTCAACTCCTGTGGTCAGCTGTGCCTACCCCTGCCTTCACAACTCCTCCTCTGATCAGCCCAGACAGATTGACAGGCACTCTGGATGTGTCTTGGTAACTGAGTCTCCGAATGGTCCTCCGGTTCTGTGAACACGGGTTCCGCCCTGCCTGCCTTTCTCTTACTAGGATGTCCAGTCTCTCGAGACAAAGAAGATGTGTGGAAGATCCATGCCAGGGTGGATGAAAGTCCAGAATCAAAGGAAGGAGTCTGTTCCGTTTCATTATTTGGCCGCAGACTTTTCGGTCTGAAGGTAACCCTGTTGACAGCTAAGGCCTTGGGAAGGCTTCCTGGGTGAACTCAGCCCCCTATCTTCCCATCAAAAGAGATAGAAATTTCCTTTTACACTCAGGTGAGCTCTCCAACGCTTCTTCCTCATAGCAGGGGGATTGGAAGAATGGGGGTGGGGGAAACATACTCCTGTTTTTCCTCTTGCTTTTTATGTGTTAGGGTTGTCGCAAAGCACCCGTAGCAACATTAGCCATTTTAATAGAGTTAGGTGTCCAGTCAGTGAGGTCGTGTATCTGTTAATACTATCTAGTTAGTCTCAACATCCCAAACAACTTCAGTGGTCACTTTCTGTTCATCCCCTTCTCCTGCCCAGGTCCTGACAACCAGCCATCTATGTCTGCCATCACAGTGAGCATCTTCTTTAATTAGATCATGCTATATTCTGCCTTTTGGATCTGGCTTTTTTTTTTTTTTTTTTTTTTTTTTTTTTTTACTACGTCCATTTATCTATAAACTTTATCATTCCATTTTACAGGTAAATACTTTCCCGTTATGTAAATGTGTCTAGTCCGGCTCACATCACTACAATGAAATATCTGACACAGGTTACTTATGAAGTCAAATAAGTTTANCACTTTCTGTTCATCCCCTTCTCCTGCCCAGGTCCTGACAACCAGCCATCTATGTCTGCCATCACAGTGAGCATCTTCTTTAATTAGATCATGCTTTATACTGCCTCTTGGATCTGGCTTTTTTTTTTTTTTTTTTTTTTTTTTTTTTTTTTTTACAAGGCCCATTCACTCCTGGCACATATCATTCCATTTTACAGCTAAATACTTTCCCGTTATGTAAATGTGTCTAGTCCGGCTCACATCACTACAATGAAATATCTGACACAGGTTACTTATGAAGTCAAATAAGTTTACTTTAGCCTATGGAGGTTCAGATCCCTCCAAAGTCTCATTACTCTTGGTGAGTTCGATTGCTTTGGTGGGATGAGAATCATGGTAAGAACTTCTGTTAGAGTAAGTACTCGCATAACAAGCTAAGATGCAGAGAAAGAGACAGAGGGGCAAACATGTAGGGTCCCATAATCCTCTTCAAGGATGTGCCTCTAACCCTAAAAACCTCTCCCTAGGCTCCTAAAGAGACACCATATTTCCCAATGGCCCCTCCCTGCAGCCAACCCTTTACTACCCAGACTCATGGAAATGCACTTTAAGATCACACTAATGGTTAAACCACATCTTGTTTATTATTTTTTAAAGATTTATTTACCTTTGCTTTATGTGTAAGGCGGTTTTCTTTCAAGGATGTCTGTGCATGCAGTACATGCAGTGCACACACACACACACACCCCCCCTGAGGCACTGGGTCCTTTGGAACTGGAGTTACAGACTGTTTTAAGTTGTCCTGTGAGCTCTGGAAACCTAACCCTGAACCTCTGCCAGAGCAGAAAGTGTTCTTCATGGCTGAGCCATCTCTCCCCCTCATTAACTCACTTCTCAATGAAATATCATCATCATCATCATCATCATCATCATCATCACCACCACCACCACCATCACCATCATCATCATCATCATCATCATCATCATCATTATCATCATCATCATCTCCTCAGAGTTGGCTGGAGGGAGAGAAGAGCACACCAGACCACACACGTTGAAGGGCCATTGGCAGTTGAAGTTTTCATATAGCATATTTTATCTGAGATGGAAAAAGCAAGCCAGGGACACTGGAAGCCAGGGGTAGTGGTAGAGGCCTTACCTGGAGGCACAGGAGGATTCCTGGAGCGGCCTGGGAGAATGACTTTGGATGACTCATGGGAGAGTGTCCTCTTCTCTCTGTGTCCCAACCCGTGCCCTCTGCCTGGGTTGATGTCCCCTCCCCACCCCACCCCACCTTTTTTTTTTTTTTTTGCAGAACTCAGGAATGAATACATCCTTAACCATCCATGGAAAGAAGGGGTTTTGTGCAACAAAGGTTCAAAGTTAGCAAAAACAAATTAGGAAGTCTGTGGTTCAGCTTCCAGGTCTCAGACTAGATTCCTACTCCGGAATCTTAGCGAGAGGCAGCTAGCTTCCATCCGTCCTGGCTGCTTCTTCCCAACCTGGACCTTCTTCCTCACTGGCAAAAATTCACCCTTTCTGTAGATCACCTAACTCGATGCATTCTCCAGGTGTGCAGTGTGGGTCTCTCCGAGGGGCCCTTCACCTCACTGGATGTCTTGGAGGAAAATCCTTGTAAGGAAACCTCAGGTTAGGTGCGTAAGATTTTTAATCCTTGACACAGAGTCACCCAGTGCTAGAGTGAAGGTTCCAGCACAGAATGGCCTCTCTGCCTTATTCTAGAAAGGGGGTAAGCTGGACCTCTGTGTATGTGTGTGTGGGGGATCAGAGAGAGAGAGAGAGAGAGAGAGAGAGAGAGAGAGAGAGAGAGAGAGAAAGTCTTTTATAAATGAGTAGCTGGGGGTTCTGAGCTTGGGGGAGGGGCTTAGGAAGGCCTGATTTGAGGATTATCCCGTGGAACTCCTTTTTATGAGGGTCTATCACAGACTAGGATGGTGAAGGAACATCCCTCCGGACCCTTGAGTAAGGCTGCCCATCAGGGGCCATCTACAGCTGTTCACTTCTTCCTTCTGGTTAAAGCCCTCCCCCATCCCTCTGTGAGAACTTTAGCTGTACTGTCCTTGCTGCTTATTGAATATATAGGAACACTAGAAACTTGTGTGATGGGAGTCTGGAAGTGCATGGCCCTGGGACATCTGGGCCCCTGAGTCACTTCAAAAGTGCTTAGAGACAGGGTGGGGATGGCAACCTAAGCCGGAGATGGCAACCTAAGCCGAGGACAGTAATGAGGTGCTGCTGTCTGAGTCATTCTGACTACCCAGAGCAGAGGAAGCAGGCAACCCCTAGGTGGGCACAGAGGAACCAGTATTTTCAAACAAACAAACAGAGTTCTCAGTGTCAACCATACAGAGGTTACAGCGTGGGGGTTGGGGGTGGAGCGAGGTACCAGACCAGCGTGGTCTCCTCATGCAGAACCACTTCCTTTTTGGCCTGGTAGTGATGTGGGTGCATGGCTTATTTCTCCTGCTGGGTTGGAGGTGGAGCGGTATTGGATGCCCTTCCATACACCCCTGGCACTATTACAAATCCAGGCGCTCATTATTGGATTAATGAATGAGTAAACAAATAAGTATGTGCCAGAGACGTAGGTGAGGGAGCCAGGCCGGCTCCAGCAGATACCTAAAGAAGTGAGTCTGGAACCCATGCAGGGCCACAAGGAGGAGAGGAAGTGAGGTAGCATGAATGGCTGGGCACCAACCAGAACCCACCGGACTCTGGCATCAGATGGGAGGGGATCAATGGACTTGCAAGGAGTGAGGACTTCCCAGACAAGGCCAGGGAGTAAAGGTCACTCACTCACTCTCCTTCGCCGAAACAAATACAGTCAGCTTGTAAAGAGAAGAATAGTGTATTTGGCTCACAGTGCTAGAGGGCACAGCTGATGATGGATAAATTTGCAGTATTTTTAGGCCTGCTGCGAGTTCACCCACTGTGGCTGGGTCTTATAGCAGGGCAAAGTCGCCTACCTTTGAGCCAAAGAGCCAAGGAATTGAAACCAAGGAAGGAAGGGAGTGGAGAGTCTCACACTCCATGACTTGGAGACCGGCTCCTACCCAGCTGTATTAGGGCATCACTAACCTTCTAGACATGCCTCTCTGGAGACCAAGCCTTTGCCACTGGACCTCTGGGAGACACTTTGTATGGGTGGGCATCCTTGAAGGCACAGCTGCAGAAGTTCTAGGTGACTGTGATGGGGAGCCTGGGAGCAGAGCTATCTTGGGGAGGTGGCAGCCCAAGAGCTTGGAATCAAAGCCTTGATTTCTTGGGATCCATTTGTGAAAGGTTCTTCTCTGAGCCCACCTCCATCCTTCACATTTTGAGAATCTTTAACTTAACTTTCATGGGTCTCTCTGGTTACTGCATGTAAAATCCAGCCACGGGGGCTGGAGAGGTGGCTCAGAGGTTAAGAGCTCCAGCTGCTCTTGTGGAGGGCCCTGGTTAGATCCCCAGCACCCACATGGCAGCTCACAATCCTTTCCGGGGATCTAAAGCACTGCTTACATGTGGTATGTGGCAAAACCACCCACAGACAAATTAAATATATATACTGATAAAAAAAAGCCGGGCTGATACACACCTTTAATTCCAGCAATCTCCAGGCAGAGGCAGGCAAGTCTCTTGAGTTTGAGGCCAGCCTGGTCTACAGAGTGAGTTCCAGGACAGCCAGGGTTACACAGAGAAACCCTGTCTCAAAACAAACAAACAATAAAAACAAATAAATAAATGCTTTTAAAAATCCAGCCATTGGAAACACACACAAGCACTTGAACACTCAGTGTGGGATGATGTGTAGTAGAGCACTTGCTCAGAAGGTGGGAAGCTTTGGGTTCAAACCCAGAGCCACAAAAAGTAGTTGAGCATAAATGTCCGTCACCTGAGTGCAAGCCTTTATGTCCACTGGTAGCCTGTGAACATGCTAAGACACATATGATCAAGCTGACATTCAGTGCAAACCTTCAGGTCTGCAGGTGGTCTGTGAACACGCTAAGACATATATGATCAACCTGACATTCAGTGCAAGCCTTCAGGTCTGCTGGTGGTTTGTGAACACGCTAAGACATATATGATCAACCTGACATTCAGTGCAAGCCTTCAGGTCTGTTGGTGGTCTGTGAACATGATAAGACATATATGATCAAACTGACATTAAGTGCAAGCCTTCAGGTCTGCTGCTGGTCTGTGAACACGTTAAGACATATATGAAAGGAAAATAGAATTCACAATGCCTTGGTATACGTTGGGCAAAAGCACTCGTTGTTTAGCCACTTCAGTGGAGGGCAACTCGTGATTCCCTAGAAATAGGCTGGAGGGAAAAACCCTGCTCGAAAGCTTGGTCTCTGTCTTTGGCTGTTGTTTTTTCCTCTCTGGCTTCTTGAGGATACCTCAGCCTGCCTGCCTACTCTCTGGTCCTGATCTTGACACTCTGCATCAGTGTCCAGGAGATGGGGCTCCTCAGGTTCCGCTCCAAAGAGGGTGGAGATGGTTGACATCAGGAAGGCCTTCGCCCACATCATGCTCACAGATCTTCCCTCCCACTTCCACCTCTGGCCAGGGAAACTGGGTGGAGCATCCCTTAGTGGACAGGTTCTACAGGAAAACATGGAGGGCAATCTCAGACAGAGGGGCAGACCCTCTGACTAGAGCCATATCAGGAGCGCCTCGAGGGTGAGAAGTGGTTCCAGGAGCAGAGACTTGTGAGTGGAAGCCTTGTACCACCGCACGAGGAATTCCCTGTGGATGGAGAATAACACGGGATTCCTTACAACCTCCCAGAAGCAACAGCATCTCTCGTGCACTTCCTTATCTATTAAGAACTCTGCAGCAGGCTGTAGCAGGTGGGTCTTGGGAATCTGTCCCTGTCACTGACTTTGACAGCCGCACGTTCTGGACTATCCTGGTTTGTCCCATCAATACTATACTACACACCATTTATCCCCAAATTGCCCTCCTGCACTGTGTGCGTATCGTCACCTGCCACCTCCACCCTCTGTGTCACTAACAGTTTTATTTCTGTAATGGTTGAGTTTTATTTTGTGGGAGGCATAAGAAGAGCACCCATGGTCAGATCTTTCTTCTCAGCTCGTTGTAGAGTCCTGCTTCTTCTGTCTCACCAATTACAAGTATCGTCCACTCTGCAACAATAGAAATCCAGGGTTCTGTGGCTCACTGGCTCTTCTCTCATTTTGAGACACAGCATCGTGCAGTTCAACCTACCTTGAGCTCGATAAATAGCCAAGAATAACCTTGAACATCTAATATTCCCACTCCTGCCTCTCAAGTGCTGGGATTACAGGTGTGGGCTTTTCCCATGCTAGGTGAACACTTTCTCAACTGAACTATACCTCCAGTCTCCTGATTTAAAAAAAAAAAAAAAATCAGGGAGTGAGGAGATGGCAGGATCTCTTCACACAGTCATTGCTCGCCTAGAGCTCTAGGTAGACCAGGCTGGCCTTGAACTTACAGAGATCTGTCTGACTGCCTCCGGAGTGCTAGGATTAAAGCTGTGTGTCACCAGGACTGTCCTAACATTTTATTCATTTTTAGTGTGTGCGTTGCCTGTATATGTGTGTGTGTGTGTGTGGGTATGCATGCATGCATGCATGTGTACCATGCATGGGCAGTGTCCTCCAAGGCCAGAAGGCATGGTATTTCCTAGAACTGAAGTTACAGAGGTTGTGAGCGCCATGTGGGTGCTAGCTGGGGACTGAGCCCCAGTCCTCTGCAAGAGCAGCAATTTAGTGCTAGTAGCTCTTAAACCACCTCTCTTAGTCCTGGCCTCCTGATTCTTAAACTGGTGTGTGCTTGTCCAGGACTTCTTCTAGACTGGTGTCCTACAGCCCTCTGGGATGTAGCCCTGCTTCCTCTCCTTGATTACTTTTCCAGGTCACCTCTGAAAAAGGCAGGCTTTGTCTTCTGTAATCTGATGTGAACAGGCCTCTTGGGGACTAGACCTCAGGGTGATTCCACAAAGATCTAAAAAGAGTCTTCAAAAGTCGAGACTCTAAAACCAGAAGTGAAGGTATGGGAGAAATGAACCACTGTGGGAACTTGCCACCTGAAATGCGCCTGGGATGCTGCCTTGCCTGGACAAGCTGGGCTGCTGTACATCTTGGCAGTGATATTCAGGCCCACACTGTAGGTTTTTTTCCAGCTAAGTCTGGGAACCTTTGTCCCAGCTGCAATGTGAGGCTAGGACTGGGATGCCCCCTGCGAAGGAGTGAAGAATTTGGTTTAATTCTTATTGGTGAGGAGGTGGCGGCTGCAGTAAGCTCTTCCCAGGGAGGTCTGTTTCCTGTTTCCTCCCCCTTCCTTCTTTTCCCCCTTTTCCTTCTGCGCCCCACCCTCTTAATTTTCCCCCTCTCCCTTTTCTTTCTGTCTGCTGATTGCCTTTCTATAGAGTCAGGGCGCAGCTCTTTGAAGGGGCTGGGTACGGAGTGACAGGACCCTGGCGGGAGCAGGAGGCAACACTGGGTGTCCTACCCCCATAAGTGCGGTGGCCTCCGCCTGGGCAGATGCAGCAACTCCCGCATTGTTCCGTCCTGAAGACGAGCAGCTGCCGCGCTAATTGCCACCAGCAGGGGTCCGCGCGGCGCTCACCCTCCTCCTGCCGATTAGGAGGCCGCCCAGGAGGGAGGTTTTCAGGAGCCAGTGTTGCGCATTATTCCAGGAATTTTAAACACTCGTTAAAGGCTTTGCCGTGTCTCACTTCAGTACACATCATGCTCCAGTTACTGCTCGCAACCGCGGGGGCATCAGTGCGGGCAGCACTTATCAATATTTTAGCACGAGAAAGGCAAATGATGTTGAAACATTGAACTATATTTCCATCTGTTCAAACTGAAATGGGACAAGCGCAGCTCAGGAAATGGAATACCTCCTCCCCAGCTGCCTCTGAGGCAGCGATACCCACTGGCCTGGCCTCAGCCCCGGCCTTCGTTTCTCCTCCATCTTCTTCTCACTCGGTTCTAGTCTTCATACCCTGTGGGTAAGTCCAAGGAGTTGAACGTCTCACGGGTGATGGCTTGTCTGCAGAACGACAGAAGTTGGTAGCACCTTGAAGATTCTGGAAGTGCAGAGTTTTAATATGTTAACGTGTGCCTTTGTCATGGACTGACAGAGAAAAGTAGTGTCCCATGTGTCTACCTCTTGGAGTTGGGGCACTTCATGGACCTGACTCAGCGGCGCCTGAAGACTGACGCCCTCTGCAGGAGAATCTGGGTGAAGCATTGATTGTTCAGGCTTTTAATTCCAGTTCTCAAGGTTGAGGGAGGCTGAGGAGTACAAGGCCTGCCTGAGCTGTAGAGTTCAAGCAAGATCCTGTCATAAAACTACAAAAAGGTCAGGGCTGTAGATTACCATAAAAGCTTGCTTAGCTTTGTGTGAGGCCCTGCGTTCGAGTCCCAAACATTAGAAGAAAACAGACCATATCCAGGAGTTAAACCTCGAAGTAAAGACCATTAAGAAAAAAAAATGTGTGTGTTGTATTTTTGTTTCTCCTGGAATAAAACAAGATTGATTGACAGGTAAGAATCCTGAGGAATATTGGCACAGCTCTAAGGATCTGAGAAGTCTCTATACTATGGAAAGAAAAATGTGAGCCCTGAAACAGGTTCTCTCAGAGATTTATGGACCCCTGAGTAGAAACTCCATGAGGTGGCCCCCCAAAGGCCAAAGAACCACAGACACAAGGGATCCTCTTCCCTTCTGTCCTTGTCCCTAACTCAGAATGTGGAATGCCTTTTCTAATTTCCCCTGCAGACTCTGACTTCTTTCTTTGAAGCTGTCTGATTTAATCTGATTCATGTCCAGGATAAGGATGTGAAGAGGTGGTCCAGAGCCTACAGGCCCCAGGAGTCACATTGCTGATCAGAGGCACTGTGGGTGGCTCTCAAGTCTTAACAGGACATTTCTGATGCTGGTCCTGATGCTGGTTCTGATGCTGGTCCTGATGCTGGACCTGATGCTGGTCCTGATGCTGGACCTGACACTGGCAGCCAGGCTGGTGGTACCTTACCTTCTGATGAAGGCATTTCCATTGTGAGAACTGGAGTGGTAGTGTTGTGGTGTCTTGTAGTGAGAGAACGGGGCGGTGGAAGGCAGAGGGCACACTGATCTGTCCTTCACTTGCAGGCAGGGTTATCCCCATCCCTGGCCCGCTGGAGGAGAACCATTGCCGTAGTCTTTAGAGACGAGTGCCTTCTCTTTAGCGAGCTTTTGTAGTTAGAACAGGGGACAAACATTAGATCAGGAAGTCAAGGTCACACAAAGACCACAGCTAAAGTGCTCAAGCTGAACCCAGCGCTGTCCAAGGTACTCTAGGATGCTAAATTATCTTTTAGAACCTGAGATATAAATATTAAATCCACTAAACTTATGAGGAAACTGGGAGTCTGGCAGACTCAATTGCATGCCAGATGACACACCCAAGGTCACTGAGTTGCATATCCAGAATCAGAACTTAAATTCATATATCTTCAAGGTCTGTGATCTATTTTTATTCAGGTGCTCCATGTAGCCTCAATGTCAAGGGCCAGGGTGGGAAGTAGCAGGCAGAAGTAGGGTGGGACTTTCTGCAGACCAGAGGCAAGAGACATCATGGGTGGAGCAGTATTGCTCTTTCAAAGGTATTAACATATGACTGGTCCACAGCTAGATGAATCTGGAAGTGCACAAGAAATGATCTCAGTAGGAACATCAGATAGCTGCTCAAAGAGGACAAGGACAGGTGAAGGGTGAATTCAGGCTGACCTGACATTGAAGGTACAAGGTCAGGGCCAAAGCCTAGAGACCATGATACAGGTGGGGGACTGACTGGTAGCCAACACTCCAGGGATTCGGCAGACACATGCATCCCAGATAAAGGATGAGAACACATGGGGAGGACGGAGCAGCTGGAGTAGATCCAAGGTTTTCAGGATCTCTGCAATATGCCCAGTAACAGAGCCATTAAAGTTACATCAATGAAATATGTCAAGATTACACAGATGGGATTGTTTTAAAGAATTAATTTATTTATTTTATGTATATGAGTACATTGTAGCTGTCTTCGGACATACCAAAAGAGGGAATCGGATCCTATTATAGATGATTGTGAGCCACGATGTGATTGCTGGGAATTGAACTCATGACTTCTGGAAGAGCAGTCAGTGTTCTTAACTGCTGAGCTATCTCTCCAGACCCCTAGACAGGGAATTTTTAAGCAGGAAATGTAATCTGCTGACACTTTTTTGTTTCATATGCAGCCTTTGAAGTACTTAAGTAGGACAGTCAGCTTATGTCAGGCAATTCAGCACTGGGAACTGAGGATCTGCTGTGCCCTAGACATCATTCCAACGTGGATGGCATTAGTGCACACAAACTGTTAAGGATTTGTGTCTTCATGGCAATGGAGATGGACAGTGTTCTAGTCAGGGTTTCTATTCCTGCACAAAATATCATGACCAAGAAGCAAGTTGGGGAGGAAAGGGTTTATTCAGGTTATACTTCCACATTGCTGTTCATCACCAAAGGAATTCAGGACTGGAACTCAAGCAGGGCAGGAAGCAGGAGCTGATGCAGAGGCCATGGAGGGATGTTCATTACTGGCTTGCTTCCCCTGGCTTGCTCAGCTTGCTGTCTTATAGAATCCAAGATTACCAGCCCAGGGATGGCACCACCCACAATGGGCCCTCCCCCCTTGATCACTGATTGAGAAAATGCCTTACAGCTGGATCTCATGAAGGCACTTACCCAACTGAAGCTCCTTTCTCTGTGATAACTCCAGCCTGTGTCAAGTTGACACAAAACCAGCCAGGACAGACAGTGAAGAGAGAAATGGAATAGATAAGCAAATCACAGTGTGCTTGAAGACTGGAGCCTCATATAAAGCGCGTGGATGCTTAAGAGATTGCTGCTTTGCAGGACATCTGGGTTTCCAGCACCCACGCAGTGGCTCACAACCGGCTCTTCCTCAGGATCTGATGCTCTCTTCTGACCTCTGCAGGCCGTGAACACAACACTCAGGACACACAAAATACTCAATTAAAAAAAAAATAAAATAATGGGGGCTTGAGAGATGGCTCAGTGGCTAAGAGCACTGACTGCTCTTCCAGAGGTCCTGAGTTTAATTCCCGGCAACCACATGGTGGCTCACAACCATCTGTAATGGGATCTGATGCCCTCTTCTGGTGTGTCTGAAGACAGCTACAGTTTACTCATATACATAAAATAAATAAATCTTTAAAAAAATAAAATAATGGTAATAAAAAATAGGATAAGGAAGGGAACCAGGAGGGATGGTTGGGTAAGTTATGAGAATACACATATATCAAGAGGACTGGCTGCTTTTCCAGAGGACCCAGGTTCAATTTCTAGAACATATAGAATACATACAGCTCACATCTGTGTGTAACTCCAACCCCTCAGCTTCTGGCATCCTTATACAGATATATGTGTAGGCAAACACCAATGAACATAAAATAAAAAAAAAATCAATTATAAGGGACTGGAGAGATGGCTCAGAGATTCAGAATATGCATATATCTAACACACACACACACACACACACACAGTTGTCAGCCTGGGTCTCAGGAACAGAGTGAGATGTGATAAGTCTCAAAGGAGGTTTGTGCTCCAGAAAGGGTCCCATGTAGGCCTGGAGACATCTTGCTGTGTTTGAGGGACAGCGAGGAGCCACTGTGAACTCAGGAGCAGGCCACTTTACGCGAGTGAGGTAGAGCCAGAGGGCCAGTGTTCACGCTGTGAAGGATTGCTCTGGAAGAAAGTGGGTGCCCTTGGTCATTCTGAGAAACTACAAGGTTGGGGTTCCTCCAACCTTGCTCGGGCTGGGACACCTTGCTCTTGCTGGGTATATAAATGGAAGCACAGGAAAGACCTGAGGGGAGGAGAGAGGGACACTAGCGTCGTTGTCCTGATGTCTGACAGCAGTATTTCAAGCCATATGCTGCTATGACTTTAATGTGGAGGAGGTAGGTCGAGAAGAGGAAAGAAGCAGGCAGCACTCTGAGAACTCCAACTTAGAGAGAAGCTGTGAGAACAATCAGAGCAGTCAAGGGTCAGAAGAGTGACCAGGAGCACAGGAGGACAGCCCATGGTGGCTTTCCTGCTGTCAGAAAAATATCTCCAGGCTGAGGGCCATGTTAGTCACTTTCCTCGTGTTGTAGAAGACTCGGCAAATACAAGAAAGGGAAGATTTATTCTGTGTCACAGTTCAGAGACTATCAGTCCATCACGGGACTGGGGGCAGGCATGGAGGCCGTGGTGGCTGTATCCACAGTGATGGGAGCTTATAGCAAGGCTTGCTCACATCCTGACAGATCAGGAAGCAGAGAGCTCAGGCTACATCCAGAAGATGTCACCTTCAAGGCCTGCTGCAGTGGTTGGTGTCTGCTAGCTAGACCACAGCTGCAAATGTTTCACATCTTCCCCAAATAGTGCCATCAGCTGGGGACCAAGTGTTCACACCCAGGAGACTTGGGGGGGGGGACATTTCACACCCACATTACAACAAGGCCCAGAGTGGTACTTCAGTACGGAAAGTAATGGACCACAGCGCCTACTGAGAGGTCCGCAAACACCAGGCTTAGATTTTTGTTTGTTGTGGTTTGAATATGAAATGTCCCTGTAGGTTCATGTTTGGTCATTTGGTCCTCAGCTGGTGGCAATGTTTGCAAAGGAACCTACAGAAGGTGGAGCCTTGCATGAGAAAGTGTGGCTCGGGGGCAGGCTTTGAGGTTTATAGCCTGTCCTCACTTCCTGTTGTCTCTTGGACTGCCAACGTGGCAGTGGCAGGACAGGCTGGCCTTCCCCAGCACCTTGCCCTTCCTGTTATGCCGACACCCCTGCCCCAGGAACTGTAAGCCCGAACATTTCTTCTCCAGTCACTTTAGTTAGAGTGCTTCGTCACAGCACCAGAAGGAAAACCAAGGCTCTGTAGGGATGGTAGTGTGTGAGCTCTGGGGAAAGATGGGAGGTAGAGAGAAAAGCTCCTGATTATTGGATCGTCATGTTTACAAATCTACAATTAACCATTAACTGGTGGAGGGCGACTCTCACCCATCCACCACCAGAGTGAACTCTGCCTCTCATAGCAGCCCTAGGAAAGGGCCTCAGGTATGGACCGCAGTCATTCTGTAGCTTTCCAACCTTTGGGCACTCTCCGTAGGGGACGATAGCCAGGACATAGTTCTGATAACGTCGGGCTTATGCACCCCAGCACGGATTCTCCAGACTCTTGGAATCTCTTTTGACCTCCTACCCTTGAGCTGGGAATCAGATGCTCCGTCAGGCTCACTGCAGGCATGTGCAGACAGAAGCAGGCTTGAGGATCCTTTGCCATGATCCTCTCTTCAGATCTTAGCTTGTGTTAGTCTGTCACCAGGAGAAACAGCCCCTGCTGTGCTCTCTAAACACTCATGATCTTGGAGTGACCCAGCCTGACACAAACGTAAGAACAGCTGGAACAAGGCAAAGTAACAGGTCCAGCAGAGCCTGGGGAAGGAGTCCTAGAGAGAGGCTGATTTCAAACCGAAGCAGCTGTTATGGGTTGGCTAGTGTGTGGTTGTCTGCTTGGCCTGGAGTGCTTGGCCTGGATAATTGGGTAATTCATCAAAGTTTGTCGGCAACTCCTGTCTTCCGTCCACACGTCCTCAGTAGCAAGCACGTGCTCAGTAAATGTTCCATGAAGGATGCTCATGAACCCATGCCTTCTATAGCGTCCTCACCCTTAACCACACAAGATGAAGACTCCAGCCTCGGAGATTTCTGTTCCTATTTTCATCCCTGGGTCCATCCATCTTCTATGAAGTCCTGTAGTTTTCACCCCCAAATTGACCCTTAGAGGCAAATGACCTTGACTAACAGGAGTCTGTATTTTTAGCATGCCTTGCAGAAAGCTCTGGTGTCTGTGGCAAGCCTGGGGTCCCCAAGTGAACAGACAAAGTGCTGACTTGTAATCCCAGTCACGCTTCGTATGGGCCAGATGGGGCCAAGGAGGGGTGGGCAGAAAGTTGGAGTGAAAGCGCCCGTCTTTAACCACCTTTGCTAGCTTAAGTCTCACTGTGGAATGACGACCATGCCTTTGCATTATGCGCTGTCCTCCCCAGTGTCTCTTATAAAGCTTCTTCTATGGAGAGACCCTTCTTCTGAAGCAGTGGCGCTCAACCTTCCTAATGCTTCCACCTTTACTACAGTTCCTCATGCTGCGGCCATTCCCCCAACCATCACTGCTACTTTATAAGTGTAATTTTGCTACTGTTATGAATTGTAATGTAAAATCTCTGTGGTTTTGATGGTTTTCAGTGAACAGCCCCCCCACCCCCCGGAAATGGCCATCCCACACTGCACAGGGGTGGAGACCCACAGATTGAGAACCACTGCTCTAGAGACTGCTGAGGAAAACCCCTGGTTATTACAGGGCCAGAGCTGATACTGACTGTGTCATGGACAGCACCCCCATATCTGCCACCTCCTAGGATCCCATCCCAAGGTCCAGCCTGGGTCACCAGATTTTAGGTTTTATAGAAGTATTTGATTGGTAAGAGAGATCTCTCTCCTCTCTCCTCTCTCCTCTCTCTCTCCTCTCTCCTCTCTCCTCTCTCCTCCCTCATCTTTCTGCCACTGCCTGCTCACCCCACCAGTCAGGGTGAAAGCACTGGGCAGTGGATGGTGTCACCTGCTTGGCACTTCAGTCAGGAGGCATTGGCTCTGCTTCCCCACCCGTCAAGGAAAGAGAGAGAGCAAACTGACTGATAATCACCATCCTGCACTCTGCATTCTCACCTTGAATGCACTGTGACCAGCCACCTGAAGCTCTGCCCTGACATGTCTGTGCCCTTAAACCATGAACCCAAGCAAAGCTCTCTTCCCTTCCCAGGGTATTTGTTCATATCAACAGGAAAAGTCGCTAGTGTGTAGTGTAGATAGTCACGTAGAGTAACATCCCTACTACTTATTTCCTCATGAACTCCAGGCCTGCTCTCAGCCACTGTGCATACATTCCCATTGCCAAATGCTAACTGTTGAGGCTGGCCAGCTATTTCATATTGTTGCCATAATAGCCCTGCCAGTCATCGATGCAGAAAAATAACAGCCCAGAGCAGAGTACCCTGTTATGTTCTGTATGTTATGGGGTTTGTGAGTCGTAAGAAATTCCACAACCATAAGCTTCACGTAGGACCCATCAAATTAAAGGTCAATATGAACGGTCATGTCTAGATTGGCTTGGGTCAGGGCTGGTCACCCGGCAGCACTTCCAGCTCCTGTGTATGAGCTCATTGTGGGTTTTTACAGTTTTAGCCTTTGTAAACTGGCCCTGAGAAATGTTCAGCACGCAGCTTTCAGCTGTAGACCTGGTCAATTAGTCATTAGGTGTGTGTTCAATATTCCATCTGTGTTTGGCTGAGATTGGTGTTTGTGTGGTTTGCAAGAAAACTCCCGAACCCCCAAACTAATAGGCTTCATATTTGAAAACTGATTTCAAACCTTTCATCATCAAGACTCACTGAACCCCAAATCTCAGTGTGCATTTGTTCCTAGTGATAGGATACATATGGCATAAAGTTTATAATACTACTCATTTTTAGGCATACACTTGAGTGGCACTAGGAGCATTCACACTACTGTTTGACTCCATTACTTGCACCATTTCTAGAGCCACCTTTGTAACCTAAACTCTGTACCTACTAAATACCAGTATCCCATGCCTCCTCCCTCCAGCATCCCTTGCCTCCTCCCTCCAGCATCCCATGCCTCCTCCCTTCAGCATCCCATGCCTCCTCCCTCCAGCATCCCATGCCTCCTCCCTCCAGCATCCCATGCCTCCTCCCTCCAGCATCCCTTGCCTCCTCCCTCCAGCATCCCTTGCCTCCTCCCTCCAGCATCCCTTGCCTCCTCCCTTCAGCATCCCATGTCTTCTCCCTCCAGTATCCCATGCCTCCTCCCTTTAGTATCCATTGCCTCCTCCCTCCAGCATCCCTGGCCTCCTCCCTTCAGCATCCCATGCCTCCTCGCTCCAGCATCCCTTGCCTCCTCCTTTTAGTATCCCTTGCCTCCTACCTCCCAGCTTTTTTTTTTCTACAAGAATTAGACCAATCCAGCTCCTTCATATACAAGTGTTAGATAATAAAGTAACTAATTATTTACATTTGGATCATTTCACTTAGGCTCATTCACAGAACAGACATGAAAATTTCATTCCTCAGCGGGCTGACTAATGAATGATATAACACATTTTTCTTATCTGTCCATCCACTGATGGACATTTGTTACCCTGGTCTATTTAAATTTCTATAAAAATATCTTGGACTAAGCCATTAATATCAATATGGATTTACAACTCACAGCTCTGTATCCTAGAAAAATCTATCCAAGGGACTGGAGAGATAGTTCAGCGGTTAAGAGCACTGGCTGCTCTTCCAGAGGACTGAGGTTCAATACCCAGCACCCACCCACTCAAAACTGTCTATAACTCTATTTCTAGGTCTTTTGACACCCTCACACTGATATACATGTAGGCAAAACACCAATGAATAAAATGAAAATAAATTATATATTTAGATATAACTATCATATATTATATCTATTAATATATACTATAATATATGATATATATATATAATATCTGCTATTTACATGAGAAATGGATAGATGCCATGTGTCGGTGATCCAGGGCAGGCATCCTAGCTCTCTGGGTCCTACTGCTGGGCAGTGTGAGAACTGCCACTCAACATGACAGGACACAGTCTAGAACATGATATGGCCATTCACTCTGTGTTACCTGTGTCTAGTGCAGCCTCTGCTGCTTGTAAAATGAGGACAACGCCCACTTCCCTGAGTAGCTCTGATGACTGAAGCTTCTCGGTGACCCTCGCTCTCACATCATTGACCCAGCACACACACACACACACACGCACACGCACACACACACACACACACACTATCGGTTTGGGAGTTATCAGTAGTATTTTTACCCTCCCTCTGCACACACACGCACACACACACACACACTATCGGTTTGGGAGTTATCAGTAGTATTTTTACCCTCCCCTCTGCGCGCACACACACACACACACACACACACAATCAGTTTGGGAGTTATCAGTAGTATTTTTACCCTCCCCTCTGCCTCTAGATGACCAGGACCTCAGCTTTCTCATAAGAATGCAGACTCATGACAGTAGGAGACCTGCTACAACCCAGCTCTTCCTAGGACCCCTGGGAAATGGGTCAAGCCTGGGCCTGTCTTGTACCAACGTTTAATTCAACTTTCTCCAGTTCCTGGGTGTCTGGAATCTGGATGCTAAGGCCAGGAGCTGGATCTGCCACCTTCATGTAACATACATGAACATGTATGAACTGTCTCTTTTCCTTTCCATTTTTCTCCCAGGTGCCTTTCCCTCAAGGTGACGCAGTCCTCATCCCAGTCAGGACTGTCGGTGGGGCTCTGAGACAGCACCATGACTCAAAACAGAAAGTTGATGAAAACTACGAAGACTCGTTATTGTGGATGGAAGAGAGATTTAAGGGAGTGCAGCCCTCAAAATATACCTTTTTGCAATCATCAGTTTTAACACACCAAGCATCTTCAGACTGGGGAGGTGAAAGGCAGGGAAATTCATTCCTCCTTCAGTTCCCAGTCCTACCAACCTCACCCAGTCTCTGCCTGAGCTCCTCCAGGGTCAGATCCCATGCCTCTCCAGACACCACTTCTGGTCTGGCACTGGGAAGTTCCTCCCAACTGAGTGTCTCACCACAGTGCTTCCTGTAACCCTCCACTTGGGGTTTCTGTGGACCACCCAGGCACTGTTTCTCCAAGTGCAGCGTTCCCTGGGCACTCCTGCCTAGGGCAGGACAACTGAAACATTTCCTAATTTGAGGTATTTTGTTATAGTAGTTCGAACAGACTGGCAACTTTTAATGTGTGTTATCACATGTAACCTGCTAATCCTGCTTCACTGATGAGGAAACTAGATATGCTAGTGTTCTTGGCCCTTCATAAAAATTTGGAGTAAGAATTTGGAAAAAAGCCAGTCTTTTTATTTGTTTGTTTGTTTTGTTTTTCAAGACATGGTTTCTCTGTGTAACAGTCTTGACTGTCCTAGATCTCACTTTGTGGACCAGGATGGCCTCTGAACTCACAGAGATCTGCCTGACTCTGCCTTCTGAGTGCTGGCAGGATTAAAGGCGTGTTCCAGCTCACCGGGTGAAATCCAGTCTTCTTATAGCTGCAATAGAAGGAAGATTCTAATAGTTTCCTTATTACTCTAGACTGGGAGGAGATGTTGGATGGAGAAAGCAATCCTCAAGTGTGTGTGTGCGAGCGTGTGTGTGTGTGTGTGCGTGTGCACGTGAGAGTGTGATTGCATGTGNGTGTGCGAGTGTGTGCGAGCGTGTGTGTGTGTGTATGTGTGTGTGTGCCCATGCATGTGTCTGTGTGCACGTGAGAGTGTGATTGCATGTGCGTGTGTGAGTGTGTGCGAGCGTGTGTGAGTATATGTGTGTGTGTGTGTGTGTGTGTGTGTGTGTGTGTGTGTTTATGTGTGTGTGTGTGTGTGTGTGTGTGCGTGTGTGTGTGTGTGTGTGTGTGTGCGTGTGTGTGTGTGTGCGCGCACGTGCGTGCATGAAGGGAAATCACTGCTCTCAGAGAGGATTTTCTGGGCTGTGGATAAGATCTAAGGCAGAGATACACATCAGTAACTGCCAAGATTCCCAAGTGCTTGAGGACACAAAGCTCTTCTCTTCTGATTCTTGGGGGCTTTGGTCCAGCTGTCCACGTTGCTACTTGACTTTCAGCTGTTTCCAGCTTACCTGTGGCTTGCTCTTCTTACCCAGTCTGGGACCAGGGCCATTGAGAGAAGGTTGAGAGGTAAGCATAGTGGAGAGCAACTTTTAAATCCTCTTCCGCCCAACACAAAGACATGTCCCCCCCCCACACACAAACACACTCTGCAGGACTGCTTCATGTGGTGGCCATGAGTGGATGCTAGCCTTGGAGGCTTGGTTAAACTGTTGAGGTTTGATCTTTTGATATGCACTGTAATGATAAGTACAGGGCCCCCAAGGTCTGGTTGCTCTCAGAAAGGAGAGCATTCATATATATAATGTGACCTTGCTCTTTAATTTAAAACTATTGGTTAAATAAAGATGCTAACAGCCAATAGCTGGAAAGAAGATACATAATTGGGGTCTAGGGTTCCTGTGCTTGGGGTTGGAGAGAATCTCAAGGAAAAAAACAAGGGGGAGAGGAAGAGGAAGAGAGAAGATGTCATGGGGTAAGAATCTTAAAGACTATGAGGGCTGACCAATTGGAGTTAAGAGCAGCCCAGATGAAACATAGTAATAACTCAGGTTTATGGATAGGAACGTAAATTCTAATAACACAGAGGGTAGGTACCTGTCCAGCTCTAGTGCTGATTAAGACTTATTGCAAATAATAAAAGTTGTGTGTCTTTTATCTGGGAACTTAATGAACAAAGACAGGATAGAAATCCCCAATTGAGATTAAATATTTCTTACAACAGATATCAAGTCCAGTAAGTTAGCAGAAGAACAAAGAGGGGGGATCCTGGAGGCTGCTCTCTGCCCATCCTGGCCCCCATCACCTTCACTAAGGGAACAGAATCCTGGGCAAGGGCATGGGCATTCCAGGTAAGATCAGAAGGCAGCCCCATTCTGAAGGAGAACCCTTCCTGGGTCCAGCCTCTTCCTTTGCTTTCTGCTTGTGTGAAGCTTACACACCTGTGGCCTGAAGCTAGTTGGGCTGGCTCAGGAGTGGGCCTTACATACTTCTTATAAGATACTACTCCAGTCACTAAGGCTCAGGGACCATGGGAAAGGAGACCAACTTAGGGGTCATTTCATCCAAAGCGGCCCCTGGCCTTGTGAATAGCTGAACTTAGATGAACCCCCCGTGGTTCCATCTTGTTCACTAGAATGCCACGGCAGAGTGCTGCCACATGCAGGGTGCACTTATGAGTTTGAGATATGTATGCTTGAGATTCAAGTTTCGTAGCCATGAAACTGGTGCATAGTACCAACTTCGTGTGCTTGCTATGAGGATCAAAGAATACTGAAGCTCATGAGCAGACTCCTGGCACATAGTACAAGTTCAATAAACACAGCTTGCCATTGTGGTTGTTGTTATAACGGTCACAGTTACATTGCAAGGATATGGTTATAGCCTTGTGTTCTGGATATACAGACTTCCCTTGGGAATGCCTTGGGAGCTCCCAAGGTTCAGAAACTCTTAAGTTATGAGCCTTGAGTACTAGATTCTAGTTCATAAAACATGACCTGACTATGTCCTCATAGATTAACTAATTAATTAATTAGTAGTAGTAGAAGTAGTATTTGCATTTTTTCAAGACAGCGTTTCTCTGTGTGTCTCTAGCTATCTTGAAACTTGCTCTGTAGACCAGGCTGGCTGTGAACACAGAGATTTATCTGCCTCTGCCTCCTGAGTGTTGGAATTGAAGGCGTGTACCACCACCATCTGGCCACACAGATTTTATCCTTATCTTTTGAGGCAAAGCTGTGTGTCCTTCAGCACACCCTGGTGTGCTCAGTGTGTTGCTGGTTATTATTATCACACGGACATGTGGGGTTGCATCCTAAATATGTTGTTGCCTCTCATTTTCCACATTCCAGGTACAGTCCCGGTCTGGGCTCACTTCTTTGATGAGGAAGGAATTGTCTACTCCTTCCCCTGCATAGGTACAGTATTCATGTAGTTCAAGACAGAGCCAGCCACATTTACATTAATTGTTTCTGCATTCTGCTTCTGTGCTGAAGCCTGGGTTCATACTGTCTCTCTCTTTAAAGTCAGTATCAAGGATGGACAGAAAGAAAAAAAGAAGTGGAAAAGCCCTGTGACTCTTGGGCCTATCAATGTAGCCAGCATTCTCTTTAAACTCCAACTATGCCTTTCTAGGGTATATGATGGTTAATAATGTCAACCTGTAAGGATCTAGGAGAGCCATAGATAGACAGACAGACAGACAGATGTAAGCCTCTGGGAATGTCTGTGAGATATTATCCAATCAAATTAACTGAGGTAGGGAGACCTATTCTGAACATGGGAAACACCACAGGCTCCTATCTGGGAGTACGGGGGGGGGNAGAGAGAGAGAGAGAGAGAGAGAGAGAGAGAGAGAGAGAGAGAATCAGGATGTGGACACTTTATCACATCATCGTTATGGATACATTGTAACCAGCTGCCTCAGGCTACCCCCTTGATGGAGCTCTGGACCCTTGAACTGTGAAAGGCAATGAACCGATCCTTTCTTAAAGTGGCCTCTGTTAGGTAATTTGTCACAACAAGATGATAGCCAACCCTGGATGCAGCCAAGTCCTCCACCACCTCTTCTAGGCCCTCAGGAAAGCAGCTGCATCTCCACTCCCACCCCATACTCCAGGATGTTATTCTAAGCCCCAGAAAGGCTGGGGACTTGCCCATGAACACAGAGCAAACAAAAGGATTAGCGTCTCTGAATGCAGCTCTTTGGGGTGTAGCCACTGGCCCAGCCAGTTCCTCCCAGTTCCTACACAGGCTTTGATGCCCTTCTCTCTGAACCATCCAAAAGAGAGGGTGACAGAGAAGTAGGGCGCAGAGCTCTAGGGGGGTGCGCTCAAAGTCACAGGGTTGGGAGACTTGTCTCAACTCATACAAGAGAGAAGATGAAGAAAGCCCAGGTCCCAGCAGGTCCCAGGCAGGTTCTGGTAAGAACTATGCTGGATGAACCTGAACAGCTCTGCATGAAACCCTCTGTCCATGACACCAGTCACCAACCTTCTGTAGCCTTTAAGGGGGGCATTTGCAGAAGGCCTGGGATGAACTGCTCCAGATCTGAAGGACTCGAGGAAGTGGGCAAAGTTAGGCTACAATTGAAGAAGACAGGCTAGGCAGGCACAAGGACCTGTAGAGGAGTGAAAGGAAGGGCTAGGTAGGGACATCAGTGCTCTGACAACTTATTTATTACCTAGCCAACGTGTGCACCCGGCATGGCCACACGGTGGGCTCTGTGTTTCTGGCAGACACCGGTGATGGGACTGGCATCAATTCCAAGGTTTCCATCCCCAGATCCAACGCTCATCTCTAAATCACACACAGAGAAACTTGGGGCTTGAGCTCAGGGAGCCACAATGGCAGGGCGTGTGTACTTCAAGAAGATACACACACACACACACACACACACACACACACACACACACAAACACACAGCTCCCCAATGGGACGAAAAGTATAAGTTTGGGGGATACAAAGACTAAGTTCATCTCCCCTCTTATTGAGTAGGTGACTTCATACTCCCATAATTTGAAAAATCCCCATTCTCTTTAGATTTCTCATAGAAAGCACCCCAGGAACTGGGGTCCTCAGCAAACCCATGGCTCCCATACTCTGCTGGTGACGGCAGTGTTTCTTACCTTAGTGTGAATTCTTCGGATGGCAGCCCAGTGACTTTTTTAGTTCTTCACACCTTGGGTGCAAACAATTGGCTATCATGTCCATTCTAGCCTCTGAAAACCTGTGGCCCACTCTCTCCTCACCCGTGCAGGCATTACTGTTTCTTACAAACTTACCCTTAAAGGGACTTTTAAATTGCTTTTAACAATTAATTTCACACCTTTAAAGCAGTTGTGTGTGGGTGTGCTCACACACATACACACACACACACACACACACACACACACTCACCTGGGTAGAGATCAGAGGTACATATTAAGCGTCTCCCTCGATCATCCTCTGTCTGTTTATTTATTTAGAGACAAGGTTGCACTTTGCAGCCCGGCAGCCTGGAACTTGATACATAGACCAGGCTGGCCTTGAATTGATAGAACTCTGTTTGCCTCTTTCTCCTGAAATGCTGGTGGTCACAGGCGTGTACCACCTACCACACCAAGCTTCGGAGTGGGTTTTATTGTTGTTTGGATGATTTGTTTGTTTGTTTGTTTGTTTGTTTGTTCTGTCTCATTTCTTTTGGGTTGGGGTTTCTCACTGAACCTGGACACTGGTCGGCAATCCCCAGGGACTGTTCTGTGACACCTTCAGTTCTAGGATTACAGGTGCCTGCCACCTTGTCAGCCTGCATTTTAAAGGATGCTAGTTGAAGCCAGGTCCTCAAGCTGTGGGGCAGGAGCTTTACTGAATGATCCAGCCCTAAAACATAAAAGCAGTATTTTTACTCTCTCCCCACCCACTTTTATTCCACAGGCTCACTCTCCCTTCCTCCTCTTCCCTGGGAAATCTGAATAACATTCTCAAATGCATGAAATAACGTTCTCAAATGCATGAAAGAATATACACAGGACCTCAAAGGAAACCAATCATTTTGAAATACAGTGATCACAATATTTCTTTTAAGTAGCAATACAGTAATGCATGCTCCTCCATTAATGGATTAAAGAATGAAATCCACCGGCAGGACTAATAGCCTTCAGAGATTTGAAACAGGGATGGGCATAAGTAATACCTAAGATACCTGCCACAGCTATTCCAAAATTTTAAAATATCTGTTTTCCCCGCTAAATGTTACTACGATGTGTTGACAGCACTCACAATGTAAGAAAAAGCCACATGTCAGGGGGAGGCCGTCAAGATAAAGATATAAGGGTCCAGGATCAGAGGATCAGCGGTGAGGAGGACTCATTGGTCCCCAACACCGGGAGTAACTGGGACCAGTGGGACCTAGGCACGCAGGAACTCCACCAGACCAGTGGCACGGGTTCCTTCTGGTCTGTCTGGACCTGTGCCCTGAGCAGACCTTGGGTGCAATCTCGGAAGCCAGCCCCACAACACCCAGAGGCAGCTCCACTCCCAGGCATTCTAACATGCCCAGAATCACAGGATCACAGAGACAGCTGGACTCGGAGGAGTTCTGACACAACCAGGATCAGAGGAAGGACAGGCTCCAGTCAGACATAGCCAGGGCAGGTAGCACTAGAGATAACCAGATGGCGGGAGGCAAGCATAAGAACATAAGTAACAGAAACCAAGGTTACTTGGCATCATCAGAACCCAATTCTCCCACCATAACAAGTCCTGGATACCCCCAACACACCAGAAAAGCAAGATATGGATCCAAAGTCATTTCTCATGATGATGGAGGACATTAAGAAGGACAAAAATAATTCCCTTAAAGAAATACAGGAGAACACAGCTAAAGAGCTAGAACCCCTTAAAGAGGAAGCACAAAAATCCCTTAAAAATAAAAGATTTAAGAATTTTCTCCAAAGAAAATGTCTTTACAATTCTATTGGGGCTCCCTAGGTTGGGGAAGGCAGCACCTGGCACTTTCAAGTGTTTTAGAACACTGACCCACAAAGCCAGGTCCCCAGGCAGGTTAGCCTCTCCTATCAGAAAGGAATATCATCTCCCAAATGCACAATCCAGGAAGCCCTGGCTGTGGCTCAGAAGTGGACACCTGAGCACACCCCCTGGGATTCTGCTGTGGGCTTACCTCAGAGGGAGGTGGCAAGTAGGAACTGCAGCAGAGTTTGTGGTTAAAATATCCACTTACAGGAAGTCCTATACAACGCTCTGTGACTACATTTCCTCCTCTGCTCCCCAAATCTGACCTAGGGTGCGCCTCAGTCCCAATTCTCATTAAATAATGGAATGTGGGCTCTTGCTCCTGTCATAAGTACAGGGTCAGATACTGCTGCATAGGCAGCGGCTAAGATTCCCCTCTTTTGTGTACATAAAAAAAAAATAATAATTGGCCTTATAATTACCTCCCTAAAAATGAGAAAACTTAGTCTGATTATTGGCACCTTTGTTAGCACTAGGGAATAATTAGACACCTTAATAACTCTCTAATGATCCCTAGAGGAGGGAGTCATTTTTAGAGTGTCATTACAGAGGCTTTCAAATGCAGTGTGCACTGAGTGAGGCCATAAGGCAGTCAGGATTCTTCAGTGTTGGATGGGAAGAAATGTCGGTCCATTTCTGTCACATGCCTCTTCCTTCTGGCAGAAGCTGGTGGAGTGGGGAAGTGCGCCACCTCTCTTCTACTCCTCTTTTGTAAGGGACTTGAGGAAGTTCACGGGATCCCAGTCAGCTTGTAGATTAAAATTCTGAGATTCACTCCACTCTCACCCCTAGACCACAGGCTTCGATCCGCCCCCACCCCCACCCCCACCCCCAAAGCAGGCTTGCGAGAGTTGTAAGAACACGAAGCAGAACGGTGGTTTCCCATCCGGACAGGATGCCAACCTTCTGCAGATTTTGACTCTGTGGTTAGCTTCGGGACTTTTTAGGAACAGAACATCCAAGAGGAGCGACGCCACTCCTATGTTTCTCCAGCAGGTGGAGCCATCTCTTTAGCTTCCCCGTCGCCTTGCGGGAGATGGGAGGCGCCGGATTGCAACCCGGGGATGGGAGGCAGCTCTGGGACTCCTATGGAAAACTTTGCCCACACCACTCTCCCCACACCCTCATTATTTCTATAACTTTATGTGAGAATCACAAACAATCCCTGAAAATTTTTCAGAAATACTGATTTGCCTTTCTAGATCCGAATAACCAGAAATTCTGGCAAATCAAAAATAATTGTGGTCTCCGTAGCTTTAACATCCCCTGACTCTCAGGGATCACGGGATTCATCTGCCTCTTCACAATGATCTGCATCAGCTTCTAAAATCTGAACTTACTTTCAACCGGATCATGAGACTGGCTTGTCGGGGCGACTGTCAATCTTAGAGGCCCGCAGAAGTAGCAGGCGCACCGGGCTGTACCACAGAGCATCCTTTGGGAAGATGAACCGCTGACCCTGGAGCACCTGTGCCGTACTGCATGAAGTAGGACAGTCTCTTTTTGAGGTAATTCACCCAAATCAACTGCCTGTCCAAGACAAGACTCCACAGAGACCTTCCAGTTTACAGACATTGCAGATAGTTCAGGTCCATTATTAATGGTCACAAGAACTCTGTGACATACACAGTTGATAAGACCCATACAAGGAGTCTGGCTTCCTTTTCCCCCTTCCCTGACCTCTTCCCCTCTCCTCTTCCTTCCTTCCCTCCTTCCTTCCTCTCCTTTCTGGTGCTGAGGAAGACACTGCTTTGTGCTGGGCACTCTCTCAACCTCTGGGTTGCATAGCCTCTCAACACTCCTTTAACCACACACTGTGCCTTCCCACAACCCCTAGTACACATATTCAGGGAAGTAATGGGGCATATAGCTCAGTGGTAGAGCACACACTAGCCAAAGATCCCAGGTTTGATCTTCAGCACTACAAAACAAACCTACCAAAACCACAGTCCTCAAACAAACAAACAACAAAAAGACAAAGACCACGCCCCGCCCCCCGCCCCCCCCCCCCGCTGTGACTTGGTGGATACAATCATTTCTATTTGCTCCCTTGAAACAGGGTCTCACTCTGTGGCTCAGGCCAGCCTGGAGCTCACAATATTCCAAAAGTGGCCTTGAGGAGCTAGAAATACAAGTGCTGAGACCCTGGGCACGAGCCAGGATGCCCGTCCACTTTCTGTAACCTCTGATTTTAAGAAAAATGTTGCTTTTGTCTGGCTGTCCGCTGCTGAGTGACAAGCTTCACCCCCCCCCCTTCAGTGACTATGCACCTGCAGACTCCCAGTTCGCACGTTTGTGCCACAGGAACTCAGGGCACTCTTGCCTGGCAGAGTCTCCTGTTGCACGTAGCATCAACGAGGGCCATGTGGTGGTATTTTCTTGGCTGGCGGGCTGGAGGACAATCCACGACACTGTCTCTTGCTTTTCTGGCACCTTGATGAGGGGCTAGAAGGCAGGGTAAGGCATGAAGTCTGCTCTGCCTTTCCAGCAGTGAGACTTCAGGGTAGCCTGGTATCTTGTGCAGTAACTGAGCTCTGTGAACAAGCATCCCAGCAAATAATCTGTCATGACCCTTTGCATGCTAACCTTAGAAGGCATACAGCTCTATTATAATGGCAACCTCACTAAATACTTAAGAGTCAAGACTCAGGCTATAAAAGTACCTTTGTGACAGCAAGAGGCATGCCAAAACTGCAGCATGCACTCAAGAGGGGGCCTTGTTCTACAAAACCAGCAAAAGTAAAGCGTCTTCCATCGTGTTTACATTTCCTTTTAAAACTTAAATTGAGCTGAACAGTGGTAGTGCATGCCTTTAATCCCATCACCAGGGAGGAAACGACAGGCAGAGGCAGAGGCAGAGGCAGAGGCAGAGGCAGAGGCAGAGGCAGAGGCAGAGGCAGAGGCAGAGGCAGAGGCAGAGGCAGAGGCAGAGGCAGAG
>NC_034607.1:51348255-51352630 GCF_900095145.1 Mus pahari
GATCTCTGTGTTTGAGTCAGCTTGGTCTACCGATCAAGAGTGAGTTCCAGGACAGCCAGGGCTACACCGAGAAAACCTGTTTTAGAAAACCAAAATCAAAAGAAGAAAAAAAAAAAAAAAACGTAGGAGAAAACTGACTAATATTTCACTAGTTTTCAGGTGTGGGTTGATGCTGGTACATCATACCTACCTTTGGTGGTATCCCAGCATTGATAGCTCTCAAAAGTTATCCTATAGACACATGAGACATGCCCAGAGAACACTGGGTGCCCCCAATAGGTCAGCAGGAAGCTCTTAGTTATTCATGAGCGGCATGCTACAAGGAGCTGGAATTTATAGGTGCCAGGATAGTCTGGTTTTAATGAAATTATATATCCATACTGTTAAGAATATATTGATTTTTTTTTTACAATTTATATTTTGAACACTAAACTGTTAATACAAGCAAAACAATGTCAAACTCTAAATTACTGCAAAAAACCCACTTGTTTTTAAAAATATCCATTCTATTCTATGTACATGAATGTTTTGCCTTCACATGTGTATGTGCACAGGTGCATGCCTGTCGCATGGTTGTGAACTACCATATAAGGGTTAGAAAGTGAACCTGGATCCTCTGCACAGCAGCAGATGCTCTTAACCCCCGAGCCATCTCCCCAGCCCCCCAATTAGCACTTCTTTAACTGCCTGCTTATATGCTGAGATAAAACATGGAATCCTAACATGGTCAGAGGAAAAAAATTAAAATTCTATGTCCTACCGTTATTGATTTACTATTGAAATAAGGTATGAAAAATGTTATGCTACATTTTAATAGGCCATACTTTTAATTCTCTTTATATACTTAATAATGTGTGCAACATCACAATGTATTTAAAATACATAAACCAAGTGGGTACAGTCTGGTGGTTTAAGCCTGTAATTCCAGCTGTTCAGGAGACTAAGGTTGGAAGATCTTGAGTTCAAGGCCAGCCTGGATTACTTAGTGAGATCTTATCTCAAGTGAAAAAAAACAAAAAACAAAAAACCCAACCCAAACCAAAACCAAACCAAAACACCGGGCTGGAGAGTGCAGTGCTCGCTATGGAAGTCTGAGACCTTCCATGTGGATTCCTAGGACCCACAGAAAGCCTTAGTGTTCACCTGTAACCCCAGCAGCCTGTGGCTGAATGGGAGGCAGAGGGAAGAGGCTCTCCAGAAGCTAACTAGACAGTGAAGTGCCGTAGGATGCTTGAGTGGGAGCAGGAGGAGCCAGGGAGGCTTCACAGAGGAGGTGATATTTATTTAAGTCAGAGAAGCCTTGTGCGTGGGAGCAGATACTTTCTCTTGTGTTCCCTGTTGCTTGGAACTTCTGTGGGCTTATGATGGTCCCCTCTCCAAGCTCTGTGCTCCCTTTCGCCTACAGTGTCCTACAGGGAAAGAGACTTAAAGTCCCTCCTGTTACCACTTTGAACTAGCTCATGTGCCCCTCAGGGAAGACTCTCTCCCTCTCCCTCTACCCCTTTTTTTCCCCTCCCACCCCCCACACACTTGCAAAGCAGTCCTGGTTTTGATGCCTGGTGCATCAGATAGACTCTATTGGTTTTGTCCAATCAAATCACACTTGATGACTGAGTCTCTTGACTAGTCAATGTCTTCAAAGAACGATTGGCCATAACCTATACTGTCACTATCCACTCTTAGCCCAGGAAACCTAGTTACCATTCACCCCCAGGCAGCTCGTCACTTGTCTGAATTTGTGGTCATGGGCTGTGGAAAGATCATCCTAAATTTCTCTCTCTCTCTCTCTCTCTCTCTCTCTCTCTCTCTCTCTCTCTCTCTCTCTCTCTCTCTCTCTCTCTCTCTCTCCCAGTAGTGGAGGGAGTCTTAACATGTAGTCTAGGCTAATCTGGAATTTGCTATGCTTGTGTGCTAGAATTAATTCCTGTGCTACCATGCCTGGCTTGGATCACCCTCTTGACCCCTCACTCCCTAGAAAAGCGTACTGCTATTCACAGATCTATTGATCTGAGCATCACAGCCAGGTCTCTTACGAAAATTAGATAGAATACTTCTGGCAGAGTCTCCCAGGGGGTGAAAGGGGGTGAAGTAAGTCTGCTCCCAGCAGCTCAGCCTCAGAGAGTCCTGAGCTGTAAATGGGATGGTTCTGGAAGCCTGTGTCCAGACAAATCCACTCAGGCATTTATGTGGTAGGAAGCAGTCCTCTTCCTGGTGCACGGCTATGCTGTGACTTCCATTTTCCTGAAAAGCTCTCATGGGGATCTAGAAGTAACATTGTTTCCAGCTCAGCCACTCCAGTTATCTAGAAAGTGGCACTTTGAACTCAGAGGCACAATTTTTTAGTACATTTGTGAACGAGGAGTAATCAGACTTTACGAGGCTGGGTAAATATTGAGAAAAGCTATGCAAATCACATACAGAAAAGGGCTGCTGGGTTCCAAGAAGGAAGAGTATGCCCTTTGATGAGGACAGGCAGCTGTGCTGGGCTCTTTGGTTTTGTTTTGTTTTTGAGGCAGGGTTTCTCTGTGAAGCCCAACTGTCTTGGATGGAACTCACTCTGTCGACCAGGCTGGCCTCGAACTCAGAGATGAGCCCTCCTCTGCCCACTGAGTGCTGGGATTGAGGGCATGAAAAATGAAGGCCACCTTTCCCACTCACTCAGCCTTGAAGAGCCTAGGTTTGACCATTGCTCATACCTGTTACATGGTAGAGCATTCTTACATCTTCTACCTTACTAAGCACCTACTCACACTTTCCTAATTCAGAAATCGCCTCTTCCACTCAGTTATTGAGAAACAAAACAACGACACGTGGCTGACCAAGTCTTCACCGAGAAGCCCTGGCTCCTCTTCCTTGTAGAGCCCTGGTAGAGCTGTAAGTGGGATGGTCTCAGATGTGGGAGACATTTTTATAAACAGTGGCCGTGCTGCAGGAACATTCAGTTGGAGAGTGTCAGTCTGGGGAAACGGGAAGGAATCTGAGCTGAAATGCTCTCTTTCTAGGGCAACATTCCCGGCTCGACACTGGGGTCTGTATGGAGCATCATACCTGGAGCAGATGGGCACCCTGGCTCATTAAGCGAGCTTCACTCTTTAATGAAAGGGAGCGTGTGCTAAAGGTCTGCAGGGTTGGTAGTAGTGACTCTTCTCATCACTGTAAAGTAACTGGCAGTGACAACTTAAGGGAGGGAGGTTTTATGTTGGCTTATATTAGTATAGATCAGGACCTGGTGACAGGAGTGGCCTGTAGCTTTCAAAGTCCTCCTCCAGAGTCCCCCCTGCTAAGTGGGATGCTAGGAGAAGGTTCCACGACCTCGCAAAGCAGTGACAACAGCTAGGGACCATGTGTTCAAGCCCGAGAGACTGTGAGGGATGCTTCATGTTCAAATCATGCCAGAATCCCACAAAACTCAAAGTCAATGGAACAGAGTGACCATATGATGCCTTTTGGTCCCAGGCAACACAATTTCCAATAATGAAGAAATTCTTTGTCATAGGAATAAATATGCCCAGAAGTAGGGAAACCTTCGAGAGTGACTGTTTAAGGCTTCAGCTCAGTTTCTCTGGAATTCCCCCAAAGTCTGTCTTCCTGAGTATTGTCCCTGCCCCCAGGATATCCTCCAGCATGGTGGCAAAGTGGCCATAGAATGTCCAGATCATACCTTCATTACTCAGTCAAAGCAGAGGGAGGCATCTTGTCTTCCTATATGGGACTTAGGTATATTAGTCCTACACTTTCTTTGTTAGTCAGGAAGCCCAAACAGCAGCCCTGCAGACCCTAGAGACGTAGACTGGGGTTACACAACCATCATTTTAGCCATGATTATAACAAGAGAGGCATGATCCCACCGATGGCAGCTGTAAAATCAGGGCTGCTCGTGAAGCTGGGAGCATGGGTTCTCCCAAAGAAAGACCTAGGCTTTGTTAAGAGACAGGAGAGATGGTGTTTGCTGTAAACACCCCTGGCAGGATATCCGACTCGGCCTTCTTCCTAAATCAAGGGATGTCAATAGGGAAGAGTGGAAGCCAAGATGGATAACTAAACCAAGACCTCACCTTATCAGCCGCCGGCATCTGGAGTAAGGATGGAATGGGATGGGCTCAGAACCAGAGAGAGGAGATCAGAGGGCTGGGAAGGAGTAAATCTGAGCAAAATCCTTTTAGAAGGGCTAGCAAAGTGTTAGCGATGTTATGAGAACAGTAGTAGCAACCTGGGCCAATGAGCAGCCTCTGAAGCTATCCAGTGTTCTCAGGAATGGAAAGTTCAGTGTAACAAAGGTAGGGCTCTGAGGGCCAGGACCCACCCCATCCCAGAGCCAACCTGTGACATCAGGACCCACCCCATCCCAGAGCCAACCTGTGACACCAGGACCCAC
>NC_034607.1:51353055-51377962 GCF_900095145.1 Mus pahari
TGACACCAGGACCCACCCCATCCCAGAGCCAACCTGTGACATCAGGACCCACCCCATCCCAGAGCCAACCCATGACATCAAACTCCACAGTTCACAGAGCAAAAGGAAATGGTATTTCTTCGCAGCTTCTCCACGGTGTAGAACATATGGCCCCTGTCGGTTTGGGGAAACTAAGAGCAGCTTGGAGTTGAATCCAGGTCTTCAGGGCTCCCGAACCTATGAAGCTCTTCCTCTCTTTCCTTTTATTCAATTGGCTGGTCTGTCTTCCTCTTCTCAGGGCTCCATTTCTTCTTTTATCTTTATTCTAGTTCCTTCAAGTCCTTAGACCCTCCCTCCTCCTGTTTCCATGTTATTTTTTTTCCTCTTCATCATTGTTCTTCCTTCTTATATTTGGCACACATCTTTGTGGACAAAATTCAAACTGAATTATTTGGACTTTCCTTTCTGAACCTATTTGATCTTGATAAAAATTAGGAGCTCCTTTTACACTGGGTCAGGCACATCTGGCTGTTGCCAGGTAACTGTGGGGCAGAACTTAGATAAAATGCTAACACCTGATATTTTCCATTTGGTAAGACATCATTAGAATGCTTTCCATCATTTTATTTAATTATTTGAGTTGATCTCAAAGTCCGTATCTACTAATTCCAGTGTTTTGGTGTCTCTTCAGGGACAGTTTCTGGGGATCCTATTTTTCTTGTTTATGGGACTGTTGTAGTCAGGGTTTCTATTGCAGCAATGAAACATCATGACCCGAAAGTAATTGGAGAGGAAAGGATTTACTTGGCTCACACCTCCACATCATTGTCCATCACTGAAGGAGGTCAGGACAGGAACACAAACAGGGCAGGAACCTGGAGGCAGGAGCTGATGCAGAGGCCATGGAGGGGTGCTGCTTACTGCTCTGCTCCCCATGGCTTGCTCAGCTTGATTTCTTATAGAACCCAGGACCACCATTCTAAGGATGACACCACCACAGTGGACTAAGCCCTCCCCATCGATCACTAGTCAAGAAAATGCTCTACAGGCCTGCCTACAGCCTGATCCTATGGAGGCATCTTCTCAACTGAGGCTCCCTCCTCTCAGATGACCCTAGCTTATGTCAGGGTGACATAAGCCAGTAAGGATAGAAACATACCTTGTTTCTTTGCAAGCTTCATAATTTTGGTTGAAAATAGAACGGTATTACAGGCAATTTGGGACATCAGATATCAGCTCCGGCTTTTCTGTCTGTTACAGTTAGAGTTTGCTTCATGACCTTTCGGAGCTAAAGCTAATTTAGCAATGTCTATATTCTTGTCATTCAAACCTATTCCAGTAAGTTGACAAGTCAGCTAATGATAAGACAGAAATTTCCTTAAACACTTGGAAGCAGGAAGTTGTGTCTTTGAAGAGGGATTCTGCACATCGTGAAAAACCACCCTGCTTTACCCTTCCCATGGTTCTCCTGCAGAGCCTTAGGGACAAACCAAAGGGAGAGAGCCTAATGCCTCCTGGTGCTCTCAGGGCCTGCATACAGCCTTAGCATGCACACACTCTACCATGTTTGTGAGAACGTAGCTTTGCATGCCCTATTCCCCAAAGCATACTATTCCATCTGGCCTTCCCACCTGTGCTGTCTGGCTTTGTGTCAACTTGACACAGCTGGAGTTATCACAGAGAAAGGAGCTTCAGTTTGGGAAGTGCCTCTATGAGATCCAGCTGTAAGACATTTTCTCAATTAGTGATCAAGGGGGAGAGGCCCTTTGTGGGTGGGACCATCCCTGGGCTGGTAGTCTTGGGTTCTATAAGAGAGCAGGCTGAGCAAGCCAGGGGAAGCAAGCCAGTAAAGAACATCCCTNCATGGCNTCTGCATCAGCTCCTGCTTTCTGACCTGTTTGAGTTCCAGTCCTGCATCCTTTGGTGATCAACAGCAGTATGGAAATGTAAGCCAAATAAACCCTTTCCTCCNCAACTTGCTTCTTGGTCATGATGTTTGTGCAGGAATAGAAACCCTGACTAAGACACCACCCAAGGTTTTTGGTTATTCTGTTATTTGCCCAATTGTCACCCAAGGGCCAGAAGCAGCAGAAATGGCAGCATTTGCCTGTGGAGGTTTTTGATAACTGCTCCTTGACAGTAGTTTTCACACACACACACACACACACACACACACACACACAGGTTTCAGTCAAACAGGCTCATAAAAGACAGTGTTTAGAGCAGAGGACCCAGGAGGAGGCAGACAGATCAGCTGGAGACACTGCAGTGCGGTGCCCTCAGCTCCCTCCTGCACTGTGACTGTTTGGAGGGTGGATCATTTATTTTCAAGACTACTGCTCACTTGCTAAAGATGGGAGGAGATGGGAGGAGGATAAGTTACACTGCAGGAGACCTCGCTGCCATTACCAACCACAGCTGCTTTGGACGAGTACCTGTGCCTGGGGATCCTGGGTGCTTTTAGCATTACAAAATTCTGGAAAAGTTGGTTATGGCAGTGGTCTCTATGTTTTGTTTTTACTGTGTTTTCAGAGGACTGGGTTTTGGGAGTTATCAATTATTCCAATTTTACTAGAGTTTTGACAAATTATTATTAATTAGTATCATTGTATGTATATGTGATGTGTATGGGTCCAATCCTTTACCTCTATGAGGTTTCAAGGCTTGAACTCAGGTTGTCAAGATTGCACAACAAATCCACTACCCACCGACTGGCTCTAACTAGCTCTAGAGAGGTTTTTATTTGTTGTTTGTTTTGTTTTGCTTTGTTTTCCAAAGTAATTTTAAAGTCTCAGCAGCTCAAAGACAGTAGGTTCAAATAAGTGTCTTCCGAGGCAGATTTGAGTATTAAAGGCGTGGCGTTAGCATTCCTTCTAGGCTTTGCCTACAGTTACCTGGCAACTGCCAGGTAGGCCAGACCCACTATAAAAGGGGCTGCTTGTCCCTTCCTCATTCTCTTACCTCTTATGCTCTTATTTTCCCACCCTCTCTGTCCCTTCTCTCCCCATGCCCTCCCTGATCTATCTCCATGTTCATGGATCTCTCTCTCTCTCTCTCTCTCTCTCTCTCTCTCTCTCTCTCTCTCTCTCTTTCTCTCTTTCATCAGAAGAGAATAGAGGTAAAATGACAAACTTCAGGCTCCCCATGAAGTGCTCTTTGATGGCACAAAGCCATGGAGATGTGTGCACTCACTGTGCATGGGTTACCCAGAATTCCATGTTCTTGTTTCACATGCTAACTTCAGTTTCCCTCCTCCACCTCCCTCTTCCCTCCCCCCACCTCCCTCTTCCCTCCTCCCACCCATTCTCACACCCCACACCACTGGAGAGGAAAGTCCTAGAATACAGGCAGACTGACTCACAGGGGGAACACGATCTCGTTCAAAGCACGGGTTCCAGAAGAATCCGTTATCTGTGTTTACTTCTTAAAGTTCTTCCCTGCTGCTGTGGTTTGTGTCACTGAACGGCACATGTAAGAGAAGAGAGGAGGAGTTTTCAATTTACAGACATGACACAGGGCCTATCCTCTGTCCACATTGGAGTTCTTCAGGGTGGCATGCCCTTACCACTCTGCCGTGCCCCAGTGTAAATGGTGCCCGCTGGTCTGTGACACTGGGAACTGAATTATCCGAGTTGTTGCAACAAATAGATTTCAAGGCGTGCTGGATAAAACACAGGCCAAGTTTGTTTCTTCCTTAATCTGGAGCGGCTAGCCTAGAATATTATATTGGGGGTAGGGGGGTGCTCTAGCCCAGGTACTCATTCAGAAACACTGACTACTGAACTCAGTGAGTGACTTATTAGGTAACTCTGGCCATTGCCATTTAAGCCCAAGAAACAGAGCCTTTGCTGGGTTTACAGTGGTCTCTCATCCCAGCAAGGCCATTTCAAGATGAAAATATTACAAGGCGAAGGTTTCTTCTACATGTGACCCACCAAATGTTCTGGATTAACAACACATCCTATTGCATAGTGTTAAATCTCTTTGGGGATTAGCTGAGTCTATTATACAAAAGAACCACACGGCACCTATCTAGTCTGGGCAAAGATCGAAATCCAATATTCAAAGTCTGCTCAGCATGTGTTGTCTTTGTCCCGCCTTAGACCAGCCAGTCTCCTTTCCTGCTCCTGGCCTCAGTGCTATCCACACTGGAAGTTGGCCTGTGTTGAACACGTTAGGCCCACAGGAGGTTCTGAATGACACAGCTGACCGATGTGGCCGACTTTCAGTCTCCATGTGTCTGGTTTGGTACCTAAACCATCGCACTTGCCTGTGGCCCCAAGTCCTTGATCTTTGGGGTAGAGGACAGCTGCCGACGCACTGGGCTCTGCCCAACGTGGTAGATGTGTCCTGGCTCCATCTGTCCTAGGGATCACTTTCATTCCCTAGAGCCTTCCCACCTAGTCCTTGATCCTCCCGGGTTGGTTTGAATAGGTTTGGCCCTATAGACTCATGTGTTTAAATGCACAGCCCACGGAGTGACACGATTAGGAGGTGTGGCTTTGTTGGAGGAAGTGTGTCACTATGGAGGTGGGCTTTGAGTCTCTACACTCAAGCTCTGCCCAGTGTGGAAAAAGAGTCCCCTCCTGGCTGCATTCGAACCAAGAAGCAGAACTCTCAGCTCCTTCTCCAGCACCATGGTGGCCTGCAGGCTGCCATACTTCCTGCCATAATGATAATGGACTGAACCTATGAAACTATAACCTAGCCCCAACCAAATATTTGTCTCTATAAGAGTTGGTCATGGTGTCTCTTCACAGCAATAAAACCCTAAAATACCACCCCAGATCTCTTCCTATTAATTAGTATTTGCCTTCAGAGTGACTGCTTTATCTGTTTCTTTAAAGAAATGGTTCTTACCCTTCCTAATGTCTCAACTCTAATTTAATACAGTCCCTTGGCCGGGCATGGTGGCGCATGCCTTTAATCCCAGCACTCGGGAGGCAGAGGCAGGTGGATTTCTGAGTTCGAGGCCAACCTGGTCTACAGAGTGAGTTCCAGGACAGCCAGGGCTACACAGAGAAACCCTGTTTCGAAAAACGAAGAAACAGAAAAAAAAAAAAAATACAGTCCCTTGTGTTGGGGTGACCCCAACCATGAAGTTATATTTGTTGCTACTTAATAACTATAATTATGTTATGATCATATTGTAAATATGTGTTTTCCTATGGTCTGAGGCAACCCCTGTGAAAGGGTCATTCGATCCCCTAAGGGGTCATGGCCCACAGGTTGAGAACCGCTGCTTGAAAAACTAATGAGTACCTGATAAAGTGAGGCTGGATTTCTACACAAGCCTCCAAAACGACATTAGGGTGAGTTCTTGTAAACAAAAGTCTTACGTCTCTGCACATTTTCTCTAGCTGAAAACCAAACCAAAGCAAACCAAATAACAACAATAACAACCACCACTACCACCATCACCCCCCTACAGCTTTGAGCTGGAGGGTTATAAACGTACCTGCAGCCAAGTCTAACAACCTGAGCTCAGACCCTGGAACCCACAGAGTAGAAGGAGACAATGAACGCCTCCTGCAAGCTCGCCCTGATCTCTCTCTCCATGAGTATAATGGTGCACAGATCCACACATCCATATACACACATGCACGCACATACCCACATATACACACACTCACACACATACACAAACATACACACACATATGCACATGCACACACACTAAATAACTTAAAAAAAAATAAATACAAATAAAACTAGGCAACTACAACAAGAACCATAGCCCTCTGAATATCACCCACAGGGGTTTTGTTTTACTTCATTTGGTTTTGTTTTGTTCTATTGTTGTTTGTTTTTGTTTTGTTTTGTTTCAAGGGAAAGGGTTTCTCTGTTGTAGCCTTGGTTGATCTGGACCTCTGTACACCAGGCTGGCCTTGAACTCCGGGGATCTCTGAGCGATGGTATTAAAGATGGGCACCACCACCATTTGCATGCTTTGTTTTTAAATTCACAGTCTAAGCACATCCTTGGTTCCCAGCTGAGAACCTTAACTGACAGGCCTTCAGTCAAATGTGAGCAAGGCTCTCACTCTCAGTTCCACTTACTCTCCCATGCTTCCCTTTGACAATCCTTTTAGCTCTCCTGTGGGTCTATTGTTCTTATCTGAGGTCATTTGAAGACTTTATAGCATTATCTAGATACACCTCCAAGATGGCAGCTGTCTCTCTGAATCCTTGCCTTTACCCCAAAGGGGACAAACTTTATCCTTTGGACTGGTTTGGGATCTGGTAGCTCCCAAAACTCACCTAAAAATAGAGTACAAAGAGCTGTAATCACTCCTGTTGCCTCAGGAGAAGCACTCACAATAGTGCCCCAAGCCTTAGTGAAATGGAAGTCAGAATTACCCGCTTACCCAGTTGCCCTGGCTGGTTTTGTGTCAACTTGACCCAAGCAAGAGTCACCTGAGAGGCGGGAACTTCAATTGAGAAAATGCCTCCATAAAGCTGGCCATGGTGGTACACACCTTTAATCCCAGCACTTGGGAAGCAGAGGCAGGCGAATTTCTGAGTTCGAGGCCAGCCTGGTCTACAGAGTGAGTTCCAGGACAGCCAGGGCTACACAGAGAAACCCTGTCTCAAAAAACAGGGTCCCTCAGTGTCTAGTCTGCGAAAGGAAAACAAAACCAAAAAAGAAAAAAAAGAAAAAAGAAAGAAAGAAAGAAAAGAAAATGCCTCCATAAGATTCACCTATAAGGCATTTTTAAAATTAGTGATTGGTGGAGGAGGGTCCAGGCCATTGTGGATGGTGTCATCCTGGATCTGGTGGTCCTGAGTTCTAAAAAAAAAAAAAAAAAAGACATTGCTGAGCAAAGTCACAGAAGAAAACCAATAAGTAGCACCCAGTAAACCAGCAAGTCTGTGACCTTGCCTGAGCTCCCACCTCCAGGATGCTGCCCTGTTTGAGTTGCTGTTCTGACTTCCTTTGATGATGAACAGTGCTGTGGAAACCTAAGCTGAATAACCCCCCCCCCCCCATTTCTTTGGTCACAGTGTTTCATCACAGGGATAGTCACACTGACTAAGACATCTTCATAATTTCTAATGTCAAACAGTAGGATGCTCAGGAGGCGGCTGAGACTGTAAGTCTCCATATACATTCTGAAAGCTGTGTATACTCTGTTGCCTTTATAAACTGTTCTGCGCCTCTTGTCTTTCTAAGACCTCAGGCCACCTCCCCTACCCCATTAGGGCCCCTGCTCTGTGGAGAGCTGTCCTGCCTCACTTCCTTAGGAAGACACCTGTGCTGTGCAAGAAAAGGGAGTCGCTCACCCTTCCTGGCTCTGTTCTCCATCCGGTTCACCTTCACATTTACTCTTTTTCCTTAGGGACCAGTGACCTCCTTCATTGGTTCAAGTGGCTCCTGATGGCTTTCCTTGGACTCTGATGGATTCTCTCCAAAAAATAAGATATTACACACCCTGTTTTGAGCCAGGCAGAATTGCTTGGGAGAGCTTGAACTACTAGTGCGCCCCTGTTGGCTGAGGCGGGAACGGGAACGGATGACTACGTTCAGAGAGGCCCGCGAGACATTCGTTCGCCGGATGGTCCAGCTGTATTCTGGCCTTCCTCGCATCCCAGTGGGAAAACAGTGTGAACGGAGTGGCAGCTTTAATGTACTGCTTGCTGGAAGAGATCCATGCTTCTGACCAAGGCTAGAGCAGCAAAGAGGACAATGTACAAAAAACTCATATTGCACGATCCGCAGGGCGCTCATCATGGCTCATCCTACCTCCCCCAGCATAGAGCTCCGAGTAAGGTGGGAGTCGCAAAGGGAGCAAGAGAGGCTCGCCTGGGCTCTCAAGGTTTCATTTTCACTCCGGATAATCAGCAGTGGAGAAAATCTCCTCTGCGCTCAGAGTGCTAGAGGGCTCTGGGAGAAACTGGCAATTAGCAATGTGTTGGGCAGCTAAGTTCTTTCCCTTGGCATTTACTTACGGGTCCTACAATCCCTGCGGCCGCATCTGTGCCTGCAGCCAGCCCTAAGTCCTCCAGTGACAGACCGATGCTCCAGCCCTGCCCCTCAGAGCTACAGGACCCCCTCTAACGCTGAGCACAGCACTTCCTCGGAGACAGCTCATAACCCGGGAAGACGGTGAGCTGCAGTCTCAAAGATCTATTTCAAATGTCCTATTCGCCCCGGCAACCCGTCCCACCTTGACAAATTCTCTAACTTGGGACCTCAGTTTCTTTTTACCATAATGACAGTGTGTTTGTTCTGTGGCAACAAGAATGAAGCAGATACCAGTCACTGCAAGTTACTCGCTAATTCTGCCAACAATGGAATTTTGAGAGAATGGTCTCCTGCCCCAGGTTAAAGCCAAGGTGAAAGGGAATAGGGCCACAGTACTGCAAAGACCCGTGCGCTGCCACTCACTGGGGCGAACCAGTGATATTCTCCTTACAGACTCTCGGGCAGTCAAGCCTCACACCCTACCAGGGACACTCAAAGTGAGGATCTGGATCCCCGAGAAAGCATCCTAAACCCAGGCACTGGACCGTAGGAGCCGAATACCTTGGAAAAGCGGAGGTTAAGTCGTCCGCACCCAGCTGGCTTCCCGTGATGGCCGGCTTTGTACTACTTCCGTCCTCCCGAGGCCTCCCTCGGCTTCAGAAGGAACTTCCACGAGGTCGGTGGTCCCCAACTGCCTCACTCAGTCAGGAGGACAGACTGGGCAAAAACGTGGGTTGGGCCCGATTCCGAACAGCTTCTGCCTCCAAGGCAGTCCTCGGAACTCAGGTGCTCCTGGGATGCCTCTGCTCGACTGGATTTCACCCTCCATCCTCCTCCCGATTCCAATCTCACAGACACCAAGTCCTCCAGGACAGTATACAGTGTCCTTAGCTTTGACACCAGGATGTACTAGGCTGGGGTCACTACCTGGTTAGCAGCTCCTAACCCGAAACTCAGGGGCAGGAATTCTCTTTCTTTTTCTCCCAATCACCAGGAGGTGGCCAGGAGTAAGTCCAGCCATGAGGGCGGAGAGAAAAGGAAAAGCTGAGTCGGGCCAGCCCTGGTGCATTGCTCCTTGATGGAAGTTCACACATTTCAGACTCTCCTGGTTCCAGCAAGGGCTCTGGGCAGGTTTTTTTTTTGTTTTTGTTTTTGTTTTTGTTTTTTTTAAGCAAAAAAGCCTTGGTGTCTCTTCCAGAGTTCCTGCATATTCTGAGAGCCGCTGAGCAGGTAGGGTCATGAAGGTTTCCCTGATTCTTTGCTCTGCCATGGGCTCTGGTTTTCTCCAAGAAGCCCAGTGTGCCCCCACCCCCATCTTTCTGGCTCTGCTTCCCTGGCAATGGATACCTGAACCACTGCCTGGTCCCCAGACAGAGATGCCATTCCCTTAAGATGCCCCTCAGAAGATTCTGACTCAAGTACTTCAGAAAGTAGGCAGGGAGGATTACCAGCCCCTCTGGACACCCTGCGGTTCCATTTTAACTCCCAAAGCATAGCTTTCCCCCTCCCCCAGTCTTGTCAGCTGCCCCTAACTGGATCCTGCTGCCTTCAACACTATAGGGGTATGTGAGTATATTACCTGCTTGGGAACAAATTGAAGGGTATCCTTTAGCAGACTGTCAGCAGAACAGTAAGGGACACTCGTGTTCCCAGGTTCCAGGGCAAAATTCCTTGGTTGCTGTGATGAGGTGGGTTGTAGGAAGCAGATGGAAGAAGGCCCTAAGAATATTGTTCAGAGAGCCTGACAAGACTGGCTGTTTTTACAAGTCACTATCTATATCTTATGTCCAGTTCTCATGTTCTGAAGAGAGCAATGGCTGGGAGTCGCTTATACAGATTGATGTGGTGGATTTCTGCATCTTTTTCTCACAGTGTTTAAATACGGACTCTCCGGGCTAGCTGATCGAGGAAGGATGAAAGAAGAGTGCCTTAGCAAGCAAAGGTGCTCTGGAACCACTTTGCAGAGAATAGCCTTAGAATGGTCCCGCCTCCTGCCGGGGGCTGGGGCTCAGGCGCTTAGGGCAGGGAACCCACCCTGGCCAACACTAGAGGGGATGCCTCTGTTAGGATTCCTGGTCAGCTGCCATATCTAGGCTGGGATCAGCAACTTTTCTGGGACCAAGTAGCTGGGTACAGAGGCTGTTCTTGTAAGTCCCTCTACAAATTATTTCTGTGACATCAGCAGGTCACCCTGGAGAGGTGGTTGTGGGTAGGGACAGCAGAGGACAGTTGTGTTTCTTGGAGAGACATCTGATGTGGAGAAAGCTTGGTGCATGTGTGTTTTGTGCGTTCAAGTTCACAATGCTAGACAGGTTCACTGTGTGCTACCTTACACATAGATTAACGACGGAGTGTGCTCGTGTGACAGTATTTTTGGGAACCTGTGTGCTTGCTTCTGTGTGTAGGTATTAACAGGGATGCAACAGTCTGTTTCCCTGGGAGGCTACTATCGAGATAGGTTTTGGTGCTTCCAAAATGAAGGGAATATAGTAGCCTCTCGATAATTGTGACCGGAATCAACCGTGTGTGTGTTCCCTTTGCCATGTGATACTTGGCTGGCTGTTTTCCTGCAAACTTGAGACTAAGGATGACTTGGAAGACACAGGCTACTTGTTTTTTGTTTTTGTTTTTGTTTTTCCTCCAGCAAAGTAATTGTGCAGAAGTGTGGGCTATGACATCACCAAGCAGTCTGGCCAAGTGGGCTGACATAGGCAGCTCGGTTTGGAATTCTCCAGACAGTCTTTCAGGCAATGGCTGCTAGTTCTGCACACCTCAAGTCAGAGGAAGTTGGGTTGTTCAGTAAGAAGCAGAGCAAACCAGTCCCAGGGAGTCGGGACTCCAAGGGCCCAGGGATATGCCTGGGGTTGGGATTTCTCTTCAGATCAGAAGTTGGGGAAGGGGGCTGGGTGTGGGCCCAAATGAAGGAATCCGGCCTCCAGGAGTCTTCCCACGGTTGTATACATTTCCCTTGAACTCCAAGAGGGTACAACGGAACCGGAATGGGTTAGTTCATCCAACCGCCTGAGTCGTGGGCAAAGAAATTCTTGATAAAAATTTTGAGGGAAGAGTCTTTCTGAGTTTATGACCAAAACAGAAAGTGTTGGTTTTTACCAGAAAGGAAAAGTTCCCTAGGAGCCCAAAACTGCCTCCTCCCTTCCATCCCTATCAGCCCAGGGCCGCTACCCTTAAAGTCCTGCGCAGTTACTGCTTCTGCGAATCAATACAGAGAAGCCTTAACTTTCTCCTCACTGCGTCTTGCCTGATTTGGTTTTGTCTGGACCGGCCTGGACTTGTTGGGCAAAAGGGGGCTAAAACCCCAGGCCGGAAAAACAATACTATAGACTTATTTACAGCTAGAGCGGCAATCGAAGGGCACCACACTGAGAAGTCCCTGGGCTGCCGGTGGAATTCAGTGCACCCACTTCGTAACAAGAACAACACAGGCGTGCCACTGGCTGTCCACTCTCTTTTTCCTCCACTGTATCTGATGTAGGTTGCTGGACTCAGAGAGTAGCCTCTGGGAACCTAGGTCTCAGCCACTGCTACTTACTGGACGTAAGACTCTGCCCAACGGTATCACGTCCAGTTCTAGTGACTTCGACCCTGCTGAGGAGTCAAAACTTCCCAATTTCCCTTCCAGACCCCACAACTCCGAACTCATTTAGTACCTCTGCACGCACGCTTTCTCGCCTTCCACAAGCCCAGAGGTGTGGCGGGGGTGGGGTGGGGTGGGGAGTCAGGCGCGAGGCTGGGGGTGGGGCGCTCCGGGAGGTGGCTACGGGGGAAGCGGAAGTCTGGTCCACGTTTCTGCAGAGCGCTCTGCCGAGAAAAGGGACTGAGGTTTCACGGGAGGAGGTTTCAGAGTTTTCAGTCCCATGCCTTCACCTTGCAGGAGACACACAGAGAAGGTCGCTCCAGGTTTCCAGTACTCTGTCGGATTTCACTACCCAGACCTGCCTACCCGGAGTATTCAGTCCCTGCGAGGGAAATCAAACGCCGGTACACGCGAGGCCACCAGGCCTCCGGGCATATATCCATATATTTATGATTTCTAATTTTATTATAAAATAAAAGCAGAAATATCTCCCTACGAACATTCACATGAGGGCGTAAAAAGGAACAGGCAAGTCTGCGGCTGCGGAGGCACTCTGGGCTGGGAGCACGGAGGCCACAGTCCCAGGAGGAAGAGGAGAAAAAGCGAGGTGGGGAGGAGGGAGGGAGGGAGGGAGGGAGAGAGAGAGAGAGAGAGAGAGAGAGAGAGAGAGAATATTTAAGTGCTTCTGGGGTGCAGCCTTTCTTGCTCATTTATTAGGCAGAAGCTGGCACCTTAGGCTCACACTGAGAGGAGGGAGATGTCTTTGAGGACCGAAGACCCAGAATGTCTACCTCCATTCACATCACATCGGACTCTTAGAAAGTTAGAGAAAGGGACTCAAATAGATGACACCAGAAGGAAGAGAGACTGAGGGTACAATGTGAGAAATGAGAGAGAGAGAGAGAGAGAGAGAGAGAGAGAGAGAGAGAGAGAGAGAGAGAATGAATATCCAGAAATTTATAAATGAGAGAAAGAGGAAAAGTTAAAAAGGGGGAAGAGAGAAAAAAAATGATAAGAAGCGACATAAGAAACCGGAAAGGGAAGTAGAAGAAAGAAAAAGGTGAGAGAAAGAAGAGATTTTTTTTTTAAATCGGGGTGGTGGTGGCTTATAATTTATTCCCTTGCCTAGTTCAAGACTCGGTCCCTGGCCTCCAAAGGATCTCAAAAGCAACTTGTTGAAAATGAATCCCCAAAGGACACCGAGCAGACCATTGTCCACTTAGTCCCACCGCTGTTTCTGCCGCTCCAGCGTGGCAGGGCAGTCTTCCAGTACCCGGCACAGACTCCTGAATCTATCGCCCTCCCATTCCGCCTCACCAAACACGGAAAGTAAGCGCCCGGAGGCGAGCAGAGCTCTAGGAGCCCAGGTCCACAAGGTTGGCAGACATGGGGTTGAGTATGGAGTCCTGCAGGCTGTGGTGATGCTGCAGTGGGTCCGCACCGCCTCCTCCCGGCACTGGTACGGGTACTGCGCTCGGGCCCGGAGGGTGGCCCAGGCTGTGCAGGGAAGGCAGCCCAGGGGGCGGCGGTGGGCTGAGCAACAGAGCGGGACTGGACGACGAGTGGTCTGGAGTCCCCGACGGCGTCTTCTCGTCCTCGGAACTTCCTAGCACCGACTTGCCGCTGCCGTTGAGCGAGGAAGCCAGCGGGTTGTGGCTGCTGGAATTGGAGTTCTCGCTGTTCTCCCTGCAAGCGCAGGAGGAAAGGAGCCGGGGTCAGCGGGGAAACCAGGGCCACTCTGCGCTGCCCCTCAGGATGCCAGCACCTGGGGCCTCTGCGGTTGCTAAAGGGTGTTCTCCGTTTCTACCATTCCCACACCTGACTTCTGGTTCTTAATTGCGTTCTCAATCTCTCAACACTAGTTTTCGCGTGTCCCTCTCCCTGTATCAGTCTTAATCTCATGACTACCTTTCCTGCTCCCTGTATGTCCTGTCCTGTCTTCTACCCCGTTCCTTTAACAGAGCCATGAGGCACCAAAGTGGGGTGCCTGGAGTTGGGGGGGGGGGAATGAGGGAAAACACCGAACAAATGAGCCTTGCTGGGTAGAAGTGGGGAATAGAGGCTTCAGGTACAGCGAGTCAAGGCTGAGGGGCCCACTTCGAGTTGGGTAAGCCCAGGCCTAGTTTCCCTTTGCCTTTCTCTGCGCGAGGGGAACCCCTCGCTACTGAGAATGTGATTCCTGATTCCAAACTGAGCAGGCTCTGTGAGCTCATTTGCCTGCGCAGACAGATGGGACTTTGAGAATGGAGGACTCCTTTTCCCTAGCCTTCTAACTGAAAAGTTTAGCCAGGTGACTGGACGCTCTGTAGGAAGAGCAGCTCCAAAGGATCTCAAAAGCAACTTGTTGAAAAGGAATCCCCAAAGGACACCGAATAGGGACACACCAGGGAGAAGGGAGAAGGAAGGACAGGGTGTTTAGAGGTGGCTCAGATCCTAAGCCTACACGAGGAGGCCCAATCTGTAGCTCTCACCTGGGGCCTAGTCAGGAACCCCAGCCCTTACGGAGCCTGATGCTGACAGGAGGAGAACCCATCATCGACGAACCCACCTCCTGCCCTGCTTTTGCGGACAGTCCCTGACCAGATATTTGAAATCCTGGGTAAAACCTATTTGTGGATTCCTAATGGCCATTCTTTCAGATTTCTTGGGGGAAATGAGCGCGAGACATCATCGCCATTCAAAGTCCAACTTGGAGGTTTCAAATACCCAGGTCCAGTCTGCAGTTTGCTCTTCTGCCCTTACTGTTCCTGGATCATTCAAACGGTGTTCAACACACCCACATCACCTAACCCAGGTGTCTAGTTTTGCTGATCCCCAAGGAGAAATCCTGTTCCCATAATCTGTTTCTTTCCGATTCCCTAGTTTTCCTTGTCCAGATTTAAGCTCAAAGAGGGTTGCAGACAGTCACAGGGGTGTCGCTTAGGTTAGTTTGGAAAGTCTTAGATTCCGATAGAAAAGAAACTCCCAGTCTTTCGGCAGATCTCAGTTTTACCTCGCACACCCGACTTGCCAATCAAAAAGAGCAGATCCGGAGGAGACAGAGGTCAAGGGCCTGGCAAGTTCAGGAAAGGCGTGCTGAATTGCCTTCACTCCCACAGCAGACACTTTCCCCCGAGGCCTTACACCTCTGGGTCCTTTCTACGCGGGATAACTCCCAACTCTCTTGTGCCCAGCTCTTATGCCTAGACAAGGAATAGTTTTACCGTGCATAGATATTGCCGTCATTGCCCAGATAATACTAGGGAGATTCCAACCCCAGCTCTGACCCCTAAAAATCTCTTTGACCTGGAGGTGACGTCCTAAACCCCTCGATCCCTGATGCCCTTAGTTGTTCGAAGATCAGACCCTGAGCCTACGCTTACCTCGCAGGGAATTCAGGCCCACAGCCTTGCCCTCTCTGAAACTCGCTGTTTTTCCAATCTAGTCCACAAGCGACTGAGGAATTAGTTACTGAACTTACGCACCATTTTGCCCGCTTTAGACAAATTCCGGGTCGCTCTGTCTCCAGAAAAGACCTAAGCGCTGTTCTGAGCCAGCCTGAGCTGCAGACGAGCTTGGTACCCAGGACCCGGGTGCGATTTAGTCCTGTCCAGGAGCTCCCCCATCCTCCCGCACCCGTTTCTTCCAGGACCAGGGAAGCCGGCGCCGATGCTCACTTACTCGTACCTTTCCTTGGCCTCCGCCGCCCTGTCGCGCTGCCGCCGGTTCTTGAACCAGTTGCTGACCTGGGTGGTGGTGAGGCCGGTGGCCTCGGCCAGTTCGCGCTTCTCCCGCGGCGACGGGTAGGGGTTGTGAGCGTACCACTCGCGCAGCACGCTGCGGCTCTTCTCCTTGAAGCAGTAGCTGGTCTCCTCGCCGTCCCAGATGGAGCGGGGCAGCGGGAACTTGCGCCGCACGCGGTACTTGCCCACGGCGCCCAGCGGCCGGCCGCGCAGCTTCTCCGCCTCGATGTAGTGCGCCTTGAGCCACAGCTGCTGCAGCTTGGCGTGGTTGTGCGGCGAGAACTGGTGGCTCTCCAGGATCTTGTAGAGCTCGCGGAAGTTGCCCCGGTGGAAGGCCACCACGGCCTTGGCCTTGAGCACGCTTTCATTCTTGTGGAGGTGCTCGCAGGCGGGCAGCGACCACAGGAAGCGACCCAGCCGCTCGATGTTGCCGCCCTGCTGCAGCACCTCGCACACGCACGCCACTTGCTCCTGCGTGAAGCCGAAGGTGGGCAGCATGGACATGGTGGCGGCTGCGCGCCCGCCCGCCCGCGCGCGCCCTCACCGCGCCTCGCGGCCCCGCATGGGCGCCTCCCCGCCGGCCCGGGCCGGCCGACAGGCGGGCGGGGCCCCCTGGCCAGGCGCCGGCTCCCGAGCGGCTCCTGAGTCACAGCGATCCGTCCTCGCTCCCGCCGCCGGCCCCGCGCAGCTCCGCGCCCCCGCCGCCCGCGCGCCTCGCCCGCGCCCAAGCCCGGAGGCCGCCCGGGGCGCCGCTCCGCATGCTCCGCGCCCGCCCGCCCGCCGCTCGCTCGCCCGCTCCTCGCTCGTTCGCTCTCCCTCCCGTCTAGCTCGCTCGCAGCTTTTTTAATAATATTATTCTAAGCGGGCATGAGGCGCGGCGGCCCGCGCCCTGATTGGTCGGGTTATCTGACCCGGGGCCTGCCCGCGCCAGACAATAGTCGAGTCAAATTATTCGCCATGGAGACGCTGTCAGTCACCGGTAACCCGAGCCCCGGCGGCCCGGGCGGCTCCCCCCCACCCCCTCGGCCAGCTCCGCTGACAGATCGCCCCGGCTCTGCACAGAGCGGAGGTTGGCCGAGACGGGAGCCCCAGGCACTCCCAGAGCCCGGGAGGCGGAGAGGAGCCGGGCTGGGGCCCCGAGACGGCGGTGATTGACGGGGCGGACGCCCAAAGAGCAGAGGAGGAGGAGGAGGAGGAGGACCCCGAAGGAGGGGGTTGGGTGGGGGCCCTCGAAGAAAAGAGGAGGACCGAGGTGGGGAAGGAAGGGAGTAGAAGGGAAGGCAGAGGACCGTTTAAGGGGGTGCCTTTCAGGAAAGGAAAAGAGGGGGACAGAAGGAGCCTTCAAGAGGAAGAAGTGTGAGACACCCCCTTTTTTTCTTTAAATAAGAGGCGTCGCAACAGCCTCGCCCAGGCCTCGCCAGGTGCTCCAGCTCCGGCTGGGTCACTGCGTCGCTCAGAAGGTCGCAACTGACAGACAGACACTAACTCAGGAGGAGGTCAGTGGGATGGAGAGTTTGGATTCTCTTAGGGGGCCTCTGAAAGGCTTGGCTTTTCTAGCTGACAACACCCCACCCCCATGCTAGAAACCCGGGACCCGAGCTATCTATCCCTTAGGGAAAGGGGGGGGGAGGTGGGGAGAGAAATCAGAGATTTGGCAGTGGCCGCAGCTGGACGCCTGAGAATCAACTTCCCGGAGGATCCCGCCTTTCCTTCCTTTCGCAGCAGGCTGCTTGCCCCGCGGCCGGTACCGCCCCCACTCGGCGCGATTTGCTCCTCGCCAGGCGGGGACTCAGACTTAACCCCACGGGGCCCAGGACCCGAGAAACTCCCGGCAGTCTCGTGTGGCCTTTACGGAAGTTGAATCTTGCATGGGTGGCGACACAAAACCGGGGAGCCCGCATAGACCCGCAGACTGTCCCGGGGAGCCCAGGGCAGCCAGTGTAGGGTGATTGTCGCGCTTCCCGGGGGTGGGGGTGAGGTGCACAGAAGAGACAGGAGGCAGCATTTATCAGCTTCCTGTCTCCCTACTTCTGGGCTCGGGTTCCTGGTCGCTTCTGCCTGAGAACCCCGCGCTAAGTTCCGGCAGGATTGGCCTTAGAAAGTGGCTAAGGAGGAGCTCCTGCTTTTTGCTTCTTTGTCAGAACTTCCCTAGAACACACGAGGTGCTGGTCCTTTGGCAAAACCGAGTAATAGAAGGTTAGGGGTGCACTGGAGGGGTGGGGTCAGGAACATCCCTGAAGTTTCTAGGGTTTGAAAAGCCCACGGCTTATTTCTTTGTCAGGCTTGTCCTTTGAGCGTCCATTCCGTCCTTTCCCATCCAGCTGCAAGCTTCTAGTGACATTCAATGCCAAGACTCAAGGAGGCACAGACCACGCCAAAACCTCTAGGCCTCGTTTTGTTAACACCGCTGTCAGCTCTCTAAGGCGACGGAGAGGCAGATACTGAAAGTGGAGTCTGGAGCCTCAGCTTTGGTTTCTGACTTTGCTGGTTGTTTATGGGTAAGGTACATATTTATTTATTTAAGACTCCAGCATCATTCTCCAAACTTCCCCTCTGCTCCAGAATGCCAAAAGTCTTTCTGTGGTGATGTAAGCATGGGAGAGATGAGCACTGTGGCTTTCCCTAAGACTTTAGCTCCGGGAGCCCTGTCCTCTTGAGTTGAAGACAGAAGACTGCCTAAGTAGGTGCTAAGCCAGCACCTGAACAAGTTTCTGCAGAAACCCAGATGTCATCTCTGTGGACTTCCTCAGTGGGTAGGGCAGACCCTAGTGTATTCAGGCTACCCTGTCTTAAGATCCAGGACAGGGATGTCCTTTAGTGAGCTTTGAGGATCCCAGGGGACCTGGGAAATATATTACCCAGACTGCCCGGAGGTTCTAGAGCACAGCTTGCTACTAAGGGTGACATCCCAGCTCTGCTCACAGCCACCACAGTTTTTTGTTTTTTTGTTTTAATTGATAAAAGAAGGCCAGAGAAGGAAAGAAATCTATTGGTTGGGTGCTAGACCAGTTAATCACTTCCTGGTGTAAGACTCTGGGCCCATTTCCCCCGTTAGCTAGGACCTCGATGGTCTTCCCCATCCCTCCCAGTGCTGGCCCGCAGAAGGTTTGAGAGCATTAACATCAATCACAAGGGTGGTCTCTCCGACACCAGCCCTGGTTTGGCGACAAACCTGCCCCTCCTTGGGCCTTTGAGGCTTTACATTGATGGAGCTTCTCTCAGGACTGGGTCCTGCCAACGCTCATGGCGGGCAGATTTTCTGAGTCCTGGAGCTCCACAATTCTGGATGTCCCTGTGCTGCCTCCCTTGTGGTCCCCAGGCCACCAATCCTGCCCGGAGCCTCCAGGTAGCAGTCAGGCAAGAGCAGAGCAGAGCAGAGCAGAGCAGAGCAGAGCAGAGCAGAGCAGAGCAGAGCAGAGGAGGGACCTGCCACCCAGGGTGCCCGATGAAAAGTCATTACCCAGCAAGCATAGACAAACTGCAGCCCCATTACCCAAAGCGGGAGTGTGATATGATACTACCTATTCCTCCCTACCTCTGTCACAAACCAGTTCTAGCAGGTTTGGGCCAGAGCCTCCTGGCAGCAGGGGGCCAGCTGGATGCCTGCCCTAAAAAGGTTAGAATCTCAGCTAGGGTCTCTTCACACAGGGCAGTCTCTGTCTGGCCCCTCCTTCCCAGAATTTGCACCAGGACAGAGCATAGGCTGTCTGGGTAGGGATTTGATAGACAGCAGGGTGACACTCAGACAAGCTCTGCACTCGGTTCCAGTGCATTGAGCAGCTGCTTAAGAGGCCTGTAGTGCCAAGTGCTTTGGGTCTCTACTTGACCCCAGCTTTCAGCCTTGTGCATTTTCCTCCACCTAGCCTTACACCCCCACAACCGCTTGCATTAGAAGTTCAGTATAGGCAGAGTACTTTATGGCCAGGATGGCGGAAACTTTTGCAAACGTTTGGAAATTTGCGTTTTTTATTGAAATGTCTCCTTGTGCTGCTCTACAAAGTTCCCTGGGAGCATCGGACTTTCTGGAAGGCAGTATTGGGTGCTCCCCATGAGCCCACGCCCACAGGATAACTTTGCCCTAGATTTTGGGTCAGGAACGGTCGAAGGGCTTTGCGCCTGGAGATTAGCAGGAACTCGGAGGATGGATTCTGAAGGCCACCACGAACTGCACCCATGGACCGGAGGACATCTGGCACACCGCAATCCTGTGAGGTCCATGGGTGATCCAAGGGATTTCTGGGCTTGGGTTGGGGCCATTCGAATTGAATCGGGAGAAAAAAAAGGACTTGCTGCCTATATCCAAGGCCAGTGGACCAAGAGACCTTCGCTCTGGGCAAACCTTGTAACTCAATAAAGAAAATAAAGGGAGTCGGTTCTCCGTGCGAAACCAGAGAAGCAGAGCCTGTGCGTTGTGCTTAATCATTCTTTTCCCAGCCTATAAAGACTGCAGAAATCTCCCGGACTGACTCCGGCTCTGCCGCTTGCTGTTATCTGCGATGTTCTGCACCCGACGTTTAGAGATGGGACGTCCGGGCTTCTGCAGGTCAGAGTGCTGCGCTGGACAGTGACTCTTGTTCTTTCTCCACCACCAACCCTCCCCAGTCTTCTTGGGCCTGAGCAGTGCGTTTCGTTGAATGAGGGCCAGCAGTCAAAGCCGGCTTGCTCTGAGTCCCTCTGCGTCTCACCACCTGCCTACCTATGGCAGCCGCCAGGTCTGCGATGTATCTGCAAGTGCTACTAGCATTTGTAAAATCTGACAACCCGCGGTTTTCTGTGTTGCTCAACGCGTAAGATCGCCTCAGACGCTGGTATACAGCTTGTTCCAGTTCTCAGAAGGGTTCCCAGAGCACCCCGAGCCCGGGCAAGCTTGCAGGGGCCTGGGCTCCGTGAAAAGTCACTCTGGAAAGGCCGTAGATCGTGTTGTTGCCTGTGTCGCACGTGGCTGTGACTGTAACAGGTTCTATGGATCAGAGCAGCAGGGATTCCAGGGCGTCCTCGGTCTCTCTGACCTGAGAGCGAGAGTTGACTTTAGAAAACGGTTTGGGGGCGGCGACCACACCCGGAATCTTGTGCAAACGAAAAGAGAGAGCTCCAGGCTCGGAGAGCGTTTGGAGGCACTCAAAGCAGCTGACCTGCCTGGGAGGTACCAGCAGCAGGAGGCGTTTCAGGCGACTACCAAGGCCTGGCCACCTTCCTGCGACGATGGGGGCCCTCCCGCGGTCGCGGTCTCCGCTCAGGCCTGGTGAGCCTTTGGAGGTCTCTTCGGATGGAAGTGGGGGACGCGGTTGTAGGGGCCCGGCATCCGGCGAGAGGCTGGTTCATGGAATTTGCAGGAAACTGCTGAAATCGAACCCTGGGTCATTTTTTCCGCGGGACAGTAGAATGACTGTGCGTTCCTGGGTAGTCTGTTGTGGACACTTTGCGCGAGCGCTGCCACGTGTCAAGTCCCCAAGTTCAGGTCTAAGGGTGGATTTACTCAGTTTCCCCTATGCTTCTAGAGGCTCAAGCTCCTCTTAGGCTGACCTCGTAGTACTGCCCCATCTAACTGCTTGGCAGAGAAAGAGAAATGATACATGGTATGGGTTGGTGAGGAGCTACGCACACTCACACGGGCGCGCGCGCGCGCGCGCGCACACACACACACACACACACACACACACACACACACCACGTTACCAGGTATGTGTGGTCACAAGATCACACGAGTTTGTTGTTGTTGTTGGTTTTTTTCCCCTTCTATGTTCCTTCCCCCTGAAGGGCCTGGGCTCCTAGGACTTGCTTAAATGGATGCCTGAAAGACCACAGGGATTTGACTGACAGAGACAACTGGAAAGTCATTAGGGCAGTCGATGGCTTCCTCTCCTACCTTCTGCTCTACAATCCTAGCACATACTTTAAAACTCCCATTTTGTTTGTAGGGAAAAATTCTACAGAGCTGGGTGTTCTCCTCCAGCGTGCAGAATTGGGAGTTGGAGCCTCATGGCCTAGGAAGTCACAGACTGAAAATTCATGACTCATTGCGTACAACATCAGCACATTCTCTCCAGTCACAGGAAAGTTTTCTGAGTTACTTTAATAGGTGTGTGTGTGTGACTCTGTGTGTGTGTGCGCGCACGCGCGCGCACGTGCGCACACATGCTCATTCAGTCTTTAGTTGTATTTTCTCAATTTTCAAAAATTATAGACAAAAGGTAGATCAAATTTCCTGGAAGAAGCGAGTCCCTCCTCCTCCCCCTCCTCCCCCTCTTCCCCTCTTCTTCCTCTTCCTCTCTCCTTTCCCCCTCCTCCTCTTCCTTCTCCTTCTGTTCTTCTTTTCATTACCTGTGACAAACTCTATGGGGCTAGGGATTCCTTGCTTGACATTTCTTTCTTATATGGTATCTATTTTTTATTACCAGCAATCATAATGCATTGGCCCCACTCAGCAGTGACAACCCCTCCCCCAAGGTAGTAACCTACACTGTTGGCAATCTCCACTTGGGTAGCACCTGGATGAGAGTCTACTCCCAGCTGGTTTTCCTAGTCACCCAGCAACTCAAGCTTCCACCAAGCTCTGTACTTTGAAGGGGACCTGGAAAAAGCCAACATTGTTCTTACCTTGGAAATTCAATACCTTGTTGTCATTTTGAATTAAGACTAAAATCCCCAGGCCAATTCTTATGGGATGATGTGCACTAATTGATTTATGCAGAGTGCTGTAAGAACACTTTAATGAAGTAGGTAGAAACAAGATATGGGGCAGCAGATAGCACAGGGACACCCAGTGCATGAGGCTGCTGCAGAGGAAACTGGTCAAAACCAGCCTTAAATAAATGTCTTCTATTAGCATGGTGGCACTCTGGCTTGTGGTGACAGGCATGGCTGGTTCTTTTGCAGTAACTGTCTTCATTCCAGCCCTTCTAACAGACTTGCACCGTCAGCATGGGCTCACACACAGAGAATGCACAGAGCATGGAGCACGTGTTGTGGGCTTTGGCACCAGGCAGCTATGGGCCCTTGACTCACAGGCACCACTTCAGTGAGCTATTGAAGCCTGGAGCTTTATTTTGTTCATTTGCAAGATGGGGTTAGGAGCCCAACAGCAAGCATTCAACAGTTGTTTGCTAAATTGAATACATTTACTATGCTCAGTAAGTGCCTGGTTCTTAGTAGGTGCTTAATCATTGAAGCTATCATCCTGAGGGCTATGACTGTGAAAATGTGCTCAGAACTGCATATAACTAGTGGAACCCAGTCTCTGAATATCCTTAGTTTTCAATAACCAGTGAGTGACAACTGAACTTTGAAAATATTGCAGAGTGCATGCAGTGCCCCCGGAGGCCAGAAGAGGGAGTCAGGTGTTCTGGAACTGGATGTTTGTGAGCCACCTTGTGGGTGCTAGGAACAGGACCCCCATCCTTAGCAAGAGCAGGGGTGCTCTTAAACACTGTATCTCCCATAGAAATTTTAGGAATAAAGTACTCACCTGCTTTATGGTGCATACCCTTCCTCTCTATGTGATGAAATCTGCAGCTGTCCTGCTGTGACCCACCTCAGATGACAATCACCTCTTTGTTCAGCATCTACAGCTCAGCCTCAAGTCCCCCAGTAGCTCTCCATCACCTGAGCTTCTGTTGTGATATTGTAGAACTTTTGTTCAAGCAACCTTTACTTGTGCCCTGAAGCACAAAGAATAATGATGACAGCCATTTATCCATTCTTATATTTATTTCATGTTATTATAAGTTATTGTTGTTAACCTTGTATTATGTATAAATAAATTAAACTTTATTGTAGTATGTATACATATGAGAAAATAGTCCACAGAGAGTTCAGTACTAGCTGTAATTTTGGGCACACATGCACTTGGAGTCTTATAACATGCCCTTTGCAGACATAGTGGGGACTATCGTATTTCAGAAAACTTCTGGATGGAGTGTCAAAAAACGTTATTTTTTAAATAACAAATACCAAACCTTACGAGATACCCAGGAATCTAGGAATGCTGAAGTATTTGATTGGGGATATTTAAGGGAGGTTGGAAGAAAGGGTGTCTCAGGAGACTACCTGTATTTCCGATGTTCACCGTCCGCATCCGCAGCAAACATGGAAGGACTGCTTTGGAGTCAGCTAACTGGGTGAGAGCCTCCTCTCAGTAATAATGTAACCAAGAGCAAGCAACTTAATCTTGAGGAGTCAGTTTCCCGGTCAGGGAAGGGGGCATCAGACAGCGACAGAGACTTACTCCTGGGATTTGGGAAGAGGAAGTTCGAGAATGTATTTGAAAAGGCTGGATCCCTGTTTTGAGACAAATGGGAAATTCAGCTGCCAAAATGTTTTGCATTGTTTGATGGTGTTTCCAGGATCTAGGTCTCATTAGAGCAGTTCTCAGAAAGCAAAAGACAGCTGCCTGTAAGCGTGACATTGTATATTCCTATGGGCTTGAGACAATGTTGCTCCTTCTGTTGTGCCCAGTTCTCAGGACTGAGCACTGAGCAGATTATACTAAACATTCTACAGTCATGTATGCCTTGTGATTCAGACCAAAATAACTTGAGTGCACTCTCCTTTTCTTCCCTAACTCCTTCTTTGTCAGCCCTCTGTGCTTTCCAATAAAGCCAGATATATCTACTAAAATGGAAAAAAAAAAAAAAGAGCTGTCTACTATTAGAATATTTTGTGTGTGTGTTGTAACATGCTCAGGTACGGTGGTTATAACAAGCCTATAAAGTGGGTATAATTAGCATTTACAGACAAGAGGACAGGCTCAGGGTGGTTAAGCAACTTGACCAAGGTCATTCAGATAGTACACAGAACGTCACCTTTGACACCACCCTAGCCCCAAGTTTCGCTAGCTTCAGCTGCTCTGTAACAAGAGTAGTAGTAACAAGGGTTCCCCAACTGCCTTTCAGGTGTCAAGCAGTTTCCCACACATGCAGATACAACTTCGGTGCTGCGGCTCAGTGAAGCTGGCTATCACACGCAGCTACCCCAGAACCGAATTCTAAAGCCCAAGCTGCCAGGCTGCAGATAAGGTCCTGGCCAGCCTTCTCTGCACTCCCAGTGTCCAGAGGTGTCTTAGCAGGAGAGTTATTTAGGAAAAGCCATCCCTTGCAGTCCTTGAATCTCCGTCCCCAGCCCCTGAGATTTCCAGATGTTTGTGCCCTTCAGTCCCGGTTTGTCTCTGGTAGGCTGAAGGCAACATCCTCAGCTCTTCCTCGGGTGAGGCCTGGCTCTGCTCATGGCCCCACTGAGTTCTTATTTGTTATGTTAGAAGGAGTCTGGGACACAGCATCTTAGTCACAGCATCTTAGAAGACAGTTTGCAGAAACCCACTCAGATTACAGAAGAAACAAAAGAATAAACACATAAGAGTTGGGGAGGAGAACACTCGGCCCAAGTGAGGGGAGCACCACTGTCTGTAGAAGTGATACATGGGCTTGGGGAACAATTGAAGACCAAGGTGCCTGCTTTCACCCTGGTACTGGAATGGGAGCCCTGGGTACCTGTGCTCTCCCATCTTGGAGGAGGCAATTCCCCAGTGTCCTCTGCTTTTGACTCTTCTTCTGTTTGGAATATGCTAAAACCTCTGCTCCTGTTCTAAATTCTTGAGGGGGAAGAGAGAGAGAGAGAGAGAGAGAGAGAGAGAGAGAGAGAGAGAGAGAGA
>NC_034607.1:51378022-51379161 GCF_900095145.1 Mus pahari
AGAGAGAGAGAGAGAGAGAGAGAGAGAGAGAGAGAGAGAGTCAGAAAGAGACAGACAGACACACACAGAGAGATGGGGGGAGACAGAGAGAGAGACAGAAAGAGACATACAGACAGACAGACAGATACACACACAGATGGGGAGAGAGAGAGACAGAGACAGAGAGAGAGAGAGGCAGAGACAGAGAGACAGAGATAGAAAGAGACATGCATACATACATACAGACACACACACAGATGGGAGGAGAAGAGGGAGAGAGGGAGAGAGGGAGAGAGGGAGAGAGAGAGAGAGAGAGAGAGAGAGAGAGAGAGAGAGAGAGCCAGAGAACACTTCCATGCTCTGTTTGACAGTTTGGGTCAGGTGATTCCCACTGCACTCAATGATGCTCAGATGGATTGGAGGGCGGGTGGGGACAGGGAGCTATGTGACCCACTGCCTAGAGCACAGAGACTATGAGGCCATACTTGGAGGAACAGAGATGGGAGGGACATTGTTCTATTCTGGTAGTTAATGTGCACTGTCTGGTATACAAGAGGCATTAGCTAAATATTTGTTTCCTTTTCTTCTTTTCCTTTTCCTTCACACTCCCTAGTGCTGACATGCATTTAAGTCCCTCTGTCACAACATGTTCAGGGCCAGCTAGGACAGTTAAGACTTAAAAGTTTCATCCAATGACACCCACAAGCCCCAGGATGATATCTGGCGTGCCACACTGAACTTTGCATGTGGTCCAGGTAGTCTCTCCATGCTGTCCACTTTTTGTTCAAGGTTTCTGCCACCCTGCTCAGTTTACAGCTCATGTCTTCTTCCACCTTTCTGGTAAATGTCCTTTGTCACCTACTTATGCTCCTACAGGAGATCCACAAATCCCAGCTTCACTGACCTTGGGTTTGCCTGTGTGATTAGCAATGAATTGTGGGTGGATGCGCAGAAGCTAAAGGGCATTGGGTGCCTTGCTGTGCTGGGCTGGGCTGGGCTGTGCTGGGTTGTGCTGGGCAGTGCTGTGCTGTGCTGTGCTGTGCTGGGTTGTGCTGGGCTGTGCTGGGCTGTGCTGTGCTGTGCTGTGCTGGACTGTGCTGTGCTGTGCTGTGCTGTGCTGTGCTGTGCTGTGCTGTGCTGTGCTGTGTTGGGCTGTGCTG
>NC_034607.1:51379734-51386866 GCF_900095145.1 Mus pahari
TGCTGTGCTGTGCTGGGCTGTGCTGTGTGTGCTGTGCTGTGCTGTGCTGTGCTGTGCTGTGCTGGGCTGTGCTGTGCTGTGCTGTGGTGCTGTGCTGTGCTGTGCTGTGCTGTGCTGTGCTGTGCTGTGCTATGCTGTGCTGTGCTGTGCTGTGCTGTGCTGTGCTGTGCTGTGCTGGATTAGTTAGCTTACATGTGGGTTGCTGCAAAGGAGGCTGGCCTTCAGGGTTTGTCCTCACCTATTTTCTTCACAAATTACCCAGTTTCAAGCACTTTTGCTATAAGTTTTGGAAAATAAATTAAGACATAAGTAATACATTTGGTAATTCTGGAAAACAATTAAGGGTATGTGGACATACATGTACATAGAACTGAACAAGAATATCCACATACACACATACAAGGAACATGTACACAGTTCCTGTATGTATGCATGTGGATTCACATTAATGTGTCATGTTTATAGTTAAGAGGTACACATATGAGTACATGGGCTCACATGTAGAAGGCATTCCTGAAGCCACAACAGAGGCAAGTTTGCCATCCATGTCTCTGGATCCCCGAATACCCTTCAGTCATGATGTGTAGCCATGGGCTGGGGGGAGGGAGTCTCAAGCGGTCAGAAGGGAAGTTAAAAGTAGAAAATGTAAATAAATTCAGTTACTGAACAGCATGCATTCTTAATTGGAAAAATTTGTGTCCTCAGTGTGTTGTAATCTTTGTGGCCACTGCGGCACGTGGCTGGGGCTGAAGGCTTTTGCGAGAAATCCGCAGCATTTTTTTTTTCTTGCCTGTGTCTCATGTGAGATGTGACAGAAGGTCATCTATCACCCACATCAGTACTGACAGTGCTCAGCAGCCCTTCAAGTTGACACTCCCCACCCCCAATACAAACTCAAGGAATGTAAGGTGTGCTCCGACTGTGTTCAGGTCTGTGCAAATCAAAGTCATGGACAAGGAAACAGACTATGGGCAATGATGACAATGGTCTCTCTTCTCTTTTAGACAGGGTGTCTTGTAGCCAAAACTGGCTTCTAACTCACCATGTAGCCAAGGATGTCCTTGAGATTCTGATTCACCTGCCTCTATCTCCCGAGTGTCAGCGCTACAGGCAGAGACCACCATGTTTGGTTTATGCAGTGCTGGGGACTGAACCCAGAGCTTCAGGCACACTTGACAAATGTCCTAACAACTGAGATGCATCCCACCCCTAGAAAAACGCCAATCTTACAATGCAGAAGGAAGCAAGACATCCATTTGCTGCTACCAACACACGGAGGCCTAAAGAGACAAGGACAAACATTGCTGGGTGGGATAGAAAGGCTTCTTGGAGAAAGGTGGCCTTGCTTTGGATAGCAGGATAATTAGGGGACAGGAACTGAGGGGACAGTACGGGGGGATACAAGATGAAGACAGACCTCCAAAGTGACTGAGAAGAGCAGGAAAAAGCTTAGCTATTTCCTATTTCTGAGCTCAGAGACCATCTGAGCTCCAGCCAGCCATTTGCTACCGAGGCAAGGAACCCTAAATTAAGACCCGAAGCACGGTGATGCTGGCATCTGAGTCCGTCTTGATCACGATGGAGTTACTGGGCCTGACTTGGTACCAGCATGGGATGTCCCAGTTTTTGTCTCCCACAACTTCCCCCGGCAGCCCCAGAAATTTTCCTAGTGTGCCACGATGCTGCTGTCACATTAGAATTTCCCCGTGGGAATTCTAGTACAAGGCCTAAGCAAGATCTCGAGGGCTAGTGTGACCCCTGCCTGGGGTCACACCACACCTGGCCCTCTGTGCTCTCTTCCTGATCTTCAAACATACTAAGCCCCTTCCCACGTTTACCTTACATCTTTAACTGCCACCTCATCTCCAAGCTCATGCTACAAAGAGAGAGAAAAGCCCTGCTCTCGATACAAAAGGTACCGAGAGTCCCCAGAGGCAAGAGCTACCCTGCAGTCTGTCTACACCACTGACCCAGGGAGGAATTTGCATGTACATGTGTGTATGCAATCAGATTTCTATCGATGCCTGCCTGATCTCTTGTCTCCCTCCTAGAAGATAAGTTCTGGGCCTGATCAGTTCCTGGCTAGATAGATTCTACCATGTGGAGCAGTGCCCAGCCTGTGTGTAGTAGATCCTCAGTAAATGCTTGCTGAAGTGAAGGGTGAATGGTAATGCCACAGCATGATGAAGGACATGAAGGACCACAGGCTGCGGTTCTATTTTCTAGCTGGGCCAGGTGAGAGGCAAGGGCTGTACCTGAGAAGGTCTAGAGTATGTGTTTGTTGCATTCAGCCTTCTAAAACGAGAAACCAGGGAGAGACAGCACTCCATGTTAAATCCAGTTCTGTTGCAGGGAGAGGCAGGGAGTTCCCTGCATAGTCTGGGCACCCTGTGAGGTTCTTAGCTTAGATAGGGTCAGAGAGCTGGTCTTCATCACTCAATTGAGTCTCAATAAAGTAATTCTTTTGCATTGGTAAATTATAGGTAGCTTTTATTGAATGCTTACGATGCACAGACACCAAAAGCAATGGGCCTTTGACGAAGGAATTCATGGACTCCTGAAAATCCGAGAGGTGGGATCTACCTTAGGTTCATGTTATAGATTGCAGAGTTTATTAGTGCAATGGCAGAGAAGGGAGTTGACCCAGAGTTTTGACATGTGACCGCTATCCTACAGTGTGGTATAAGCAATAGGACTGTTGACTACAGGTCCAGGATTTGGGAGAGAACAAAGGAATGAGGGGAGTCCAGGACCTGACTGGTCTTCAGGCAAGCTTACCATCGTGGGTAAGACAGTGACACTTTAAAGCCAGGTCCTTCACCTCACCTCCTTGAGGTCCTGGGGCGTAAGGAGAAGCAGATGCTACACCTTTCTGGCCATTCAGTAATGGCCAGGACAGGAGTTTGGATACTCACTTCCATCTCCCATTCTTTCCATCTCAGAGCTGACTGGTGCCAAAGGGAAGGTGTTTTCATAAGGATGGGCTGTTCCCGAACGTTTGCTGCCTGCCCAGGTCTCGTCTCAGTGGTCACCCTGCCTGCGATTTCCCCCTGCCCTCCATTTCTAATCACAGCGGAAGCTAACGCCTCTCAACAGACGCCTGCTTTTAGGAGCCAGCTGACTGGAAGCCAGGAGGCAGCAGCTCTGCCACAGTACGGGCAGGGTCAAGGGATCTGGGACCTTTCACTGGGCAGTTTTTGAGTGCCCTACACGCAGAGCACTTAAGGTTGAGGATGCCAAGGCTTTTGAACGAGATCACACCATTTGATGGGCAGTGTTTGTATCATCGTGTAGCCACCGTGAAAATGTAAACAAGGCATCTGTGAGTGTGGATGGGCAAAGAGCATCTTCATTTTTCGTAACCTCAAAAGGAAATTTAAGAGGCCTTCCAAGATTGCAGGTAGCACTCACAATGAAGTGAGTGATATGCTCTAAAGTGAGCCACATGCTCAAGTATTTTTATCTCATTCAATGCTGATATTATGACTTAGTTATGCTTGTCACTCTTGATATTCTGGTACTTTCTAGACCTGCTACTACTAGGTCTTGCAGTTAAAAAATAGATATATTTATTTTATTTTATGTGTCTGAGTCTTTTGCCTGTATGTATGTATGTATGTATGTATGTATGTATGTATGTATGTGAATCATGTGCATCCTGGAGCCCTGGAGTTCAGAAGGTTGGATTCCTTAAGCTCAAGTCACAGATGGTTGTAAGCCACCAAGTAGTTGCTGGGAATTGAACCCCTGTCTTCTCTGGAAGAGCAGTCTGTGCTCTTAACCGCTGAGCCACCTCTCCAGTTCCAGGTCCTACAGTGTAAAATTTTACTAAAGAAGTCACTGACTGGAGATGTAGCTTGGTTGGTAGAGTTGCCTGCCCACATACACAAAACCCTGGGTTTAGTTCCCAGAACTCTATAAATGGAATATAGTAGTACATCCCTGTAGTCCCAAAATTTAGAAGGCAGAGGCAAGAGGATCTTGAATTTAAAGCCATCCTTGGCTACATAATGAGTCCAAGTCCAACCTGGGCTATATAATGAGTTCAAGGTCATCTATTGCTACACACTAAACTCAAGGTTAGCCTGGGTTATATAATGAGTTCTAGGCTAGCCTGGGATACATTAAACAAATAAACATAAAGAAAAGTCCATGTACAGTCATATCACAATTTAAAGACAAGCTTTGTTAACCAATTTCAACATAATTAATCTTTTGTTTGTTTTCATTTTTTTTTTTTGAAGACAGGGTTTCTCTGTGTAGTCCTAGATGTCTTGGATCTCACTTTGTAGACCACTTCTGGCCTCAGACTCACAGAGATCCTCTTGCCTCTGCCTGCAGAGTGCTGGGATTAAAAGTGTGTGCCACCACTGCCTGGCAATTAATTTTTTTAGATCACAAATACCTTGTGAATTCAATAGTATTGTTCTGATGAGAGGCAAAGTTATTCTTAATCTGATAAGATGCAAAGGCACACATGCTGGTCGCAGACCCTGAAAGAATCAATGTGTATTTAGAGGTTCTTAGCCTTCCCTGTGTGGAGAGATGCTACAGACAGGAAGAACTGCCCTGATTTTGTCTGGCAGGGTACTGAGCCTAGCATGGTGAGGTCACAGCATCAGTTGGACCCTCTGTGCTCCCTGAATGCCAGCATGAGAATAGATGGTCACCTGAGTCATTTGATAACTCAGGATGTGCTGTAAAGGACTCCATGAGCCTCCTTCTCCAGTCTCTGTTCAGTTCTGTAGCGTCCATCCAAATACCTCCCTTAGGGCAGCCTTCAGCAAAGGGCACAGGAAAGGGAGGCTGTTCAGTTACCCAAGGGTGAACCCCAGCCAGGCATGTATCCTGGGGACCCTCCTATCCACTTCTTCTAGATACTATGATGTTGTTTTAAGTCTTTGCTGATCACCAATCGCATTCCCGACCACTGCTTTAGTTTATGGCTACTCTGGAGGGTGGGGCAGTGTGTATTCTTGATGACCTGACCATTTAACAAAGATGAGGTGATATATCTAACTTAACAGATGCTGACCAATTCCAGTGCTTAGGTACACGACAAGACAGGTGGAGTAAAGAGAGGTGCTGGCTGGAAGGATCAGGGCTGGGGAGAAGCAGAGAGTGCTGGGTGCAGCAGGTAGGTGAGGGGTGACCTTTCAGGTGGAGGTGTTAGCTTGGGTGAAGGGACAGGGATGGCTTTGATGAGTGGTAGTGCTGGGGCTGGGTGGTCCTGGGTGTGTAAGGAAGCTAGTAAGGCATGAACCTGTGGGTGAGCGAACCAGCAAAGAGTGTTCCTTCCTGGTTTCTTCTTCAAATTCTTGTCTTGAGTTCCTGCTTTGATTTCCCTCAATCCTAGACTGAAGCCTGTGAGATGAAATAGCCCTTACTTCCTTCATGTTGCTTTGCATCACAGCAACAGAATGGAAAGACTCAGTGATTGGAGCAGAACAGAGTGTTGATTGCGCAGGACCGGCTATGCGTTTAATGTTTGTTTGAGCAGACTGTCTGAGTAGAGTTGATTTTTAGCTACACTGTGGGCTTATAGAGTAGTGGTAACCGTCCCTCTCTCCCTCTCCCCTACCCCATGCCTTCCCTTTCACACCTACCAATTCATCTACATGTCAGCTTACCCATGCACACATTCACTCTTCCTCCACTTTCCTTCTACCAGCTTGAAGGTAAGATCCCTCCCTTTCTGTGTAGAGACACTGTTCTCTGCTGCCTCCTTAGGCAGAGCCTGAACACAGTGGATCCTGAAGAAATACTTCTGAGTAAACTAGGCCTATCCAGCTTTCACGCTGGCACAGGAATAGCCATTTGGTTTTGTTCTTTTCCTGGACCCGCATCTACTTCTTGGGAGGGGAGCTGCAGTCCCCAGAGTACCCCTTCAGTATCCCAACAGGGCCCTGAAGAACCCCTTTCCCTCTCTAATTTACTCAAGAGTCTGGCATTTCAAGAAGAGAGCCCTGGGTGTTAGTCCAAAGCCAAGGTGTGTGGCCTCCAGTACTGACATTCTCTTTGTTTCCTTGGCAGAGGGAGGACAGGCTTGGGCCAGCACAGCGCAGAGCTTCAGATTCTGCCAGGCTGTGACTCTAACCTTCCCACTGAAGGGCAAATGAAACCACACTAAAAGACAACTTGGCTTCCATCAAAGGGAAGTTCCCCAGAGCCGGCCATTTAGGTGTGTTTCTAGGCAACAGTTTCCCTGGCTAAGCCCCCAACCCTTGCCCAACGTGGATCAGTTCTGTTCTGGAGAGAATACATCACGAGTACATTCTCCGTCCATCGTCAGGGGACCCAGGAGTGCCCAGAAAGGGATTTAATTGCTCTGAGACTGAGTTCCTTTTCCTGATTAAGCCACTTAATAAATGACCACATAAAGTAGCCTGAAGCGAGGCATTTCCTAGGAGGATCTAAATCACTTTTAATTTTTAGAGCCGCGTGTTTTTCTTTGGCTGCCTGGAGCTGTGGTGCCCAGCCTGCCATCTGAGAAACATTTCTTCGAGGTGTCAGAAGGACGTGTCATGCATCTGGAATGAGGGCTAAATTAAGAGGCCATACAACGCACAGCTACATAAGTAGTCAGATATTCCAGGCTGTTTCCAGGATAAACTACTCATGTGGCAGTCTTCTCGGGAGCGGAGTCAGACATGCAGAAGGACACTGGCATCCCCTTGTGTGCACACACATGTACCAGTGCACACACATGTACCAGTACACACACATGTACCAGTGCACACACATGTACCAGTGCACACACATGTACCAGTGCACACACATGTGCCAGTGCACACACATGTGCCAGTGCGCACACACATGTACACATTTGAACTTGCGGGCAGGAAGGGAAGGAGATGACCTCTTGAATTGAACACACCCACTGAGTCACCTGAATTTTGTTGCTTCAGGAAATGTAACATTTGGCCATTGATTTTTTTTTCTACTTTTCATGCTTGATTCTGAGAGTGGTTTTGAGTCTCTCTGTTGCTCTGTCTCTGTCTGTCTCTATCTCTGTCTCTTTATCTCTGTCTCTGTCTCTCTTTCTCACTTGGGTTCTGTGTTGAATTGCATTTCCTTCCTTCCTTCCTTCCTTCCTTCCTTCCTTCCTTCCTTCCTTCCTTCCTTCCTTCCT
>NC_034607.1:51387016-51395203 GCF_900095145.1 Mus pahari
CTTTCTTTCTTTCTTTCTTTCCTTTCTTTCTTTCTTTCTTTCTTTCTTTCTTTCTTTCTTTCTTTCTTTCTTTCTTTCTTTCTTTCTTTCTTTCTCCTTTTATAATGAGACCCATGCTAGCCATAAAACTCACTATTGTAGCCCAGAGAGGTCTTAGACTTGTGATCCTCCTGCCTCAACTTCCTGGGTACTTGGGATTAAATTACAGGCCTGTGCTGCAAGGCCTGGGCAAACTGGGGTACTTTTAAGATAAAGAGTGAAGACTCTGTGAAGTCTGACTCAACCAATGGAGATTGCTGTCACAAAATAGTAGATGCAGCCAGTTTCTTACTAGAGAAAATGTTTGATTTGGCTCACAACTTTAGAGTTCCAGTACAGTCAGGTGGGCCTAGGGCTTTGAGGCCCCTGGGGGATGTGCTGGAATGGTGGCAGAACTGGACTGCTCTCTGCATATAGAACAGGACAGAAGAGGAAGAGAAAGGGGCGGAGTCCCTTAATTCTCCTTAAAGGCATGCCTCTAGTTACCAAAGACCTTCTATGAGGCCCCATCCTTAAAGTTCCACCATGTCCAGGCACCAAGCCTTTGAAGGACCCTCAGCATCTAAACTACTGCAAGCACACACAAACCTCCTCTGCGGTCTAGAGGGCCACCTTGTACCGTGGAGCTGACTGAGTGCTCATCTTCAGCACGGGGCCTTTCATTTCCTGGAAGCTCGCACTGCATTGCAGCCCCAACCCCAGGACAGGGACATTGGTAGCTCTTCTCCTAATTCCTGAATCTAGCCTGATGCTTTAAGTCACTAGAACATACAAGAGAGAAGTGAAGTTGGTGACTTCTACTTTGTTTTCATTCTTTGAAAATTCATATTGGTGAGCTGGAGAGTTGGCTCAGCTCAGCTCCCACACTAGTCAGGCAGCTCATAACTGCCTGCGATTCCAGCTCCGGGAGAAGTGGGTGCTTCTGGCCTTGGAGGACACCCACACACATGCGCACGCATCCATATATGGATGTGTAATTTAAAAAAAAAATAAATCTTGCTAGGTGGTAATGCCACACACCTTTAAGTCTAGCATCAGGGAGGCAGAGCCAAGTCGATCTCTGGGTCTACAGAGTGAGTCCAGGACAGCCAGGGCTACACAGAGAAACCCTGTCTCAAAAAATCAAACCAAACCAAGCCACCACCACCACCTCCACCACCAAAACCCCCAAACAAAAAAAACCTTAAAAATTTTTTTATATAGTGTACAATATATCTTGATCACATCTATTCTTTCTTGCATAAAGTCATCACATCTTCCTCCAAACTTCTTTTTCTTTTCTCTCTCTCTCCTTCCCTCCTTCCCTCCCTTCCTCCTTCCCTCCTTCCTTTCTCTCTTTTCGTATTTTTAATTCTCCGAACCCAGCCAATGCTGCCAATATGTGTTAGGGTGTGATACTGAGTGACTTCTGAGGTCAAGACATAAAACTAACCCCACAGCTTCTGTCCTGGACTCCAGCTGGAGAGCACATTTAGGGCTAAGTGACCAGTCTGAGAGAAATCCACTATGCTGAGACTCAACACCTTGTGAAGAAGTCCAGACTGGGCACGTGACATGTCTACATGGAAGCTACTATCCAGCTTACCCTCGGCCTTTGCCAAGGCGCCAGGCATGAGTGGAAGGGCCTTTTAGGGTTCTAGGTGTAGGTGCAGAGTCCCAAAGTGAGCACTACCCAGACAGCCCAGTCAACCCCCAGATCCACGAGACATTGACGCATTGGCAGCTGCTTGGTTTCAACTGTGGTCTGCTGCACTGCTGTGGATACTAGAGTAGGCATAGTCATGGCCACGCCTTCTCCAACTCCCCTCTCTCTGTCTCTAGTCTGAGTCCCTTTGTGCTCCTTCTCTTTGTTTCTAGTCCCCATCCTCCTTACCTTGAAGTTGTCACCGCTTAGATAAACCACTGCCTAGACTACTTCTCTCTCTCCACAGAGAAAACACATGCTAAGGCCGGCAGAGCAGTCCCAGCTGCTCACAGCATGCTCCGAAGCTGGGGATACTGGAGGGGCTGCCCTGTGCCATTAAAAGCTCATTGCCACAGGCGACTGGGAACTTTTGGCCATCCTGTTGCTCCTGTTTCAGCTTTGTCTCTAGCTTTAGGATTGGTTTTTCTTTCTATTCAAAAGTGTTGCCCTTCTCTCCAGTTAGAACTCTAGGTGTGTAGGAGACCCCAGAGCCAGCCCGTGTAAGACCAGTGGATGAGAAAGAGCTTTGAGGCCAAACTCTCTCCCTAAGCCAGGGAAGAGAGCAGCTTTAGGAACAAAGCCATTGGGTCATCTTGGAACTTTGTTTAGTTGTTTGACCAATGTCTTCCTGGCCTGATGGGACCACCTGAGCTAAAGGGACAAGGAGGTGAGGAAAGAAATGAACTTTTTAATCAAACTGTGACGTTAGATTTTTGTTGTTTGTTTTTCAATTACACGATCTTATGGAACATAAGCACTATGTGGCCCAGGATAGTCTTGGATTGATGGCAGCCCTGCGGCATCAGTGTCCAAAATCTTGGGATTATAGGTATGACTTACCTTACCTGTCTAAAATGTTTCGGAATTCTAATTTTTGTGTTTCATTTTGTGTGTGTGCGTATGGTGCTGGGAGTTGTACCAAGGGTTGTGTGCATGCTGGACAAGACATCTGTGTCTTTGCCCGTGTCAGTGTATGCACATACATATATGCGGGTATGCACTCCTGTGTGCACCCTCAGAGGCCAGAAGAAGGCTCCGAGCATCTTCCTCTATCATCCTCTACCTACTGCTTTGAGTCAGGGCCTCTCCCTGAACTTGAAAGCTTGTGTTTATATATTTATATTATATTATTTGTGTGTGTTGGTCATCCTCCTGCCTGTGTCCGCCACTGAAGCTGGGGTTGCAGGTATGTGCAGGATGACTGCCTTGTTGCATGGGTTCAGGGATCCGAACACCAGCCTTCATGGTGGTGCAAGTGCTTCAAGCTGGTTAAGTGCTTTTAACCAGCTCTGGCTCACATTTAAGGAGGACAGCAAACATGCAAAGACAGAAAGTCAGAATCCAGGGAGACACTACCCAAGGGGCAAGAGGTCTAAGGCAGTGCTCTAGAAAATGAGCTCCAGACAAGCACTTTCCTATGTGGCCACAACCGTGCTGAGCTGCCTGCCTTTGGTAGGTACTTGATAAAAGCCTTTGGTTTGCCTCAGGCTGAGCTCTGGAATGCAGGGGTCCCCCATTCTTCCAACGGGGATTGTCCATCACATCCCGGTCTCTTGGAGATGTCTCTGTCTGTCAGTAGGGGACCCGAGGCCCAGTGATGCCACAAGTCTAGCTGTGGAGCTCCTGAGCCCAAGGGTGTCTTTCTCACCCCATTCCTTTGTCTTCTACAATAGGCTGTTCCCGTTCATTAAGTGAAAAGATAGGGCTTTCAGGACAAGTTTGAGTTTCTGAGAAACAACAAAAACTGGTCAGTAAAGGTGGAAGCACACATCATTTAGAAAACAGCTCTGGTTTAGACTTTATGAACTGGTTTACTTTAAAGTTCAGATTACCTGGATGTTCTGTGTGCTTTCCCCCTCATATCTGGAATGTCTAACCTACCAGGCTCCGGGCAATTCTTCATTTTTCTGAAATTGTTTGCTGTAGAAGAAAACGTGTTTGAAAATTATTTATTTCAGTGAGTTTTGCCTATCTTAATTTCCTTCCTACTATCCCTGCTTATTTGTGAGACTAGGTGAGAGAGACTGAGATACCCCAGTTTATGGTGGGGCCAGTTGACCTGAGGGAGAGCCAGGCCGCCTTCCTCTATCTTACTACCTACACATATTCAGAAGTTCATGTCAGGTGGCTCTAAAAAAATGGTCCTTCAGGGGTCGGATTGGGTTTATTGTTTGGGGCTATTCGACAGCCTCTGAGAGCTATGCCTGACAGCCTCTGAGAGCTATGCTTGACAGCCTCCGAGAGCTATGCTCAAGGGTTTATGGTGAAGATGTCTGCATGTGGGATATAAAGCCAAGACTGCCAAAGCAGGTCAGCACTTGGCAAGAGGACCTCCTGTTCCAGGCAGGCCTGGGCTGCATCATCTGTCTTAGAAACCAACTGTGGTGGTTTGAATGACAATGGGAGTGCCGCTATTGGAAGTGTGGCCTTGTTGGAGGAAGTACGTCACAGAGGTGAACTTTGAGGTTTCAGAAGCTCAAGCCAGGCCTGGTGTCTCTCTCTCTTCCTGCTGCCTGCTGTTCAGGATGCAGAACCCTTGGCTCCTTCTCTGGCACCACGTCTGCCTGTGCATCGCTATGTTTTCCGAGATAGTGAACTAAACCTTTGAACTGTAAGCCATTCCCAATTTAGTGTTTTCCTTTACAAGAGTTGCATTGGTCATGGTGTCTCTTTACAGCAATGAGACCCTAACTAAGACACCAGCCAACGAACAAACCTAAAGTGGCTGAAGACCCTGGAGGCTGCTCTTTGTCTGTGACAGTGTTCAGTGAGTGCCATCTTTATTTTTCCTTTAGCTTCCACGTCTGTATCTGAGGAGAAGGCACCCTCTCAGAATTACAGCCTGACGGCTCGGCATGCAGCAGGTATTACGCTGGCACTGCCCAGAGGTTCCAGTCTCTTGTGTTTGTCATCTACTTTATTAGCAAGGCTTCCGAGCATCCGGATTACAAAGTGCATGCAGTCTGCTGTTCCTAGTAGAAACATGTAAACGTGCCAGTTGGTTGCAGATGACAGTGAGTTCATTATCCTGTCTTTCCAAATAGAAATTGATGTTAATTGTGAAATATTAACTCACATAGTTTATGCAATGCACGGAATCCTTGACGTTGACTTGATGAAAAGGGAGCGCAGTTCTGTGAACACATGATTGCGTTCATCTATTATTTTTTTGAAACGGACTCTTATGTATTCCAGACTGGTTTTGAACCTAAGACGTAACCATAGATGACCTCAAACTTCTTATCTTCTTGTCTCAAACTCTTGAGCACTGGGATTATGGGTATTCATCTTTTTGTCCAGCTTTATGAGGGGCTGGAGATATGATGTGGGGCTTTGTACATGTCAGACAAACATTCTACCAACTGAGCAACACCCCCAGCTGTTACAGTCTTTTTTAATTAATATTTTTTTATGTGCTAAGATTAAAGTTAGGCTTTTATATATGCTAATTTCTCTGAGATGTAGCTATATTTCCCATCCCATAATTGTTTTTAATTCCAACATATCAGCTAAGTAATATTTACAAAACTAAAACAAAAGCTTTTAAAGGGAAATTTACAATTGTGATTGGTTTAAATGTGCAGCTGCATCAATATGGTGACGAGATCAATAATAGGATGTGGGTGATTGCTGGCATATTGATCACATGTGTGAGCAGTGAGTGATTGCTGGCATACTGATCAGATGTGTGAGCAGGCTTTGGACTGAGTACCAGCTCCAAAAGAAAGTGGGGTAAAGGATTACACTGAGTCCAGCCTCCAGCCTCTGGTCTCAAACCCAGCATTTACACTACACCTTAGCCTCCAGCACCCGGTCTGAACTCTAGGCTCTAGCCTTTAGCTCAGACTTTAGTCCTGAGGCTCTCAAACTGATCCTCACTTAAACAAAGAAATAAAACCCAATGCCCCATTCTCAGTCTCAAGGCTTTAACCTTCAATTCCAGATTCTAACTTAAATTCTAGCCACCAGCCACAGCCCTAACCTCTCACCTTTAACCTCCAACTTCACCTCCAGTGTTGAGGTCTAGCCTTAACCCTAGCTGCACATTTAGCTCCCGACCCTAAGCCCACATTCCATCTCTAACCTCAGCCTCAGTCCCTTTGTGTGGTTGTCTACTGGACCACATCTGCTCTTTGTAGAAGGTTAATACAGGGCACGAACATCTGACACCAGCGCTCTTATTTTATTTGTTTCTAGATAACAAAGAGAGCTCATCTTCAGTGCTGAGAGCAGACACCTCTCGAATTGCACTTAGAGGTGCAGACAGATCGCAGGTCGTTGTTGACTGCTGGTCTTGATTCCTCCCTCTTCTCAGCCTTACTGTGAGTGTCCACTGATGACAGGAAGAGAATATGCCCTGCACAGGGGACACAGGTGACTTCTCAGGGCTGGTTCCTAGTCAGCCACATTTGTTTTAAGAAAGAATCTTGTGTAGTCCAGCCTTGCTTCAAACTTGTCACATAGTCAATGATGGCCACGAACTCCTCACTCTTCTGTCTGCTGGGATTGCAAGCATGAGCCACTTAGCACCAGCCACTTCCTCCATATATATGTATGGTGCATGTGCACGTGGTTGTGTGCATGAGTACAGGCAGGTTCATGCCATAACACATGAGTGGAAGTCAGGAGACCTCTTTAGATGTCAGTCATTGCCTTCTAGCTTGTCTGACACAGGAGCCCTCACTTTCTCTCCTGTATTTGCCTGGCTAGCTGTCCCCCGAGCTTCTGCACATTCTCCTGTGTCTGCCTCCTCTATATCCATGGGAGTGTTGGGATGATGTATGAACACCCTGCATCTGGTGTCATGTGGGTTCTGGGGATCTCTCCACACCTGCGCTGAGTCTTTGACTCATTAGCACCTCCTCGACTTCCACTGACTATCTTCATTGAAAAAAAAAATCAATTCTGTGTGGACCTGTGACGATTTAAAACCATGTCCCTATTTTTTCAGTCATGAATGTGAACCAGGCATAATGACAATCAAATGCTTTAGAACGGGAGATGGCATGATATCAGATGTGGATCAGAAAAGGCTGCCCGTTCTTCTGTGAGAATCATTCACCTGTGGCGTCTTGAGTCACCAGGAGAAGTTTGATGATCCCCGACTGTCATCTCATGAGGAAGTCCAACCTACACCACATGTAGGACACTGGCTAACAGCCCCAGAAGTCTCAGCTGGCACCAACACCAGCCACTAGATGACTCTGTCCTCCAGTGAGGGCCTCAGGTATCGTTCAGCAGTGTCAGAGTATAATATCCTCACTGGGTTGTTGGGAGGAAGAAATAAAATAATGCACAAAGAAGCCCTTTGACAAGGGTACATAAAGGTGGTTATTATTTTTGTGGGTCTTTTTTTTTTTTTTCACCATCGCGTCCGGTCATATACTCATTCATGTAAGGGAAACATAGAAATACAGAGGAGAAAAGAAAGTCTCCAGTTTTATTCTAGTTGACAGAAGAGAGGGTCAAGAAGTAGAAAATGTTTCTGAACTATTCTAAAAGGTATGGCACAGAATCCAGTTCAAAGACAAGTGAGGTTAATGGCTGAAGGTGTTTATTAGAGGAAGAGACCGTGAAGGGCCAAGAAAGGCTTATTGGCAGACATTGGGTATACACTGGAGGGAGAGATTTAAGGTGTTAGAGGGGAGATGGAAAGGATGTGGGGGGTGGGGAAATGAACTGAGCGAAGGCATAGACAGGCAGGAGGAAAAGCCTGGGCCAGGGAAATCTCTCTGTTGATGATGGACCAGCTCATGCAGGCCCAGCCCATGGGCCTAGGTATCAGTCAAGTTAAGCAAGAATTCAACGTGATTTTTGAATCTCTGTAAGGAGGAAGGTTCCATGGCCTCTAGGTAGGAATGAGTGCTTCTCGTAGGACTGCCAGTCTTCTCCAAAGCACAGGAGCAGTTTCTCCCAGACTCACAGCACCCTAGTTCCCAGGGAACATCTAAGATGGTCTCCTTCTTGCCACACTGTACCTGAGCTTGCCCCTGCTGGCCAAGGCTGAGTGGGGTAGTAGGATGAACACAGGGCCAGCCTGGGCTAACTTGACCAATGGTTATTCTCCAGGTGGTGCTTGTGTTCCTAGGAGTTCTGTGGCACTGAGTCACTGAAGATGAAAGTTGGTACCAAGTATCTTGGCCAGATAGGTGGCCTACAAACCCTCCTGCTCGGGCCACTCACTCTCTGGTCTTCCTGTCTCGGTGCGTCTTCCCTGGATTCTGTTGGCTCTTCTAGAATTTCTCCAGTAAATAGTAACCGCTGTCCATAGGCTAGGAATTCCGACTGGCTTCTTTAGTGTGCTGCTGTCCATACTGTAACAACAGCACAGGTAGCAGCAGCCACTGGCAAGAGCGCCTCAAGTGTGCTGAAGAAGCCAAGCGTGCATTAGAACCCCTGCTGTATTCACATGACCTGTGACTCTGGGCAGGGCATTTTCTCGTTTTTTTTTTTTTTTTTTTTTT
>NC_034607.1:51395353-51409225 GCF_900095145.1 Mus pahari
GCTAAGCCATCCCTCCAGCCCCCAATCTATTCTTTTTCTTTTTCCAGACATAACAGAAGAGGGCATCAGATCTCATTACGGGTTTTTATTATTATGTCTTGAATCTTTAAATTCAAATTTAGCTAGAAGCAGGCTGCCAGACACTACACACACACACACAACACACACACAACCTTTCCTATGCTTGGCAAGGCACACATATAACAAACGCAGATGAGACAGGAGGTCATTCTGATGTGAAGTGGCCTTTTGACATTTAATGGGAAGCACTTGACCCCAGACAGCAAGCTGATTTCTACAAGGGCCCCCTGTCCATTCAGGATTATTCAGCTTTTTACATCACAAAGGGGAGTCCTGGGTGCCGGTCAGCAGCTGATTGGAGGAGGCAAGCCTCCAAGTGATGGAGTCAGGACTGAGCATGGGTCTTAGAGGAATCATGTCTTAGGCTGTTCTCAGTCGGTAAGTGCAGATGGAACTCCAGCAGCCTGGGAGGTTTTGCCTGTCTATATACAGCCCATCCTCACTGTTAGAGAAGGTACAGAGTGCCTAGTTCCATCTGAGTGGGAAGTAGAGGCTGGTACACGGGGGTGGGGTGGGGGTGGGGGTGTAGGTTGTCAGATTCTTGGAAGGAGTGTGAGAGAACTTTGCCCTTTGGGCTAAAATTCAACTCCGAGTGTATGGAGGTGTGAGAAATGGTTAGGATCTGGTGGTCCTTGCACACGTGTGAGTCTCCCTGCGGACTTCCTCCTTTGATGTCCATTCCCTGCTGGCCTGCATATCTGGGCCTGCTCTTTTCAACCTAGCCCAATGGAACACAAAACCCTTTTCAGTACAGCTATGACAACTGGGGTTTCTCCAAAACCTGAAGGAAACTTTAAGGAAGGTCAAGAAAAGGAAAGGAAAGGAGAGGAGAGGAGAGAGGAGAGGAGAGGAGAGGAGAGGAGAGGAGAGGAAAGGAAAGGAAAGGAAAGAGAAAAGACCAAATAACAAACAAACAAACAAGCCAATATACCTCCCATCCCCCCAAACCAAGACTGGTTTTGAGAGGCAGGGATCTAGTCCAGGTCTCACCCTGGGATCTAGGCCAGGTCTCTCCCTGGGAGGATCTAAGAAGGTGTTTGTTTATTTCCATCTAAAGGCCCTTTGCTGAAGCTAGGACCGATTGTGTACACAACAGCGTGGGGAAACACTTCGGAGACAAGCCTCCAGGTGTACTCCTGAGAGGAGCCGTTCCTGAGAGGATTAGTTAGGATAAGTTAGGTTGGTTAGGTTAACTGAGGTGGGGCTGGAACCCTAAAGGAGGTCAGCACCACTCTCTGGGCTCTGGCCGTGAGCTGCATAAAAAGGAGCAAGGCGGTTGACACGCCAGTGTTTCCGAGTTGAGTGCTTCCTGGCTTTGGATGTCATCTAACCAGAGGCTCAAAAGCGCCTGCCTCCTCAACCTCTCCCTCACAATGACCTACAGTCTCAACTGATGGGCCAGAACAAACCTTCCCTTTCTGAAGTCAGGGAGCTGTGTGGCAGCAGGAAGACAGGTAAATGCGAGCCTTACTCTTTCACCGTGGACTTTCTCTGGGCAGTAGGTACAGTGACTTCCACCTGTCTCCAGAAGGACCCTCCTAGACAGTGGGACCCTCAGTGCTTCCCACTGGAGCTTCTCAGGTTCCCCCTTTACCTGAAAGACCCCAGCTTCTCAGAGGACTGTGAAGAGTGGATAAAAATCTTGAGAGAACGCGTATTGTTAGGGGCCAATGACGCCAGGGCCTTAGACCCATGAGACTGAAAGACCTTCCTCTGTGTATGGATGCTAGCAGCATCCACCTTCTGCTTGATGACCTTGCCCTAGACTGCTCCCCTGCCGAGTGCCCCCTGCCGAGCGCCCCTTGCTGAGCGCCCCCTGCAGAGCTTAGCGTAAACCCACTGTACAGAAGACTAACCGTGGGGAGCTTCTGGACTCCCGCTGCTGGCCCAACTCCTTCAGAACACACAAAGTCCACCTGAGCTCAGCTTTTCTGTATGTGTGTCTGTCATTTCTTTATTCCTTGTCTCCACACTCGGATCAACCCCAAAGCCATGCATGCAGGTCTCAGCAGAGAAGGCGCTGTCGCCTACCACCCTGGAGCAGCACCAGCCATGAGCCTGTCCACCGCGGCAGCTGCTCTGCAAGCAGTGGTTCTCAACCTGTGGGTCTCCGCCCTTGGAGGGTAGAATGATCCTTTCACAGAGGTTGCCTAAGGCCATTGGGAAACACAGCGATTTACATTCTAATTCTTAACGGTCGCAACGTTACAGCTGTGAAGTAGCAACAAAAATAATTGTATGCTTGGTGGTCAGCACAACCTGAGGAACTCTGTTAAAGGGTCGCAGTATTAGGAAGGCTGAGAACCACTGCTCTAAGGTGTCCAGAGAGATGGTTTTGCTCAAGGTGTCTTGGTACATGCGTAATTCATAGATGAAAAGACATTCCAGGGAAGTTCAATGTCCCTGCAGGTCCCTGATGCCTGTGAAAGTCAGGATGTAGCTCATGGCCTGTATCCTGGTAATACATTGTTTCATGCCTTCCTTCCTTATTGCTGTCCTCTGCTATCCCAGAGGCACTGCTGCGTCACTGAGGTTGCTTTCTTTGATTTAGAGACGGAGCAGATGTTTACAGAAAGTCACTGCACTGGGGCACAGTTGATGGAATTGCACTGACAGAGAAAGTTAAGATGGCCATAGTGGTAAGACTGTGATAAAAATGGTCTATTTTAAACAGACATCAATAAACTGAACCCCAACAACTCTGCAGGTTCACAGATATTTCCTGGACCCCCACCGTGGCTTTTCCATGAGCTTTGTGAAATTCGAGAGAGTAGAAGTGTAAGGAGTGGGGTGGCACTGCACACCTATCTTGCCTGAGAGAGGAATGACAGGACAATTAATATTAAGTACTTTCCTCATAAAGCTTTGCAGGCAAATAACTCAAAACAGAGAAGGTTTGCTGCTAGAAGCTGGGAACTGGGGCCTTAGAAATATCGTTCATATCTAATTGGTTTAAGGGACAGCCTCAAATACAATGCGAATAAAAAAAAATCCACCCCACACATGTGGTGGGGTTTAGAGCATCTGGGACTGTTTAAATTGCTCTTGTTTCCAAGATCAAGGGTATTATTGATAAAAACAAAAATCTCTGTAATCACTAAATTTAATCCAACTAGCGCTGATGAGAGAGCGTTGTAAACATGAAACATGACTTGGGAACTCCATCTCACATGTTTCCCTCATTGGCAAAGGCAAGTTTTCAGGCTTTTGCATTGGAGAACTCTGCAGGACCAGGAGGCAGGCAGGCAGGCAGGGCTCAGCGGCTGAACAGCTGCCAGAGAGAGCAGCTGAGCAGCTTGACCTCCTGCAGCCCAGAGAGGGGAGAGATGCCTGGGTGAGGACAAAAGTGAGAATCAGTGGAAGGGACAAGTCCATCCCTGGGCAGAAACCTCACTCACCAGTAAAAACACTCCTGGTCGCTCCGAGCCACAGGTGCTCACCCCGGTTTAAGTCGGGCACGTGTGAAGGAGTGTATACCACCCATTATTCACAATGTAGTTATTGTGGTTAGTAGAGAGAACTTGCTAATGTTAACTGAGTTATGGCTGGGGAGCAGCAAGCCAACGAAGGCACCACCACCCCTGAGTCGTGTGCGTTATATAGGAACACGTATCTGTGCTTGTGGGGATAGAGGCTTGCGGGGGGGGGGGGGGAGTGCATCAGGGAACTGTCTTGAGACATTCCTATTGTCATTAGAGCTGGCCCCGGAGGGCAGACCTGCACTTCTGATGGAGACCCCCAAGGTCAGAGGTCTGAGCCAGTTCTGTTGGGCAGAGCCGATGAGATGGGCTACAGTCAGTTAGAAAATAAAAGAAGAAAGCAGGGAAACAAGATGCCACCTACCAGATCTTTACTGACCGCTCGGGGAACCATGGGGAGCAGAACTGGGCCCTACTTTTGCTTGTGTAAGTGGTGGGTGGTAAGCCCAGATAGGTTTGTGACCACGGGCATCAGATGGTAGCAGCAAATGCTGCCCGTCCCCTCTGTGCCTACCTCTTCCCTGCCTGCCATCTTCCTAGTTCACACACCTACTTTTAAAAAGCATTTTACTGATTCCGTTGGGTTTCACATCACGTACCTCAACCACTCACTTCCCTGCCCCTCTGTATCTATCCTCTGCTCTTGCAAGCTCCCCACAGAAAAAAAGAAAAAAGAATCTCATCTGTGCACCCTTTTGTCCACACTTCTTTACTTGCAGATGTTCGTTGCAGTGAGGCATCGCTCTGGTTCGAAGCCTCTGGTTTCCGCTATCATCGATGCTGGATCCTCACTGGGACTCCTCTCAGACATCCTGTTGTTGCCCCGTGTCATGGAGATCCTGCAGGATTGGATTTGCAGGACTTTCAAACACTCCATCAGTTCATAGATGGGGTAGATGTTGGTGTGGACCGACTCAAAGCCCTGGATCTGGGCCTGGGTGGTATCTGAGTTGGTCAGCCCACCAGATCTCCGCATCCACACCACAGGAGCAAGCTCTCCGAACGACCCTGGCTAGCAAGGGGCCGGCTCTCCCGCTCTCATGCCCTTGGGGCTGCCAATCTGCACCACCAGAGTCAGCTCTACTACTCTGCTAAGGTGAGGTACAGGGCCCACTCTACCGGAGTACTGCAGCCAGAGAGGGGTCACGGCAGAATCCACCTTATGGCGGACTAGTGGTGGGAGCCAGCCTGCACTCACCTGATGCCCCGCCACCAAGGCAGCTCTACTGCACTGCCCAGGTAAGAAGCAGGGCCCACTTTCCCAAGTGCTCTGACCTGGCAAGAGGCAGGGCCAGCTGTACTGACAGCTGCAGCCTGTGAGGGGTGGGGTCGGCTCTGCACAGCTCTCTGACTTCAACATGGTCCCAGGGGGCAGCCCAGCCCAGGGATGTCTGTCTGCATGGTCTTTAGTAGCATAAGATCCATGGACACTGAGACAGATCCCTGCTGCTGCTGCTGCTGCTGCGTGGCCTTGGACCTCTGCGTGACCCTCAGAGGTAGTTTGGGCTGGGACTTTACCATAGCCTCAGGTATTTGCACATTGCAGTGGCTCCCTCTGAGGGGTGGCAGGCCTCTGGGTGTCTTGCCCCACCCATGTTGCATGGTGGGTTGGCCTCTCCACATACTTATTTTTGCTCCAGGGACTAAATAAAACATGAGAATTATTTTTATTTATTTATTTTTTGAGAAGGGAATCTCACTGTAGATCCCTGGCTGGGCTGACACTTAAGTAGACTGGGCTGATCATGAACTCATAGAGATCTGCCTGTTTCTGTCTTCTGAGTGTTGGGATCAAAGCCATGCACCAGCTCCTAATTTAGGTTCTTGAGATTTTTATAAGGAAAGCAAAAGGTTGAAAAAAATTAAACTGCTAACTTACGAATGTCAATAGAGGTTTTTATTATACTGTATATATTTCCAAGAGCTGTCTTCTTTAAAATTTTTAAATTATATTTTACTATTATTACTACTATTTTTTGTGTGTCTGTCTGTCTGTCTCTGTGTAGGATTGCATATGGAGGTCAGAACTTGCAAGAATTCGTCCTCTCCTTACACCGTATGAAATCCTTACATCAGAATTGGAGGCAATTGCCTTTACCAGCTAAACTATCACATCAGCCAAGTACTGTGTCTTTTTTTTTTTTAAGTAGAAAAAATTTAATTCATTAAAAGATATGGAGGAAAACATTTACACAGATCCACAGAAGATATAATAGGATGCAAACAAGTGGTTAAAACAAATAAAGCAGTGTTTAATAATAACAAATAAAAAATCTGAAATAATGTCTGTTTTCTAATTTGCCTATTAGGTTGAGAAACATGACACATAATGCTAGCATTCCAGTTTGGCAAATTATGTGGGGAAAAGACATTGTCACTCTGGGAATGCAAGGATAAATTGGCATAATATTTTTGGGGAACAATTTGGTATTGTTAGTAAAACTCTGAATGTTATACCATTTGAACAAAATTTTATGCATATAGGGTTATATTGTATATATAATGCCACTCCCTATGCGCCATCTTCAGAGGACTATAGGGACCAATAGTACAACATCAGTTGAGGCCAGAGGCCTGGAAGCTCTTTGGAGGATTGCTGATTTGAGTCTGAAGGAGCTGGAGCTTGATGTTCACCCACCCACTATGTCATCCACTGCAGTTGTTCAGGAAGAAAGTAGCTGCCGGGGCTGGGGAGATGTTTCAGCAGTCAGAGTCCGTGCGACTCTTTCAAGACAACCTGTATGTGGCCCCAAGCTTCCCTGTTAGATGCTCAGGGGATCTGATGCCTTCTTCTGGCACAGCACTGAAAATTTGTGACAATATTGATGTTAATATAAGCAACCTTTATTGTAAGCAACCTTCAACGAATACTTTTTCTTTAGCTAAGCGAGGCTGCTGGGGGGTCAAGTCTGTCAGACCCTTTGATGGACAGCTGTCACTCCCTTTTCTTCTCAGTTGTCTTGAGTGCTGAGCTGGCATCGAAACAGCTCCTCTTTTGGTGACCAGCCAGGCATGACGTTGTGGCTGCTTCGTACCCTTCACACATACTCTGAGAATGGTCCACTCCAGCTCCCAAGAACTCTGAACCCTGATTTCTGCTTTGGGACACTCGGCTCCACTCAGAACTGCTCCAGACAAACTGTACTTACTTTGGAAGAGTTCCCTTCAGCTGAGCCATTCTTGGTGAACTCTGTATGATGGTGACAGATTGAGGGGGCAGAAGGACACTTCCCCCTGTGACTCCACTGTGGTCTCAGGGACATTGAAATGACGGTGACAATCATCAGCCACATTAGCACGCTGTGCTCCTGCCACACCCACTCTGACTAGGTAATTTAGCTACACCTGATTTTTTTTTTTTTTTTAGTCAGTTGAAACATTATGTCCAACAAATTTGGTTCTGCTTTTTGTTTTGCGTCTGTGTCACTAGTAGAACAGGCTAAGCTCTTCACCAGAAGAGAAAGCAGCCACAGTACGGGCAGCAGCAGTAGCAGCAGTGGGAGCAGCAGTGCTGTGCTGTGACGTTGACATAAGCTAGAGTCATCTGAGAGGAGGGAGCCTCAACTAAGAAAATGCTTCAGTAATTTCTGGCAAGCCTGTAGGTCATGTTATTAGTGATTGATGAGGGGAGGGCTCAGGCCATCCCTGGACTGGTACAACCGGGTTCTGTAAGAAAGCAGACTGGAGAAGCCATAGGGAGTGAGTCAGTAAGAAGCACCCTTCTATGGACTCTGCATCAGCTTCTACCTCCAAGTTCCTGCCTTGCTTGAGTTCTTGTCCTGACTTCCTTTAATGATGGACTATGATCTGGAAGAGTAAGCCAAATAAACCCTTTCCTCCTGTACTGGCTAGCTTTGTGTCAACTTGACACAGCTGGAGTTATCACAGAGAAAGGAGCTTCAGTTGGGGAAATGCCTCCATGAGATCCAGCTGTNGTGGGTGGTGCCATCTCTGGGCTGGTAGTCTTGGGTTCTATAAGAGAGCAGGCTGAGCAAGCCAGGGGAGGCAAGCCAGTAAAGAACATCCCGCCATGGCCTCTGCATCAGCTCCTGCTTTCTGACCTGTTTGAGTTCCAGTCCTGCATCCTTGGGTGATCTACAGCAGTGTGGAAATGTAAGCCAAATAAACCCTTTCCTCCCCAACTTGCTTCTTGGTCATGATGTTTGTGCAGGAATAGAAACCCTGACTAATACACCTCCCCAAGCTGCTTTTGGTCAAGGTGTTTCATCAAAGCAATGGAAATCTTAACTAAGACAGGTGGTCATGGCAACAGCACCAACGGTGCCATAGCAGCAGCATCCTAGATATAGCTGTGAGAAAGCAGCCGAAGAGTTCTAGAGAGGACATGGGCAGAAAGCACAGGGAGAAGAGACAGCCAAGAGAGAAGATGGCAGAAAGAAGGTCAGGTCAAGATTGTAGCAGGCAGAAGACTATGTAGAGTCAAAGATAAGTTTGAGAGAGCTGTCAATCCTTAAGGACCACCCAAGGCCTGCGAGTTGCAACACTAACCTTTGTTGGGGACTGAGGGTCTGTATTAGTCAGAGTTCTCTAGAGTCACAGAATTTATGGGTAATCTCTATATAGTAAAGGAATTTGTTGATGATTTACAGTCTGCAGTCCAACTCCCCAACAGTGGTCAGCAGCAGCTGTGAATGGAAGTCCAAGGATCTAGCAGTTGCTCAGTCCCACACAGCAAGCAGGCGAAGGAGAGAGAGGGAGTCTTCCTTCTTCCAATGACCTTATGTAGGTCTCCAGCAGAAGGTGTAGCCCAGATTAAAGATGTGTGCCACCACACCTTTAATCCCAGATGACCTTGGACTCGGAGATCTCCCTGTCTTAATCTTCTGGAATTCATAGCCACTGTGTTTCAAGATCTCCATACCAAGATCCAGGTCAGAAACTTCTATCTCCCAGCCTCCAGATTAGGATCACTGGTGAGCCTTCCACTTCTGGATTATAGTTCATTCCAGATATAGTCAACTTGTCAACCAGGAATAGCCACTACAGGGTCTTAGCATGCAGTACTTCGAAGATACAGCGTTAGAGGAAGCTAAGTGTTGCTAAGACTAGCCACGGTTGAGGATCAAGGCTGTAAGGTGTCAGGTCACTGGGAATCAAGGCCCAGAGAAGTAGCTTCTAACCTGAGTATGTATGTCTGTAGTCTCTAAATCCGGGAGCCATACACCTCTAGTTCAGAGCTGGGGATTACAAAGCTCTGTAAGCTAAATTCATAGTCTTTGGCACTCAAAGGGCCCAGGACTGCCAGCTTTCAAAGAGCTACTGCTCATCTAGATGATTTCAATCTGAGTAGAGGAAAATAACCCCAGCCAGCTGATTAAAAACAGGTGGGAACAGGATATGTGCTCTAGAACCCAGAAATCTGGCCCGCGATGCTCTCCCGTTGGCCGTGGTGCTTTCCCATGGGCAGCCTGTCTCTTTGCATCACTGCGTATCCCGTTCTCTCCTCTGGTTTCCATTCTCCTGCTGATATTTCTGGCTACTGTTTACTTCTAATTCCTGTTCCCATGTAATTTTGGCTTACATAGGAGTATCATGGCTTCTTTGGTTTTAATACTTACTGTACAGTGGGGTTTTTATGGCCTGGAAACAGTAGGAATGAGACCAAGCCACATATTACAGAATCTACTGGCAAGTGTTCTGTACTGGAACATCAACCCAGACTGGCCAACTTGTATCAAATGCAGCCAGTGCTGACAGGATACTTATAAGCAAAGAGGGCATCGGGTTTGTGTTGCTTTGCAGGATAGACTGATGTTTGATGATTGTCCCTTAGTCATGGGTATAGTTCTTTTTCTTGTATGCAGGCACATTGGTCTTGTTTCATGAGCTAAAGGTTGGTGACTTCATCTAGGAATGGCCAAGTGCCTCCTCTTGATGGACTCACCATTTCCTTCAAGGATTCCCTGTACAACCAGCCAGGCATTGCTAAGTCCACTCCAGTTGTTGGTGGTGTTGTGCATAAATGGTGTCCTGGCCCTGTGACAGCTGGAGCACTTGCCATGCTCAAGTTGCTGAGGAAGCATGAGGGTGGGTGGAGTAGAAGAAGTACAGTTCACTCAGGCAACAGCACCACTTAACTCCGTCTTGTGGTCTTGGATGAGTCATTTCTCAGATGATCAACATATCCACATTCAGAACTGAGGACAGCCAGACAGTTGGTACAGTGAAGGAGACAGACGAAGATAAAGACAACATTTGACCCACTATTGGCTTCAGAAAAAAAGTCAGTGTTTTTTTTTCATTTTTTAATTGTATTTTGTAAGTGATGTGTGTGTGTGTGTGTGTGTGTGTGAGAGAGAGAGAGAGAGAGAGAGAGAGAGTATGTGTGAGTGTGTGGATGTGTGTGAGTATGCATGTGTTTGGATGTTTATGTGTGATTGTCTATATGTGTGTATGAGTGTGTGTGCGTGAGTGTGTATGTGTGTATGTGTATATGTGTGAGCATGTGTAAGTGTGTATGTATGCATGTGAATGTGTATGTGTGATTGTTTATATGTATGTGTGAGTTGTGTTAGTGCACATGTATGTGAGTGTGTCTGTAAGTGTGTATGTGTCTGAGTGTGTGTATGTGTTTGTAAGGGTATATGTATGTGTGTGAGTATGTATATGTGTGAGTGTGTGTACGTGTGTGAGTGTATGTGTGTGAGTGTATATATGTGTGTCAATGTGTGTGTATGAGTGTCTGTATGTGTGTGTATAAGTGCACATGTGTGTGTGAGTGTGTATGAGTGTGTGTGTTTGTATATGTGTGTCGATGTGTGTGTATGAGTGTCTGTATATCTGTGTGTATGAGTGCACATGTGTGTGTGAGTGTGTATGAGTGTGTGTGTGTGTATGAATACATGCACACAAGTCGATGCATGTGTGTCACAGGACAACATAACCTTGGGAGTTGTTTTTTGCTTCCCCATTATGAAGTCAGCTCTCGCTTGTTTTTAGCCACTATGTTATGTTCTCTAGGAGAGCTGGCTCAAGCTTCTAGGTGATTCTATTTTCTCTGCCTCCCAGATTACCACAGGAGTGCTGAGCCTGGCTTTCTATGCGACTTATGGGAATCAGACTTGGATTAGCAAGGTTGCTCAGAGTTAATATTTCTGTCTCTGTGATAAAAATGCAACTGGGCTGGCTAATGTTAGTGGTCAGCTTGAATCCTCTAAACCCCAAGTGGCTGGATGTGCCTATGAGGGACTTCTTGATGGGATCATGTGAAGTGGGAGGCCTACCCTGAATCTGGCCTGTACCTTTGGATGGCAGGCCACTTAAGAGCTTTTGCTTTTTGCCCGCTTGCCTTTACTCTTGCTGGCATGTTCATCTATCTTGATGTTGAGGTATTTCTTCACTGTTATTAGAACCAATTTCTTTGGGATTCTAGTGTAGACTCTAGGATCTAGGAATTCCCTAGACTGTAGCACCAGATTGGGACTTCAAAAACATCCAGTCTCATGGATTAACAACTGCCAGATGGCTAACCTTTCTCTTGGGAGACAACCATTGTTGGATTGCCTGGGCCACAGCCTGTAAGCCACTCTAATAAATTCTTTTAACACATACATACACACATACACACATACACACATACACAATACACACATACACACATACACACATACACATATACACACATACACACACATACACACACACACACACACACACACACATTTATATCCTATCAGCTCTGTTCCTTTAGAGGATTGATTAATACAGCAGATTATGGAAGAAACAGTTTATTTTGGCTTACAGTTCCAGAGGGAGAGTTCGTAAAGGCAAGAAGACATGGAGCAGGAAACTTGAGAGGCCACACTGTCGTGAAGAGAGAAAACTGGAAGCCTGAGGCTTGAACTCTGAAAGCCCAACCGAAGCCTCCAGCAAGGCCTCCACCAACCTCTTAAAGAGCCTATCAATCAGGACCAAGTGATCAAATGCTCCAGATATGGGGAGCATTTCTTATGCAAGTCACCTGACTTCACCAGTATTTGTATCTCCTGAACCGTCTTCCTAGGCCAAGAGTCAGTGATTCTAGCAAAAAATGAGCTTCATATTTCTGCAAAGTTACCTATGCTATTGTCAAGGAAGCTCACACATCAGAAATGCTACCTCACAGTAAACCTAGTGGGGTTGGGTCCCTGCTCAGCCAGATCTCCTGGGGTCAAGGCAGATACCAAGGGATTTCCAAGGGCATTTATTTCATGAAGCCTTTCCTTGGTTTCAGCTTTCCTTTGTCTTTTTTTTTCCCTGTGGCCATCTCAGATTTTACTAGTTTTAGCCTTGTCTGGTCATAAGAGAATCCTTGCCTGTAAACATTGTTGCCCTGAAGCCTAATCTAGTGTTTATGACAAACACTGTTTTGAGCATATAAAGATGGTGATGGAAGAAACTGCACACATGCTTTTAATGTGCCTTGGGCTAAGGGCCCATGGCTGCATCCCTCTTCATCACCTTGTGTCTGTCTCTGTGTGTCCCAGTTTCACTTCACCTCTGTCACAAACTGCCACGAAACGAGGCAGAAAGCAAATCCTTGAAACTTGGTGGAAGGTTCTAACAGTTTGTACTCATTTGTAAACAGCAATAAGCATACACATGGCGGAATGGGCCCACACTTGGTCACACACACTCCTCACTAACCTTTCCAGTACGGCAGATGTGGCCTGGCTCTGGCAGCACACAGGCGAATGTGACTTCATGTTTCCTGCTTTTCAGATCCACTGGAGTTAGACCGTGGTGGCACTGCAGGCTTTGTGATTTGGCCATACCAGACCGGAGTTTCTAAGCTAAATCCAGCCAATTACAACTAGGGCGTCCCACACATAACTTCTTGGGCTCTCTGAATCACTCGCATGCTCTATGGCTTGGTTATCTGGGGCCGAGGGCAAGGTCTGTGGAATCACCCCAACTCGGGCTTGGGCAGCAGGCATGAGTTGTTCTTATCACTCACACTCACTCTGGGGCTGAGGGCTATGCCTCGAGTGCAGCCACTGTGGTGGCTTTACAGCATGGGGAAAATGCCTTCTGAGGCCATGCGTTCTTTACAACCTCACAGGCTTTCTGACGTCGCCTTTATGCTCATGACAGCCTTCACATGAGATTTTTGTGATTCAAATGCTTTGACAAGAAAATCTGCTGCATACATCTTATACTTAAGATGGTCTTCTCTTGATTCGGATGTCTTCATCTGACCCAATCTGTCTTCTGGGGAGGTTCATGTAGTCTTCTACGGGTGGGGAAAGAGCCATCTAGTCCTTGCCACTGTGCTGGGAACCCAATGTAGGAATGGTCAAGAGAACGCACCTGTTAGCTGGAACCCCAGGCCCCTCCTATACTTCCAGTTCCCCACAAACACACTCTCACCAGACAAGAACATGTCCTAACAGGGGAAGTATGCAGATGGAGAAGTTGCAAGGAAATGAGCAGATGAGACAGTCTTGATTCTAACGTGAAGAAATGCTGTGATGTTTACAAGTGGGATCACCAGTGTCCCCTAGGAAGATCACAGAGAGAGAAAGAAGATGGAACTAGCACAGAATTCGATATCCTGCCAATTCAGAGGGTAAGAGGAGCCAGGCCCTCGGGATGCTGAGAGGAGAACCTAATAAAATGGCAATTGATTCAATCAAGAGCAACTATAGGGTTGGATGTCAGAACGAATTTGAAAAGGCTGGGCACTGACTCTCTAAGGCTGACACACAGTGGGCCCTACTCTTTCTATTTGCAAATTCAAGTGAATTTCGTGGTTTGCCAATAAATTTATACTTTCTGAACTGTTGGACCTTTCTCTTGGTGTGCATAAAGGAGAATTATAAATGATATTTATTTAGGGTGTGTGGAGGGCACGCACAAACCAGAACACACATGTGAAGGTCAAAGGACAACTTGTGGAAGTCAGTTCTCTTCTTCCAGTATGGGGATCACAAGATCAAACTCAGGTCATTAGGTTGGTGGCAGGCACATTTACCTGCTGAGCTAACCTGTGAGCCCCAAGGAAAGAAGAAAACTTAAGTATAGAAAAATCTTTATTTTGTCTTTAGAAGATACTGAAAAACACTTCCTTCATTCCGATCTTTCTTCCTTGTACTTTTTCCTTTCTTTAAAAAATCTATCCATCTATCTATCTATCTATCTATCTATCTATCTATCTATCTATCTGTCTGTCTGTCTGTCTGTCTGTCTGTCTGTCTGTCTGTCTGTCTGTCTGTCCGTCCGTCCGTCCGTCCGTCCGTCCGTCCGTCCGTCCGTCCATCCGTCCATCCGTCCATCCGTCCATCCATCCATCCATCCATCCATCCATCCATCC
>NC_034607.1:51409335-51411577 GCF_900095145.1 Mus pahari
ATCTATCTATCTATCTATCTATCTATCTATCTATCTATCTATCTATCTATCTAAGGTTGTGGGTCTTTGGCCTGTGTATATGACTGTGTACCACTTGCATATGTGCCCGAGGAAGCCAGAGAGGGTGTCAGATCTCCTGGAGTTTGAGTTCCAGATGGTTGGGAGCTACCACATAGGAGCTGGAAACTGAACCCAAGTTCTCTGGAAGAGCAGCCAGTGCTCTGAAGTGCTGAGCCATCTCTCCAGCCCCTGCTTTGTCTCTTCTTCTCACCAGGCAGTCATAGAAAGATAAAGCTAACTATCTCCTTTCCAACCACTAGTAGTTGTAAGGGGGAGGCTCTGATACTAAGGTCTGGTTCCCTAATTGGTTCTTGATTTGTCAATAAAGAAGGCTGGAAGCCAATTGCTGGACAGAAGGTATAGGTGGGACTTCCAGGTCCCAGGAGGAAAAGGAGACACAGGGAAGGAGAGAAAGGCCTTTTCTGCCATGCTTTGGAGGAATGAGGATGTAGCAATCATGTAAGGCCTTGGGGAGAGTTAGGGCTGTTGACATCTGCTATAGGAGGGTGGCCAAAAATGTTTGGCAGGGGCTAATTGGAACAAGCCTTAAACTTACGGCAGAAGGAGAGATGGAGATAATAAGTTGGTAAGGACACACATTTCCATGCAGGAGATATTTGTACTCAGCAGTTGTGCCAGCAAGAAAACTAAGGCAACAAAGCTGAGTATGTGTCTTTTATCCGCAGACTCAAGGGTCTCAGGAGTGGGTTGGTGGTTGGATCCTTCTTGGAGCAAAGGTGGCTAGAAAAGGACGTCTTGTTAGGCCTGGTTGCGACTGATCCCGGAGCTAAGCCAGGTGGAAGAAAAGGGAACTAGGAGGCTAGTAGTGCAGCCACAATCCCAGGCAAAGGGGGTAGAAAGTTCTTAAAACTATCCGCAACAAGTAGTCAGAAACTCAGAGCTTTTCAGTCTCTCTAAAGAAGATGGTGTTCATGAATATGTTGTCAGAAAGTCCTTAGACAAAAGAGCATGGTGCAGCACCTCGATACTCCATGTGTCCTGCAACAAAGGACTGAGGTGTTACAGCCTTAAAGAACCAACACACTAAGCAAACACAGAGGAGGCTGCAGAATATGTTAAACTTTTAGCCAGGAGAATAGAGGAATCCAGGGAAAAATGCCAGGAATGGATTTCTAAGAGCTGTAGTCTGAACACCGTCAAAAATAAGTCTTAAAGAGTATTGAATAAATTATCAGATCTTTTAAAAATGTTGTTGTTGTTGTTTGTGTTTTTTGAGATTGAGAACTCAATTGTCCATCTTGGACTATAAATTCACACACACACTCACACACATACACACACATACAGAGCCCACTCTATGTGCTTTTTTTCTAGATTTATTTATTTTATGCTGTCTTCAGACACACCAGAAGAGTGCATCAGATCCCATTACAGATGGTTGTGAGCCACTATGTGCTTGCTGGGAATTGAACGCAGGACCTCTGGAAGACCAGTCAGTGCTCTTAACCACTGAGCCATCTCTCCATCCCTATGTGCTTTCTTTAAGTCAACTTAATTTTCTCCTTAACCTCCATTTGGTAGATCCTGGGAAATTCCTGGTTCTGGTCCAAGGTGTCCATAGGCGACAGCAGGGGCTAGGAGGTTTATGTGGTACCTGGAGAACACTCAGTGCCAACAACTGAGTAGGTCAAACTCCAGGTTCTGAATAGGATTCCTATGTGAGGAAGAGACTCAGTTCCATAATGAAGTCTTACCATCTCCCTACAGAACCACTCTCAGTTTAGCAGGGATTAGCTGATGCTGCGAGATGAAACTTAGCTGTTGTGTTCAGTAGTGGTCAATTCTGGGAGCTATTTGAGGGTTCCTACGAATGTCTGGTGATTGGAAGAAAGATCACAGGCTCCATAATTTAACCAGTTATTCACCAAGGTAGAAATGTGGAAATGTTTATGTTCATAAAAGGTAATATTGTCACCTTTACTAATTGTCAATATCCTCAAACACTTCATCCTATTAGATAACAATTCATTGTTTTATCTCGTTTTGCAGGAATTATGGAGTATAAGAGTACTTATTACCAAGTCACTCCTGGCCAGGAAAACAAAAATAAAAATAAATAGTCCCTAAGGTCAGTCTCTGAACACCTTGAGCTATTCACACTAGGCCAGGTCTCTCTCTCTCTCTCTCTCTCTCTCTCTCTCTCTCTCTCTCTCTCTCTCTC
>NC_034607.1:51411622-51449856 GCF_900095145.1 Mus pahari
CACACACACACACACACACACACACACACACGCACACACAATATCTTCATCAACTATTTTGGAATTTTACATAGTACACCCCAATCACACTCACTTCTCAGTCCCCAGGTGTTCCTTTCAACCCTTGTGATTTCTTCCCTGAAAAAAAAAATACCATGTCCAATTTGTGTTGCCCGTATACTCACTGAGCATGGTCAAACTCCATTAAAGATGACCGAGTCCTTTCCTACCACCAGAAACCATCAGTTATGGAGAACCCCCCCACCCCCCGCATCCTTACCACAGCTTGTAAGTGTTCTTCTCGGTGGTTTCCTGTCAAGGATGTTACTTTTGAGAGAGGAGGGAGGTTGTCATAGGAACCTTCTCTGTCTCTCTCTTCCTCAACTGTGAGTCTGCCGTGACCCACACAACTGCAGAAGAATCTGCCCTGTCCTTATGATCAGTGGGAGCACATGGACTTCCACATGTTTCTGTAGGTTTCTTAGAGCAAACTTTTCAGATACTGTAGCGAGCCATCTGGAAAGCCCATGCTGACTTGCTGAGCTTCGGGTAAGGCTGCTGGGGTGTCTCACAGACCCAAGCCTGCCCCGGTGTCTCATAGACCCACGCGCACGAGCTCCAACTCAAAAACATGTTTTCCTTTATTGCTTTTTATTAAAAAAAATTTTTTTCAGAACCTTCGGTTAATCTCAGTGTGAAGTCCAGAGTCCTCTGATCCTATCCAATATTGACAGATAGATATTGATCCCTCCTTCCTTCTGGAGCCCAGTGACCTGCTGGGACCAGGCCATGCTTACTGTAGCTCTTCACTGGGAGTGTCACTGACTGTGGAACTTTCCTGGGGATCCTTGCCAAGCATGATGCCAAGTTCCCTTCAGCATCTGGCTCCCCTCCAGCCCCGTCTAAGAGAGTGGCCAAAGTTGCAAGCCAGTTCTGGTTCCCTTCTCTCCTAAACCCAGCTCCCAAAACTGCACACGGTACACCATGCTCTTTGCTCTTTGTGAGGGATCTGTCGATCTTGTTTCTCTAAGCTCCAAGTTCTGGCAGACCATGTTAACATTTTTCTGTGACTTGCATAGTCTAGACTGGGCTTTGCCATGAATTAGCTACACAATCTAAAACCACCACCAACAACGACAACAACAACAACAACAACACTACTTCACTTCTCTGGATCACGGGCTTCCTCATTTATAAAATGAGGAGTTGAACAAACCTAGAGTTGCCAAAGGCCTGGCAGTCTCCAATGTTGCCTGATTCCATCATGCTTCTGACTCCCCATTTTGCTCAGGACATGGTTGACATCTAAGAACACACCTAGTGGATTTAATTAAGTTGAAATTTTAAGCAAGGAAAGGCTATATGCCCCAGAGAGTCCTGGATGAATGGCTTGGGGCAGAGCAACAAATCATGGTGTTGGAGAGGTTTATTTTTTGGTGCCTCCCTCCCCCCGTCTCCCCGCCCCCCTTCTCTCCCAGACCTGTGCTCTCTGGCTACATTTTCCAGCTCCTCTCAGTGCTAGGTGTTTCCCTCCTGCCATTCTCTTCGAGGACTGTGAAGAAAACAAGATACGTTGAGGAAAATACAGGTCCTAGGAAGGGGGGAAGGTATGGGAGGAGAAAGAAAAAGAAAATGAAAGAAAGAGAGGTCTACAGAAGAGGGTGGGGATTGAAACAGATGCGGGGGTGGCTGTGTGTGGGGGGGGGAGCAGAATTTGAGGTTATAATCTGGAGGGATCAGACTCTTCAGAAATATCTGCCACGGCAGCCCAGCCACCAGAACAGGTAGATAGATGAAGATGGTCATTCTGTTTCAGGCCTGTGGTGCTGTGAACAGCCATTCTGAGCGCAGTTCTCATGGCGTGGAAGTAGAGCCCTGATTTATTTATGGCTGGGGACATGCCCTCCTCATGGTATTATAAGTGCCTTCATTTTTCTAGGCTGCTTGAAGCAACTTAATATGGCTGAACCCTGCAGAGGATGCATACAGCCAGGCGTGCAGAAAGCGAGAGTGGTCTAGGTAGGGACACACACCTCATGGATCCCTTGTCCTTTGGGAGGCTCCTCCAGGTGCCCAGGGCTATGGGAGTTTTGGCCACAGATGGGGTGTTTATATCCCCAGGGACATCTTCCTCAGACAGCGTAGCCTCTTCCATAGGTAGAGACTCTAAGCCTTCTCGAAAGCTAGTCTCAGAAGGAAAGCCCTAGAAGATCAAAGAATTTATGACTTCATGGTGACAACCACCAATGTGCAGGATTTTTTTTTTTCAAATTACAGGGTACGGTATGTGGGGTGACCTCAGGCATCAAATGGCCTGGCACTGTGTAACGACTGGGAGGCAGAAGCTTCCAGTGGGAGTCCCAGCTCTGGAATTCATCTGTGTTGTCCAGAGCACCCCACCTAATGAAACTTCAGTCCTGTGGGTAAAAAGGTAGCCATGCTCCAGCCCAGAAGGCTGTGTTGAGCAGTCACTCTGCCGTAAGGTGGTCCGATGGTACCTAAAGGATGTCATCTGTCGTAGTTTCTCCTCTGGATACTCTTGAACTCAGGAGGGAACCAAATCTAGAGACAGTGACAGAGTCCTCTGCTAAAATGTCCTTCAAGTCTCCATCCCTGATAAAGGACCATCACGGACACTAATTTTCTCTTGTTGAGGTACCCAGCCTGTAGATGTCTCTGGGTCACAGCGTCAGAGGTTTTGCCTTCTGAGTGGGTCTGGGGATCTGCTTTAAGGTCATCTCTCCCTTCTTCTGTAGGAGGATCATATGGGCTTTGCTCATTCCATGGGTTTGCGCCTTAGTCCTTCTTTTCTTTGTGTGTATGGGGTATGTGAGAGTTAGCGTCTGGGAGTATGGACATGTGTGTGCAGCACAGTACTTGTGTGTGGAAGTCAGAAACTTCAGGGGTCAGAATTCATCTTCTCCCTCTGAGACAGGTACATTTAAAAACTGTTAACTCCGTGTTCATGGCACTTGTCTCTGCTTGCTGTCCTTCTGCAGAAACACTAAAATTAATTACAGATGTGTGCAGCTGTGCCCAGCTTTACTTGGGCCTAGGGATTTGAACCCAGGCCCTCACACTTATAATGGCAAGTGTTTTTACCAACTGAATCATTATCTCAGATCAATTTGTGTTCCTCAAGTGCATAGTAAATACTGACTGTATTCTGTGACATGTTTCTTTTTAAAGGCCCAAGTTTCTAGAATGCTCTTCTTGGAAGAAGTAAGGTACAGAAATGAGCTGTACTGTTAAGAATTGCTACAGTTTGGATTTTTGGAGAACTCCCCTAAGTCCTGTGTGTTAATGGTTTGGTACCTAAGAGAAGTTCTGTTAGAGTTGATGGAACCAGAAGAGATGGGGCTGTCAGAGGTCTTTAGCCTTTGAGGTGTGTGTGCCTGGCTGCAGCCTCTGAGAACCTACCCTGTTGTGGGAAATATTAAAAAAGTAACAGGGGGCGAACCAATGTGTTGGGCAAGAATCTACTAGAAATTTAAGATTATTAGCCTGAGAGAGTTTTATTTTATTTTATTTTATTTTTTAAGTGAGTAGCTGGGTGGTGCTGAGATGAGTCACATGGACTCAAGGGCGGGAATGTGAAGGTTCTATCCCCCCCCCCAAAAAAAAAAACAACAGCAACTCAATAGCTGGGTCCCACAGGGAAGAGAGTTGCTGGCAGTAGGGCCGGAAGCCCGCCTGCTCATTTTTTTTTTTTCTTTTTTGATATTTCCCGCAACACTGCCCCTTACCTTTTCTCCTTCCAGGATGAGGTGAGCAGATAGTTTTTCTCTACCACATCCTGCCACATGACTTTCTACCTCCTCAAGGTGAAAGCAAGGCCAATTGTCAAAGACTGAAACACGGAGAACCTTGGCCAGAATAGCTCCTTTCTCTTTGTAACCCGTCTCAGAGATAGCAATCTCACTGGGAAACCAACCAGCAGGGGTTCTATAACTTTCTACCTTCTAGCTCTGTGGGGAAAGCGATGAGTACTTAAAAAAAAGAAAAACACCAAGTGAAGTCAAGCATGCGGGGCCTCACCTGTAACCCCAGGGCTGGGAAAACTGACATAGGATTGCAAAGAATCCCAGAATGACTTGCAGAGATTATGTTTAAAAACAACAACAACAGTAGACCTCTCCATACAGCAAGAATAACCCTCAAAACTCGAGCCAACAAAAAGAAGTGCTGAAACAAAAAATTGATCAAGTCAAGCTCCCACTCCCAAATACCTTACTATAAATTACAGATTCTTCATTGACGTATGACATATGACAATGACAATAAGTCATTTGACTCTGTCACTCTGAGAGTCACAGTTAGTTAATGATAGCCGTTAGAACTACAGTTTATCCCACCATTGGCAAATACGTTATATGAGGTCATCATTAGTAGCAGACATAATTATCTGTCCATAGCACCACTTTCCTCACATTTAAGTAGCCCCTCCCCAGTCATACGACCACAGGAGACAATGGCCATTTGTTGTCTGATGTGCTCAATTACAAAATTTTGTTTGATAGCCTTCATTTTTTTTTAACTTAGAAAATTATCTCTTTTCTACCTTCCTTACTTTCTTAGCTCCCATAGCAACCATTTCCAGAAGTTCTATGAGAAAACTGGACAAGGCAATGGATATAAGGATTTTCAGGTGCTGACCCAACATGCGTCAGTGGAAGAGGCAGCTCTTCCAGACCTGTTCTGTGCTGGGTCTGTCTGCCTGTCCTTCATCCACCAACACTAGGTGCACCTTGAGAACGCAAAGGCTCATCACCTGCTCCATGTCACATGACACTGGAATTGACAGCTTTGAAACCCATGGTAGATTTTCGTAGGTGGAAATAGAGGAAAGAGAACAGAAGAGGCCCCAGGACATTGAAAGTAGATTACTAGATAGAATATCTCATAATTACTAGGCAGATGGCCCGAGTGTAAGGATGTAAGGGACGAGCAGCCAGGTATGGTAGTCCACTGGAAACAGCAGAAAGCCGTCTCCGGCCACTGAGAGCTAGCCTAGGTCAGCAGCAAAGAGCAACAAGTCTTCTAGAAAAGGTCTGCACAATAAGTGAGTCTGTGCTGCAAATCCTAAAATGCAGCTACAGAAGCAGAAGCCTCCATGCTAAGCCTAGGGTCCACACCCAAGGGAGAGCCTCCAGGACGAGCGATGTCTGGATAGAATGGAAGTATAAAGGGGATCCTGCTGTCCCATGGATGAAGGGGACTCTGAGTTCTAGAGTGTCAGAGACTGGAGCACAGAGGGTTTGGCAGTGTTCTGGTGAATCAGGATTCTTCCAGCTTCCTCTGTTCTTTGTAAGTTGGAAACCAAGGGGGCTCTTCCCTTCGTTGGCCCCTGTGAGGTTTAGATGACCAGAAAATCCAGAGTAAGACAGATCAGGTCAGGCTGAGCCAGGCCAGAGGGGTAGGGGCTGTGTCCTGCAGTACAGCTCCCTGAGACAGTTAGAGATACTGGATCGACAGACTGGTGGAGGCAGACATCGAGCTGAGACTAAATGAGGAGTAGTTGACATAGTGGAACAAACATAATCTTCTCTTCCAAGGTGCGTGGGGTGCAGGGGATGGCATGATGTACAGAGAGCAGAGAAATTGGAGACCAGCTCCAAATATGAAGGATTAGGGCCTGGATGAAGAGTCTCATGGGTGGCCGACCAGCTTAGAAAGGCTGTTTGAAGCCATGGCTGGGGCCTTTATTGGAGAAGATATTGATACACAAACTTCTGTTTCACTGAAAGGGATTTGAGGTACCCTGTTTGTTGGAACCCTCACTCAGCAGGTGTTCCTTAGTCCAGCCTGAGGTCCTGAGGTGGTGTGGGCACACTCCATGCCTTGAGGAGAAGCTGTGCAGGGAAAGATGCTAGCCCCAAGTCCCACTTGATTTAGGAACACGGTGGATCTGGGTGCTTTCCTCTTCCCCACACATTTGCTCATATAATTCCTGTATGCAGGCTTACCCTTGCCTGGTCAGCTGTGAGGAGGGACATCTATGGTAGACTAGACAGTCTGGTTCTTAGGGCTGCCTCTGTTGTTTGTGGAGCGTAGGGGCTGTGTACATGGGGGACGAATGGCCAGTGCCTTTGCTTTAAAGCCCAAGTCAGGTGAGCTCATTCTTAGCTTTTCAACTTGCTCAGAACAAAGCCTGTAGTTCTTAAAACAGCCTACATATCTATACCTTCTAATGACTTCCCTGACCTCTGCTCAGGTCTCTCGGAACCCCTGCAACTTTCCAGACACTCTTTTGCCTGGGACATTTTGCACCCGAAGTTCCTAGTCTGCACAAAGCTGTGTTATTCACCCCTCATCCCCAAAGCGCCCCCAGCCGTCTGATCTTGCCAACTCTCCTTCCTGACTGGGTTTTTCTCCTCAGCCTTTCTCAACTGTGTCCATTTTCTGCCTCATGTCACTTGAGAGCTCCACACAGGGCTTTGACTCTGCTCGCGTGCCTGGCACTTACCTGTTGAGCCAGGAGACCAGGTCTGGTGCTGAGGAAGGTATTAACCAACAGGGGGGCGTTGGTCAGTTATTTCTCGTCTTTGACCCTCAGTGTCTTTGTTCTGAAGTGGACATTGGAAGCCAGGTGTGGTGGCACATGCCTACAGGTTCAAACTTTTGGAAGGCTGAAACGTGAGGGTCAGGAGGCTTAGGTCATCCTTGATGGCTTAATAGAATCCTGACTTGAAAACCAACCAACCAATCAACCAACCAACCATCCACCTACCCAACCAACCAACCAACCAACCAACCATCTACCTACCCACCCACCCACCCACTCAACCAACCAACCAACCAACCAACCAACCATCTACCTACCCACCCACCCACCCACTCAACCAACCAACCAACCATCGACCTACCCACCTAACCAACCACCCAACCACCCAACCAAACACTCACCTACCTACCCACCCAACCAAGCAACCACCCACCCAACCAACCAACCAACTAACCAAAAAATCCTAAGTAAATAAATAATTAATTAAATAAAAAATCAAGTGGGCGCTTAAATAGGTGATTTCTTTGCATTGCTACCTACTTGAAGATAGACAGAGTCCCTGTCTTCAAGGGACTTAGAATCTAAGTAAGGAGTCTAAAGGGTAACGGAAGGGAGTGGAGATGTGTGACCCTGACAGAGGACCTGAGGAGGAGCGCTTGCTCTGACAGGTCTGGTCTGGTTTCTAGAAGTCTGAATTGGGGCATCTATGTTGTGAAGTGCTTTCCAGGCTCTGCACTCTCACCATGGGTGGGGGAGGGGGCGGCTGTGGGCCCAGAGGCCCCACATCTTATAAGAAGGAGCCACAGTCACAAACCTGCAGGCCCACATCTTGAACTCATTTGCCAGCACGAGGGAGTCTGGTTTTCTGTCACAGTCCAAGGCCGGTGTTTACTCAGCTTCTCCTCTCCCCAGCCCAGGGAAAGATAACTGAACTTGATGGATAACCACTAATTGGATCATTACCTTCATTTCGAAATGATTGCCCCTGGCCACTGGGGGCATTCATTCTGTGCTGGGGCCCCTTCGGTCCTGTAGGTCCCCGCCAGCTCAGACCCCAGCAGGACTATGACCCCACAAGGGCTCACAGCTGTGCCCTTCCTAGCCCCTCCGCCAGCCTGCTCCTCCCACGCCAGCTTCGATGCCTAGCCAGCCCTGGTGCACCACCTTGCTCCCTGCAGGGGCACCTTCTTGGTCTTTCTTCTCAGTGGACCCTGGGAACACCAGCTCCAGTTGTCCCTTCCTGCGTGCCATCTCCCGAGTTCTCTGCCTGTCTGATGTGCACAGAACTCTTCCCTGGAAGAGAAGCCAAGTCTTTTTAAAAGTTTTTTTTTTTTTCTTAAAGATTAATTAAATAATTTATTTATTTTTATTTATGTGCATGCGTGTGAGCCTGTGGGAGTTTATGTGCACCACATGTATACAGAAAACCCTGGAGGCCAGAGAAGGGTATTTGTGGATGCCCTACAACTGGAGTAACAGGCATTTGTGAGCTGACACATAGGTGCTGGGAACAGAGGACCCTAGAAGAGTCAATTTTGAAGGCAAGGCAACATCTCTCCTGTCAGGCACCTGTTGTCTGGCACAGGGATGGGCACACGGGAATGGCCTTTGGCTGACTGATGTTATCAGGCAGTAGGAAAGGCTGGGAAGAGAGAACAATTCATTCCAGATGAAGATGGAGGGAGGCCTGCCTAGGATGGGAAATAGGTGACCGGGTGGGATAGAGTCAGTGGCTCCTAAGGGGCATCCAACTCGGTGCTCTGCCTTGTGGCTCTGACCTGGGAGGGTGGGTCTAAGAAAACAGTTTATAGAACGAATCCCTCTGAGAGTGCTTAACGGGGAAGCTGCAAAAGATGCTTGGAAGAACACTGAATGTTACAGGGAAATGTTCCCAGGAAGTGAGTGAAAAGTTCTAAAAGAGTGTATGCTATGCCATCTCTAGCACAGTGTAAACATACCTTCAGGGTAACAGGCATTCACTGATGCCTGCTGTGAACTTCCTCTGAATTGTCTCCTGCCATCTCCAGATCGATCTTAGGAGCTGGGCACTCCCACGTATATGAAAACTGAGGCATGAGAAAGGCGTAAATCTCCTGAGTCCGTGCTCTGTAATGTGTTCTTAGAACTGTTAAGTTAATAGGCTAATAACGAAAGGTTTTTGGATCCCCGTGTGTCACACGCTGCCTGGGGGTGGCTCTAAGGGGGAGTGGGTTAAAAAACAGGGCAAAGAGTTAGAGGCCTGTGGTGAGGAAGAACCGATCAGCCCTGCATGGTTCCTGTCCAGAAAAGATGAGAATAGAGATGGTTGGGAGGACAGGAGTGCTGATTTCTAAAGAGCACTGAGCAGGGCAGAGCACGTGTCGCAGAAAGCCAACAAGACTGAGTGGACCAGTATTTGCGCATTTGTCCCGAGTGGGGGGAGGTCCTGGGTTCAAGTCCAAGCATCACAAAGATTTTTTTCTCTTCTCTTCTCTTCTCTTCTCTTCTCTTCTCTTCTCTTCTCTTCTCTTCTCTTCTCTTCTCTTCTCTTCTCTTCTTTTCTTTCCTTATTTAAAATAAGTTTTTGGCACTCTAAAAAAAAAAAAATTTAAGGACTAGAGAGATGACTCAGACATTAACAGCACTGGCTGCTCTTTCAGAGGACTGGGGTTCAATTTCCAGCATGCACTTGGCAGCTCACAACTGTCTGCAGTTCTAGTGCCAGGGGATTGGACAGCCTCATACAGACATATATATAAAATTAAAATTAAAATTAAAATAAAAAGATTTTAAAGCCACACTACCATCCCACACATATCTTTCTTAAAGGAATTTTGAAAGCGCATGCATCCGTTTGCCTAAACATTCCTTATCCTAAACATTCCTTAATGATAAACTTCCTCAATTTATGGCAAGGACTTTTTTTTTTTTTTTTTTTCGAGACAGGATTTCTCTGTATAGCTCTGGCTGTCCTGGAACTCACTCTGTAGACCAGGCTGGCCTTGAACTCAGAAATCCGCCTGCCTCTGCCTCCCAAGTGCTGGGATTAAAGGCGTGCGCCACCACGCCCGGCTGGCAAGGACTTTTAAGCATAGACTTTATTCAAGTATTTTTTTTGGGGGGGTGGGGTGGGGAGGCATCTGATAACCAATTGTGAATTCACTTCTTGGTATATCTTTTATTAAACTGCACGATTTTGCTGAGTCAAGGCAAATAAGTATGTATTCGGATAATTTGATATACCCAGCATGTGGTGGTTTGAATGAAAACGGCCTCCACTGGCTCATAGTGAGTGGCACTGTTTGAAAGGATTATAAGGTATAACCTTGTTGGAGTAGGTGTGGCCTGGTTGGAGGAAGTGCGTCACTGGGGATGGGCTTTGGGGTTTCAAATGCCCAAGCCAGGCCCAGTGTCTCTCTCTTCCTGAGGCCTGTGGATGCAGACCGTAGAAGTCTCAATTTCTCCAGCACCATATCTGCCTGTGTGTGGGACTGAACCTCTGACACTGTAAGCCAGCTCCAATTAAATGCTTTCCTTTATAAAAGCTACCTTGGTCACAGCATCTTTTCACAGCATTAGAACACATGACCAAGACACTGAGTGCTGTGGCCAGCATCGCCGTCTTGCTACACCAATGAAGTGTATGTAAAAATTTGTATTTATTAAAAAAAGAATGAGCTGGTGGCCCTCTGAGGGCTTCCCATTCTCACAACGTGTGAGCAAAGCCAACCTGGGAACGGAAGCTCGAGTTTTCCTTGGGCAGGATCTTGAGCAAGCACGCAAGGGGTCAAGCACACTACCCTTCTGCAGCCTCCGAGAAGGATAGTGGGGAGTTTGCCCTAGAGAACGTCTCAATTTCCTCCAGGATCTCCCTTCCAGCCCCCTTCTTCTTGTAACACATATAAATATTCCATGCGCTGGAGACCGCAGAGGGACTAGACCATGAGGGGTTTGTCACCACAGAGAGAATTAATACTACCAGTTAAGGGTGACCTCGGCTCCCCGTACCTCTGTGCTCTTCCCTCCCCTGCCATGTGAGTACTCAGTCAAAATCACCAAACCGATTTTGCCTTGATACTGGACCTCCCAGCTTCCAGAACTTTAAACTGATAGATTTATGTCCCTTTTAAATTGTTGCTATCAAGCATTTTATTATAAGCCCAGTAAAGGCTATGGTGCATACACACAGACCAAGGCCTGCACCCATAGACATGGGAAGATTGATGTGAAAACCCAGTGTAGCATTCAACCCCGGGCAAATGTCCAACTCTTCCCATAAGCCCCTCCTTTTCTACCCCATCTCCCTGCTTTATACTTTGCACAGAGCATCTGCCCTTCTCCCCACCCACCCCCTACACTACCCCAGGTCTTGGTACCCAACTGGATTGCACAGGATCAGCGGTTTGACAGCTGGTTTCCTCATTTGAGTCCCTCCACATGTCTCCTATGCCTCTTTCTTTGGAGAAGGAATCTGCAACTCTGGTAGATGACTTCAGTTATGAAAGACCCAATGGCAAATGGAACCACCTTATGTGGAAACTCGTAGACCCTCAGTTTGTCACTCATTGTGGGTCGAGTTACATCATCCACAATATTGATGTCCCAAATCTAGTACGTGGGAAAGTGACTTTATTTGGAAATAGAATCTTTACAGAGGCCACAAAGTGACAACAAACGCTATTCTGGGTTTGTGTGGGCCTTCTGTCGGTAACTAATGTCCATTGAAGAGGAGAAAATGTCAATGCGGAGACAAAGCTGTTTGGAGAAGGCCTTGTGAAGACAGATGGCTGTGCTGCCATGAGCTGGGGATGCCCAAAACCACTGGCAGCCTGCAGCTACCAGGGCAGAGGCACAGAACGAAGCCTCAAAACAGATACAAGCCTGCCAACAAGGTGGTTTTGAAATTTTAGTTTCTGCAAATAAAATTCTGCTGTACATCATACATTTTGTGATAATTTACTGTGACATTCCAGGGGAAAAACAGCCTTACTCTTTCCTAAGAAGATTATTTTCTCCCCCTTTCTTGCTCTAAAACTAGGGAACACCTTCAGGACCTGCTGGTCCATTCTTTCTGGGGCCAGCGTAGACCGGGCTAGGAAGCACATGTCCATCTGAGAGATGTGCGACGAGATCGAGGATCATGAGGATCGAGCTCCCTCCTCCCAAAACTCCCAGGAAAGTCTGGTGGGCAGACGCCTGGCGGGCAGAAACATGGCGGGCAGGAGCATGGCGGGCAGAGAACTAGACATGCAGGATGAAGAGTTAACAGGAGAATGTGTATTAAAGCAGCAGACATGAAAGACACAGTAGCTGTCATGCTGTGGGCATTCACCTCATGCCTGTAAAGGACGTCAGATTGTTAAAGATTGTTACTGTAAATATTCAACTTCAATCTACCCTACATCAGTTCCCAGATAAATGACTCATAGCTTTTATATTTATAATAAGCCTTAGTCAGCACTAGAGCTGCGCAGATACCTACTACCCTCTAAGCTATTTAGAATCTGCTTCCCCATCAATAACCCTGCATTATAATTTGCTGTGTTCCGTACACTCTTAACCCCAGTTGGCCAGCCCGTATGGTCATGTTCCCATGACTCACCCACCCTATGCTGGTGCCTCCTTTCTCAGTCCCTTCTCTTCTACTTTTTCTCACTGTCTTGTCTCAGACCACAAGCCTGGGATCTGAAACTCCACTTATCTCTTTTCTGCCCAGCTGTAGGCTATAGACATCTTTATTCACCAACCAGGGAAAACTTGGGGGTTAGGTGAAGTTACATTGCATCGCTTGGGTCTATGTGAGAACCTCCTCATCTCTGGGGCAGCCCAGCCTTGGGGGCCAGTATTTAGCATTACAATACATAGCAACAGACCAAACCCCAATAGTAGATGTTTTGAGAACCAAGACTTTTCCCCTGCATAGGCCCTGTTGGCATTTTCGGGGGACATGTTAACGATGATGCTGATCTTCATTGTCAACTTGACTGGCTTTAGACCCACCTAGGAGATACACCTGAGATTGTATATGTGAGGGCATTTCCAGGATGATTAGCTGAAGAGGTCAGACATGCCTTTAACATTAGTGGCAGCCATCCCATAGACTGGGTCTCAGACTGAATGAATGGATAAAAGGAGACAGGCAGATGAACACAGGCCTCGCTGTCTCTGCCTCCTGACCAGCACCCGAGGCTAGCCTGCTCTCAGAACCACAATGGACTCTATGCCTCTGAACCAGCAGCCAGAAGGAACCATTCCTCTCAGACACTGCTTTTGTGTCAGACATTTGGTAGAAACAACAGAAAAAGTAATACCTAACTAATTTGGTTTGAGTGAATTGTCAGGCACATGTGCTGTGGTACAAAGAAGGAAGCCAGTCTCTGCTCTCAGGTGTCCAGGGTAATAACTCATTCTGCTGCCTCCTATTCCAGGGGACTTGGGACAAGCCGTTGCATCTCTACAAACCTCTATTACATCACTTGCAAAGTAGAGATGTTAAGTGTCTCTCTCTCTCTCTCTCTCTCTCTGTGTGTGTGTGTGTGTGTGTGTGTGTGTGTGTGTTGAGAGAGACAGAGAGACACAGAGAAAGGAGACACTTTCTAGAAGTTATCTATGCCAGCTTTTAATGGCTCACATTAAGTATGGCAACCAATCACATGGACATATATGTCTTCAGGAGAAATTGGAGGTGATCAAGTGCCTAGCTAAAAATTAGATTTCTATTATGGTTAGAGAAGGATCGATAATAAAACTAGCGCCTGTATATTTCCTGGTTTTACTCTTTAAGGGCAAGTTAAATTTGGCTGTAAAGTAAGCAGTTCATGGTAGACAAAGTTAGCCAGTTGGTGGAAATCCTAATTCACATCAGGGAACATGTTGAATGGATTACTGGATGAATAGGGTTGATCCCATTAAACCCACACCACGTCCCCATGGCCAGGCACTCTCACTGTGTAAGTGTCCCAGGTGAGATGTGCCCCAGACCCAGGGGAGGTCATTGCTGATGTTCCCTGGGGAGGGAGTTCTGAGATAGAGATTTGCAGTGAATGGACAGAATGTGTGTCAAAGGATGAGATGGCAGAAAAGTGAGCAGAGGGAATGGTGAGCTGGGGTACAATTCCAGGAAAAGTCCTGGTGACTCCCCAGTGAACTCTGGAGCCAGGAGAACCTTGAAGAGTTATTCTGAGTTGGCCCACAGGGCATTCCTTTGCTTGACACTGGAGCATTCAGGCTACCAAGGAGGAGGAGCCTGACCTTTGACAAATCATTCTCATTGACTGAGGTAATTCCTGAAAGAAAGGGATTCCTGAAGATTCCCCCCTCCGATGGGGCTGCAAGTAGGTCCTGAAGGGACCAGAGAGCTCCCTACATCAAGTTACCTTACTAACCTTACACCAAGATACCACAGAGACAGAATGAGTACCAGGCCATCTGGCTACAGGAATTAGGACTTTCTCTGCTTACGATGGTGTTACAACACACAAGTGAGGTCCCCAGACGAGGCTTTTCCATGCCACCCTGAGCTACGGCATAAGCTGTGGATGGTGACTTCATGTGGGGTCACAAAACTGAATGTGGGGGTTTGAAACATTAGCAACAATGAGCAAATTAATTCAAAATCGAATGTGTAATGTTTTCAAGGAGTCTGAGATGGTTTGAATATGCTTGGCCCTGGGAATGACACTCTTCGGAGGTCTGACCTTGCTGGACTATTTGTAGCCTTGTCAGAGGAAGTGTGTCACTGTGGGGGTGGGCTTTGGGACCCTGCTTCTACTGCTTGGGAGACAATCAGTCTCTCCTGACTGTCTTCACATGAAATGCAGAACTCTCAGCTCCTTCTCCAGCACCATGTCTGCCTGGACACTGCCATGGTTCCTGCCATGATGATAATGGACTGAACCTCTGAACCTATAAGCCAGCCCATTAAATGTTGTCCTTTATAAGAGTTGTTTTGGTCATGGTGTCTGTTCAGAGCAATGGAAACCCTAATGAAGACAGAGTCTGAGAGCTCTCTTGGATGTTGTGTAGCATGACTACATTGTAGTCTTGTTTCTGAGCATACAACGTGGTCCCTTTTCTTTGTGCATACCGTCATGCTACAAATGGCACCAAATACTTCTAGAAACATCTTGGCTCAGGTTCTAGCCTGATGTACCTCATACATTGTAGTCTTTTAATTTTTGATTTTTATTTTTTTACTGTATATTCAGTGTTTTCTGTTCTTGTGGAAACATAATGGTTCAGTTAAGGAAAAGACTTTTAATATTTCCCCCTCATCTCTTCTCAACATGTAAACATCAAATTATCATATCTTTGGATTTTATGGCTAAAAAGTTTTATTATTGGGCTTCATAAAAAGTGTCAGATATATCTTAACTTAGGACAGAATTTCTGAAATAGCCCTGTAGTGAAATAGCCTTTCCGCCCTGCGGTGAAAAAAATACTGGATAAAACAAGTCAGGGAAGGAGGGGCTGATTAGAGTGGGGTTCTGGGAAGGGTGTGGTCCACCACGGCCTTGATCATGAATGAGCTGGCCACTCACAATTATCACACAAATGAATTCTGACACTCAGGTGGCTTTCTCCTTTTTTGGTCTGGACCCCCAGCCTGAGGGAAGAAGCAGTGCACACTCAGGGAGAGTCTTCCCTTTCGGTTAGGCCTTTCACAGACACATCTAGAGGTCTGTCTGTCTCCTAGGTGAGTCCCAGTGTCATCAGGACTAACCATTACAAGTCCTAAATAGATGTCTGTCATCTTTACTTTAAATTTATGAGAATGGTTGATGAATAGGATCGAAATACCTATTAGCTCTGAAAAATGTCAAAGATGCTCCATGACCTATACTACCATATAATCAGACAAGATTTAATTCTTCACATTAAACAAACACATCTCACATTACTTAGATTTCACTTTAATAAATGGTAAAATAGCTTGTTTACCAAAAAATTAAAATACATTTTCTTATTGTTTATCATCAATAAATGCTTGATTTATATACCTATTTTACAGAGCTAGATGCCTGGGTTCTCAAAAAAGTTTCTTGGGTGAAAAGGGGTCATGAGTGGGTAATAAATTCAATAAGTTTGATCAGCTGTAGACCAATCAGCCATGCTATTTCCCTGGGTCTCATTGGTACCTACTGTTGGGAAATTTTCTTCCATGTTTCTTAGGTTCTACATCTATTCTTCCCTCTAAACAAGTTTTGGCAGTTTTTATTACTCTAGTCTGTTAGGGTCTCAGCCCTTCCCCAGGCAGAATGAAATTCTGACAGCCCAGCATAGCTCCAGGCAACTGAGGAGTGAAACTGGTTACCATCTATGGTGATGCTGGAGGCTGCTATAGTGCTGTGGGTGACTGTGGCTGCCCAGGCAGGCTACCTCTTAGTGCTGCGTGGTTAAAAAGAAGAGAGGAAGGAAGAGTGACTAGTGCTGGATCAGAATCTGTTGGTGTCTCTTCTACCAGACCTGCTACTGACTCCTGGAGAAGAGGCCAGTTTCTCCTCTTTGAGGGCCAATCAAATGATTAGAAATCCGAAGTAATTGAAGAGTTTTACAACTAGAGAAAGTTGGGACATTTCTTGAGGTGAGAAAATAGAGGCCCAGAAAGCACTCTGAAACATCTCCTATCCCAGGTCAAATAGTCTAAGTAGCTGGTTTGAGGACCTGAACATCCCCAGGTCTTGGTTTGTCTGACCCTCGAAGTTACCTCTTCTGAATGTGGGGTGTTCAGACATGTTGGCTGCAGACTGCAGGATGCCTCTGTTCCCTGGCTTTCTCAGCAGAGACCTCAGAACCACCAGGATCTCAACGGAGAGTGAAACAGAGTATTGCTCTAGGTCTAATGGGTCCATGGAGACACTCCAAAGAACTCTAATTGATGGCACCCGGCCAGGCTGCCTCCTTGATAGTGTAAAGCAGCTGCCCCCAGGAATGAGGGGTCAGGATAAGAGAATGCAAAAGTTTTTTCTGCTTGGGTTTTATCACCTGGGACTTCAGATAATGCCAAGTAGGCTGAGGAGATTTCGGAATGATTCTGTAGGGAGCTGGCTGGTATAAGCTTTGCATCAATGATTTAATATGCCCAAAGCCCCCTGCCCACCGCCCACAGGAAGCTAACACACGGCAACCTGGATCTTCCCCCAGAAACATCTTAGCTCCATGAAGCAGTAAAAGAGTCTGGCCTACGTTACAGAACTTCTTTGAAGTCCCAGAGAGGCCCATAAATAAAGCTGGGACATTGGACAGGCTGGGGTGCTCATTTTAAGGGATCCCTACATGGCTCTTTCAGAACCAGAGTGATTTGCAGCTGCCTCTAAGTCAATTTCCTGGGGCTCATAAATCTTGATTCAACCAAAACTAAAATGTCATCAATATTTATTTAAGGTATTTCTTACCACTCCATAGGAAGGGAAGAAAAACCATGTCCACATTGTCATCCGCCACCCTGGAGATGACAGGGACCTCGGCGACTCCTGGGCTCCTCCCAGACCACTTCGTTGAGGGTGAACCATAAACCTCTGGGTAACAAATGTACCATTTCATGGTCAGTAAGAGTGGTAACTGTCACTGGAGAAATAAAACTGAGTTATTGTTTCCAGTTTCAAAAGAACAGCAACAAGTATAAAAACAACAACAACAACAAAAAAAAAAAAACCCATGTGTGATTCCTGCCCTCCTCTGCTCAGACACCTGCAGCCATCTAATGTTTCACCAAATCCTGCCACATAAATGCATAGCTTCACTCACTAATCCATATGGCTCCAGAGACCCCTGTCACATGAGAACTTAAACTGATGGGGCCAGGCAGCCCAGGGCAGCTTAATCTTTTTTAATTCAAATCGACTAAGTCCCATGTGGCCGGGGATGATACATTATATGCTGCAATCAGACTGACCTAGACTTCTCGAGCTCTAAATGATTAATGAAACTGCCTCCAGTTTGTTTCTATGGTGATTGGAAACCCGACCCGGACAGAGGAATCTGCCATTCATGGGGAACAGAATGGAAGGGGGGTCCAGGGGGACCCCAGCGGCTGGTGGCAAGGCAAAGGTGCCCACAGGCTGTGAGTACCTCCCCTGGGACCTTCTGCTGCGGTCTCAGAAATCAGAGTTAGGGGAGAGAAAGGAAACGGTGTTCAATCCAGCGCAGACTTATTTCACTCCTCAGGGGATCCAGTAACTGTTAGGCGAGGCGAGCCGGAGCAAATGACCAGGCAACAAGGAAGGCATGGTACACTGAGACCACACTTGGCACACATGGCACACTGAGACCACACTTGGCTTCCCAAAACAAATGCAACAGGGCTAGGGAACATTTGTTCTTTGTTACCCTTAGAAGGAACGGCTTTGCCTGTTATGGTGGGCCTCATTTCTACCTGGTTACTCTCTTGTCCTTCAAGAATAATTTATTTTTTCTCTCTCTTCTTCATTTAGAATAGGTTAATTCTGTGCATCATAGAGCAAAAGGCTGTTTTCAGAACAGAGGCTGGATGGACTTAAGGAGAACTTGATGGTGATGATGGAGAATCCATGGAGACATGGCTAGGGCCAAGGCCACTTGCCACTGTGAGAGCTGGGTCCAGCTTTCAGATGTGATTCTCCCGAGCTTGGGCTTCCCCACTTGAAATAGACCCACGTCCCCAGCTTTTTGAATTCCTGAGCCTGGAGTCTATCCTCACTCAAGGACCAAACACGACATCCTTGTCATTTTAAAACGTGGTAACTCATCCTCTGTGGCCACCAAGCAAGGAACAACTCTGAAAACTGGTGGTAGCTACACCCTTCTTTCTGATTGTCCAGCTAATAACATCCCACGTTTCCCTCACTGTAGAAGGTCTACACTTTCATAAACTGTACGAGACCCTCTGGCTTCTGCTCACCTCCCTCTCATCTCTCTGCCAATTGAAACGTTCATCCCCTGACTTCTCCATGTGTATCTGGTTCTGTCTTCTGCTATAACCGCCCCCTTTCCACCTGCTGAGAGATTCCTCTCATCATCAGTTAGGAGACCATCACAGCAGTGACCCATCCATCCCAGGCACCAAGCCTCTCCTTTGCAGCCTCATTGCCATGGGGTTGTGTCTTTGATAACGAGGAGTTTGTCTGAAGTGCTGCCTTGGATGATGGGAAATCGCCATCAGAGTTCAGCGGACAGTGTTCACAAAGATGGGCTCCCCACGCTATACTCCTAGATGGAGGTTCATCTGGCTGTCACCTCTGTTGTCCTTTTTAAAATTCACTTTTGGTTACCAGTGATGGTCAGGCCTTCAGCAGAGACCCAGGGATGCTTCTGGAAGATCAACAGTTACCGCTCCAGTTTATCTTTGAGCCACCCTTAACTCTGACGTTCTCAACCTTCCTAAGGTCACAGCCTTTTAATTCCCAGGTTGTGGTGACCTCCAACTATAAAATTATTTTCTTTGCTACTTTATAACTACTTTATAACTAAAAACTACTTTTTAAAACAATTGTTATGAATTGTAATGTAAGTCTCTGTGTTTTCTGATGGTGTTGGGGGACCCCTGTGAAAGGGTTCCCAAAGGGATTTCAGCCTACAGTTTGAGAGCCACTGTCTTAACTAATTGGGGGCTTGTGTGGCCCAAGTTTTTCCCATAAGTTTCTAAGTTTTAAATCTTTCCAGTTGCAGGTCTTGGGGAGGGGGCATCTCAACTAGGCAGAATGCTGTCTGGAGGGTGGGTTGGAGTCCAGTCACCCACTCTGGCCCCTTTGCAGTGATCTCCTGTAGATAGTGGTTGCCTGGGCAACACCTGCGAAGCAGGCTCCTTCTTTTGCCCTTGGTTCTGAAGAAGAACCTAAGTGACAAAAGGCCTCTCACCTGTGCAGTCAGACTGCCTCACATACCACTGCTGGCAAGGACTCCTGTGTCCTTATCTAACGCCTTCACAGAGGGGTATCATGTGCACCTATCTTGTTTCCTGAAGACAGAGGTGGTAGAACTTGGGTGTGCAGTTCTGGAAGGGAGGGAAACTTTCCAGGGACCTAAGAGCAGATATAACTTAGTGAGGCAAGAGAATGTCCTGGCAAGAGTTGAGCTGAGTAAGTCATGTCACCTGTACAGCCCCAGATCCCTCTTTTGTGGAGCCCCAGCCTGTTGTTCAGAGCAGACCTCATAGAATATTCCTCTCATGTCATACCTCTTCTAGTTGGGTCAGGGGCAAGGCTGTGAACCCCACTCCTGACAGGCTTGTGAGTGGGGCTCTGCTTTATTGCCCCTCATCTGCCCCCCCCCACTCTCCATCCGAATGAGACTTAACATGGCTGTGAGGGTTTCAAATAATATTTTATTTTCATTTATTCACACTCACTGCTTCTTTCTAGTAGGTTCTTTCCTGGATGTCTGAGGCCCCAAGTTTGGCAGCTAGAGATGACAAGTTGGGCCAGGAGGACCTGAGGACAGAGCCAGACACCAAGGTGAGGAATGTGAGACCTGCAGAAGACACCGGGAGAGGCAACCAGAGCCATGAATATTTAGACAGTGAGAGTGGAATTCAACCTGACACAGACGCATAGAAGATTGGATAGATAGCCACAGACTAAAATTAGAAGCAGTCTGGGGTGCGCGCGCGCGCGTGTGCGCGTGCGTGCGTGTGGGTTTTGAAGGCTAGCTCTCAGACTCTGGAGACACAGAACTGGCTACTTATCAGCCAAGTGTCTTTAGGCAAGGACACCGTATGTAGCTTCTCCATCTCTAAAATGGATATAATGTGCTTCCCGAGTGACTGTTTTAAGTTCATGATGGATAGATCCATGGTTACTTCAGATTGGCTGTGGTTGAACAGAGAGATCCCTTGTTAGATCCATTGGGATCTTTCTTTCACCTAGAGGCCCTTCGCTACTCCCTGGAGGGTCAAATAAAATGGAAGTTGGCAATGCCTCCAAATTCCTGTTGAAATTACAACCCTGATGTGATAGTACATAAAGGTGGAACACGGAGTTCCATCCATGGGGATGGGACTCCCACTAACAGGATTTGTGTCCTTAGCAAAGAGATCCCTAGAGTTCTCCATCTCTCTCTCTATCGTGTGAAGACAATGTAAGAAGTTGGCTGTCTGTAAGCTGAAAGAAACATCACAAGATGAGCCAGCATCCTGGTTATGAAATATTTAGGGTGACGGTCTAGACAAATGTCTCCAAGCAGCCAGAGGAGATGAAGTGAAGGTTCAGATGCGCAGGATGTTCCATACTGAGTCCTTCAACCAAGTTCTGGCTAGCTCAGCTGAGGACCAAGGACAAATGACAAGGCTAGAAGGGTCCGTGACAGAAGACAGATGGGCAGATCAGAGCCACAGGAAGAAGGCAAAGGAGACAAGGCTGAGCTCTGCAGATGCAGTAACGGCTAAGAACTCAAGAGAAATGAAGACATCTCAGGGTAGAGAGAGACAGTATCAAATGGATGGGAACCACACACGCGCACACAGACACACAAACATATGCATGCATGGACACACATGAACATGCATACAACACGCACAAACATGAACATTCACACACACATTCATACATGCCTGCATGAATGCATATATGCATACCCACAAATATACACATACACACTCATACTCATACACACATATACATATACATACAAACATACATACACACTCGCACATTCACAAACACACACACATATACATAGGTGTGCACACACAATACACGCACATGCAAACACACACACATGCATGTGTATACACATGCACTCACACATACATACGCATACACACACCTGCACACATGTGCACAGATGCACATATATAAACATACACAAACTAATACAATGCACACACATACACACATGTATGCAAGTACATACATATACACATACACAACATAATAATACACATACACACACACACACACACACACACAAAGAGTCCTCTGTTGACATTGGCTCTGAAGACGTCCATATCAATGAATGCTTCTTAATCTCTTGCTGTAGAATAGTTACATTTGGAGAGATCTCACTGATCTATGAAGCATCCCCTAGGGCAGTGGGTCCTTGGGTAACTGGAATTTGAATGCTTGGGCACCTCTGATTCTTGCATCTCTGAATAAACAGCCTTCCCTTTCGTTGTCCCATTTTGAGTCTTAGCTAGTGGCTCTTATCCAACTCCTTCAGGGCGCTCTCCACAACTCTTCCAGTCCTGTGCCTGCTTCCTACACTGTAGTTGTCCCACCTCCCACCCTTCCGTAAGCATCTGCAGATGTGCAGTCCAACTCAGCTTCAGACCTAGGGCCATGCTGATCGATGAGTGGGCCTGTTGTGCTTTGGGTTGCCAGAAAAGACATTGGTTAAAGTGTAGAGGCTTGCTAGCTCATCAGCACATAATCTGAGCCAAATTTTGTTAAATCTCAAAGACAGATCTCCAGCTGGATTGTCAACAGTAAATGGCCAGATTAGATTAACATGTTGAATGGGTAATTTCATCACGCAGCTCAAAAGCTAGACACAAATAAAGACACAGTGCAGTCAGCTCTCACCATGGAGCCTCCTCCATTTAACAACAGCAGAAATATGGCTGTGGTCACTAGGTTTTTGCACGACTTACAGAGACTTCTGTGTTGATCAGTTTTTCATCCGTGGCAATACCTGAGGGAAACAACTTCAAAGTGAAAGATTTATTTTGGCTCACAGTGTCTGAGGTTTCTGTTCCATGCTGGGCTGCCTTCAGTGCTTTTAGGCCTGTGGTGAGGCAGAAACACCATTGCAGAAGGCATGGCAGAGGAAATCTGCTCACTTCATGGCAACCAGGAGTCACACATGCGTGCACACACACACACACACACACACACACAAACACACACATACACAGACAAACACACACATACAAACCACACACACATACAAACATACACACATACAAACACACACACATACAAACACACACACATACAAACACACACACATAGGAGGGACACACACACACACAGTCAGAGAGAGAGAGAGAGAGACAGAGACAGAGACAGAGACAGAGAGAGCACACAGGGACAAGATGTCCTTTCCAAGGCCATATCCTTAGTGACATGCTGCCTCCTACTTGTTTTCACATCCCCAAAGTTCATTCAGCTATGATTTGATAACTGGATTAATTCATTGATGAAATTAAAGCTCTTGAAGTCCAATTGCCTCTCAAAAGTGATACTAGGGACCAGATTTCAGCACATGAGCCTTTAGGGATGCTTTATATCTAGCGACACTAGCCAAGTTAGGATTTTTTTTTTCCCACCAGATTTGTTAGCTGTGTACTGCATGTATTCCTGGTGCCCACAGACATCTGAAGAAGGCATCAGATGCTCTGGAACTGGAGTTACAGATGAATATGATCCATCCCGTGAGTTCTCTGCTAACAGCGGCTGTGCCTTTAACTACTGAGCCATCTCTAACTCACCTGTGTGCCCCCACCCCCAACTAAGTGTGTTCTTAAACCTACAAGTTGTATTCTACACACATCTGGCCATTCTGGATTTTCCTTTTCCACCTAATATTGTGGCCTTAAAATCTTGCTATATCTGTACAAAACAAGACCTTCTTTATTCTCTTTTAAAGTGATATAGTATTCCAATTAACATACACCACACACACATATGTATGTGTGTGCTCACACAGACACACACACATATGATAACATACACCAGCACATGTGTGTGTGTGTGCACACACAAACAAATGCACACATATGATTTGTTTTACTTGCATCCTAGCAAGGAACATTTCAGTTGTTCCCAATCTTTTGCTCTTGTAAGCATTTATATAATGAGCTAACTGATTTGTAGGCAGTACTCCATACACTCTAAGAATTTTTTGAATTAGAGATAATATTTCACACACAGGTGCACAAGCATGCACATAGACACTTTTTCAGTTTAAAAGGTACTGACCATTTTGTTTTCAATTAAATATTTATTTTTAATGGTAATTATAGACTTTCATGCAATTGTAAAAAAAAAAAATAGTAGCCTTCACCCAATTTATTCTGTGTGTAAAACCATGTATAGTGTTCCTAATAGAACTAGAGAATTAACGTGATACATTAATTGTGTTGGTTGAGATTTAGCCAGTTTTACAGGTATGTGTGTAGCTGTTTGCTTTTATACAATTTTATTTAGCTTTTTGTACCTACTGTAATAATCAAAGCACAAATAGTGTTGACTGAACCACAAGGCTCTCTTACCCTTGGCAGCCTGGCAATTTCCTAGTCAGAAACCTTACATAAATGAAATGGAACCATGCAGTGCAGTATGTGATGTCATTTGGATGTGATGCTATGAAATCAGTCATCAGTCATGCCTTTGAGGATCATCGGGTTATTTCATAATTAACAATTCACTACTGTTCATCTTTTCGAGTATTCCACTGGCATGGGCACATCATGGTCGATTTTGCTCTCCAGGTGTTGGAGGATATTGGGATTGTTCCACTCAAGTCCCAAGGCTCTGCCTGAACTGAAAATGACTTTGGTGTTCATAATTGTCAGGTCCTAGTCACATGCCTAGAGACGCCTTCTGGCAAATGGAGTTCTAGATCATTCCTATACCAAGAACTGAATCCAGACCCTGACCTCAGAGCACCATGGAAGGAATGACCCCATAAAATCTTAGGGGGACAGACAGAAGCTGTTCATTTCTTTTCAGCTTTGGGTCGATTGTGCTAATTGATCAATAAGTCAGCCAATGTTAGTGGGAAAAAATTTCTAGTTCCTTCTGTGTAAAAACTTTATATTTCTATCTCTGCCGTCTCTCCTGTGAGGAGGCTTATATGAAGAATGGAGGTGGAGTTCCAGAAAAGGAAGAGAGTTTGAGGTCAAACAACAGCAGAGGGAAACCTTGGACAGAATAGCTGGTTGTAGGAGGCCTTCTGGGATAGTTTCAGCTGTGCAGAACTGATGTCAACTACTTTCGGTGATTCTAAACCACAGTAGTAGAAACCCTAGTATAGTCCCTAGCCCTATCCTTTCTAGGTTAGTAACAAGATTGGTAGGTTACATAAGCTCATCAAGAAGGGAGTAATAATATTTTATTCCTACATTTTTTGAGAGGAGCAGTTGAGATAGAAAGTGGAGGTGTGTGTGTGTGTGTGTGTGTGTGTGTGTGATGGTTTGAGAGAATGCAGCTCATCACGGCAGTGGATGTCCATGGGAGGTGATACAGTTGATCACTTTGCACCCACAGTCAGGAAGTATCAGATGAGTGTTGGTGCCTGCCTAGCTGGCTTTTTCCTTTCTCCCTTTTTATTTAATTGGGGCCCCAGCTCATAGGAGCGTACTGCCCATGTTCAGAGTGTATCCTCCCTTCTCAATTAAACTTCTCTGGAAATACCCTTCTTATTCTCTGTGATCGCTGATCAATCCTATTTTATTTATTTTATTTTTGTTTTGTTTTGTTTTTGTTTTTTTTGTTTTTTGTTTTTTATTTTGTTTTGTTTCAAGACATGGTTTCTCTGTATTTTTTGGATTTTTTATTTGCTTTTGTTTTTGTTTTTTGTATTTTATTTTTAATGATCTTGGCAAACTTGAATAGTACTACCTAGCATCTTTTGTAATATTCCTCAATTTGGAATCAGATAAGAAAAAACTTATAATTATTTTTATAAAAATACATATTTTAGGGGCTGGAGAGATGGCTCAACAGATTAAAGCACTGACTGCTCTTCTAGTGGACCTGGTTCAATTCCTAGCACTGGATGACAGCTCACATCTGTCTCTAACTCTTCTTCCAGGAATCTGGCACCCTCACACAGAAACAATGCAGACAAAACACTAATGTACATAAAATAAAAATAAATAAATAAATAAATAAATAAATAAATAAATAAATAAATAAAAAGTAATACATAGGGTTGGCAAGATGGCTCAGCAGGTAGGAGCACTGACTGCTCTTCTGAAGGTCCTGAGTTCAAATCTCAGCAACCACATGGTGGCTCACAAGCACCCATTATGAGATCTGATGCCCTCTTCTGGTGCAGCTGTTAAGACAGCTACAGTGTACTTATGTATAATAAATAAATCTAAAAAAATGATCTCTTTAGAAAAGTTATATATAATGTGTGTGTACACACACATATAGGAAAAGATAGACATAGCGAGTAAAGAAATGTATGGAATAAAATGAAAGATTATAGAGGGTACTTAGGAATAGAAATGGTAGCTAATATAGAATCTAATGAAAATTCTGGTTTTGAACATTTCAGTCCCTGAAGCTGTCCCGCCAGATGTCATTAACAACAGATGGGTCAGACACTGGACCTTGGAGAGTGGTCAGTAAGCTTAGAGGCTGCTGCATGAATTGTCCAACTGAAGCAGAATGAGAAAGAAGACATTCTAAAATTAAAGCCATCCCTAGTGACATCCGGAATAGAAGAAAGAGGACAACTTGTGTGTAACTGGACCCCCAGAGAGGGAAGGCAAAGGTAGAAACAATTAAAGGGAGGGAGCCAAGCATTTCCAAACTTGATCCAAGGACCTAAACAAATTCTACATGAGATAAATATCGATAGACAGATACATCATGGCCAGATTGCTCATAGAGGTCTGGAGGGACCTGGGGATATGGTTTGGTTGTTAAGCACTTACTAGCATGCTTACAGCCCTGAGTTAAGTCCCCAGCACGATGTATGGGACAATGCATTCACGGATCATTATCCCAGCATTTGGGAACCAGATGAATGAGGATCACATTTTCTGTGTCATCATTGGCTACAGAGTAAGTTTGAAGCCAGCCTGGGTTACATCAGACCTTGTCTCAAATTAAAGCAAGAACAAAATTACCGAAGAAACATTATATGAAAGGTAAGAGGAGAGGAATATGGTTGGCTTTTCAAGTTAGATGTGACACAAAGCCAAAAATGATGAAACAATATCACCAAGGTACAGAAAGAAAACAGCAGCAGCAGTAGTAACAACAGCAGCAGCAGCACCACCAGCAACAACCACAGCAACAGCAACAGCAGCAACAGAAGCAACAGTAACAGCAGCAGCAGCAACAGCAACAGCAACATCACCACCACCAGCAACATTAGCAGCAACAACAGCAGTAACAACAGCAGCAGCAGCAACAGCAACAGCAACAGTAGCAGCAGCAATAGCAACAGCAACAACAGTAGCAGCAGCAATAGCAACAGCAGCAACAGTAGTAGCAGCAATAGCAACAGCAGCAACAGTAGCAGCAGAAATAGCAACAGCAGCAACAGGAGCAATAGCAACAGTAGCAGCAGAAACAACAATAGCAGCAACAACAACAGCAACAGCAACAACAACAGCAACAGCAGCAACAACAGCAATAGCAGCAGCAGTGACAGCAACAGCAGTAAGAGCAACAACAACAACAGCAGCAGCAGCAACAGCAACAACAGTAGCAACAGCAGCAGCAGCAATAGAAACAACAGCTGCAAAAACAACAGCAACAACAGCAGCAGTAGCATCAGAAGCCGCAAACCTTCAATCTTGAACTGAAGCCAGTGAAATGAAATATTCTTCAAACACTAAGATTTTCACCATAAAAGACATTTTCCAGTCAGCACTGGTTGAGAGAGAAAGTATAGGCTGTACATGCAAAAATGTAGTTAAAAGTAGTTCTTCAAGTAGAAGGGGTCAATACCAGATAGAAACTCAGATAAGGGCTGGTGAGATGAATAAGTGGGTAAAAGTATTTGTGGTGTAAGCCAGGAGCTTTATAAGTTCAAGGCTAGCTCAGACTAAAGAGTTTAAGTCCAGCCTGGGAAACTTAGAGAGGACCTGTCTCTAAAATTAGGAGTAGAAAAGAGAGCTGGAGACACAGTCAGAGGAAGTGTGGCTTTCTCTCATGTGAAAGGCTGAAGGTTCAATGTCAAGTATGGAAAGAAATAAATAATATGGTTCCAGATACAGCAAGCACGTGGGCAAATAGAAAAGACTTTCCCTTTCTCTAAAAACTGAAAGTATAAGTGACAGTTTAAAGCAAAGCAAATAAAATAATCATGGGGTTCATAACTGAAAAAGTAAAATATATGCCTGCCACAGTGCAAAGCACAGGGGAGCTCAGCGGAGCTCTCCCGTTTCACAGGGTTTCATTACATGCAAAGGATTGTAATGTTAGAAAATTGCAGTCTGTAAAAAGCAAAAGTCGGATATTGCAATCCTTAAAGAACCAGAAATAAAACAAAAAAGTTTAACTAGAAATCCAAGGAGGGCAATAAAACCGAATTTGAAGAAATAACCCAGAAACAGGAAAGGGGGAGGAGAGACAAGCAAACAGCCAAGTGGGAGGGTAACAGGAAAATTACCTGCCAACAGTCGCATGCATTGCATGGGTTAAGCACCTCAGTGAAGACCTTCCCACCCTGACCATTTGTCTGGCTCTAATACCATAAACCGTGAGCTGGAGACATGGCTCAGTAGGGGAAGTCACTTGCTGCTCTTGCAGAGTACCAAGGGTTGATTCCCAGAACCCATCCTGGGCAGTTTACGTCCAGGGCTCCAACTCCTGCTTAACACTGTGGCCACCTGTACTCACATTTGTGTGAGTGAACTCACAAGTTAAGAGAAAGACACAGACAGGTAGGGCAGGGGCACAACACAGTGAAGTGTTCATCTTAACTAATTTTTATAAACCTGGTCAAGATACTGAATATTTTCTGTATCTGACCTTTATCTATTCTAATGCTAAGGATATATATATATATACATATATATATATATATATATCCCATAGAATACTCATACTGAGCTCTTTGCTGTTTATATTTCTATCAATGAGGAATAGCTTAGCCTGCTTATCACTTTAATATAAATTAAATCATGCAATCTGCATTTTTTTATATCTGGATTATTTTACTCAATATATCTTGAGGTTCATTCATGTCACATATATGTGTTCCATGTACTTTTGCTTATGATATTCCATTTTCCTTGTGTGTACATATGTGTCTCTATATATTTGTGTGTACACATACCCACATGAATCATATTTAAATAACTTCATGCAAATACCTACTATCAATTATGTATCCATTCTCTTATTGATGAAATTTTGTTTTCTTTTTCTGACTTTTAGGCATTATATGTAAAGCTACTACAACGTTTTAGCAATGTCTTTTTGTGTCTATATGTGTGGTTTTCCTTTGTCTTTGCAACTCTCTCTCTCTCTCTTTTCTGGGTCATATAATATGCATTTAATTGCTTTAACTAACTACATATGCCTTCCAGTGATATTAAAGATGCTAATTCCATTTTGCAGCCCCACCATCCATGATGGAGCGGTCCTATTGTCATTTTCCATTTGGTGGTGTCTTTTTAATCTTGGTCTCTCTAATGGGTGAGCTGTGGCAGCTCTTGGCTTCTAGCTGCATTTGAGTGACAGGTAGCAGTGCCGAGCACTTTTCATGTGCTTTCTGACTGATAGCCTTTCAAAAGTGTCAATACAAGGTTTTTGCACCTTTTTGCAATTGGATTGTTTGACTCCTCTCTTTGGTTCATAAGAGTTCTTCATTCATTTCAAAGATGAGCCTTTTATCTCCCTATGCCCAGATACTGGTACAGGCACTTTTCAGTTATCAACATGATTTATACTGGAGGACAGAAATCTTCTGTTTTAGTATAAAAATTTCAATGTTGTTTTCAAGACTATTATTATTATTTTGGGAGGGAGGTTGAATTTAAAGCCTCGTGCATGTTTGACAAATGATCTACCATTACACTACATCTGTTTAAAATGTTTTATTTTCAGGTGAGTTCACACTAAATTGCCCAGGCTGGCTTTCAACTTCTGATCTTTGAGCCTGGGTGCCCCTGGTTCCTCTGAGTCCTTTGAATTTTCTTATTCACTTTAGATTCTACTCGTCAATTTCAGCCGTCAAACTTTCTGGGATTGTTTTTTAATTGGGACTTTATTGAACTTACTAATTAATAATTAATATTTTGACCAATTAATTGATCAGCTTATTAAATCATTAATTCAGGAAGTATTGAGTCACCTTGTCCCTCATCTTGTGTGTTTTATATATTCAACTCTTTTTTTTTTGAGACAGTCTTGTCTGTTGTGTTTTCAGTATACAAGTCTTGCATGTACTCTTTGTTAAATTTATTAACAGGTATTTATTTGATTATGTTTTAAAGCCATATTATCTTTGAAATTCTCCTTTTCCAGTTCTTTGTGGGTACTTTATAGAACTGTACATTTATGGTCATTTAGTAATAACTGGGATTTTAGTTCTAACAGTTTCAGATCTTTCAGAACTCAGCACTCATGTTGGTACCTGTAAGTAAAGACCACTTCACTAATTGAAGTTGTGTGTAAAATGAGCTACAAAAAGTAGCCAGACAAGAAGGCGTCTTTGGAAAAAATATTGGATAATTTAATTGGAGAAATGATTTGAATATGATTTTTCCCCAAATGATAGAAAGTGTTTACCTGCACAGAAATGCACACACAGACACACACACATACACAAACACACACACACACACACACCAGACACATCAGCAGGTGTATAATGAATCGATTTCACCGCAGAGGCAAAAATATCCTTGTCTGAAAACGAATTTTTGTCAAGTTTTTACAAATTATTCATGAGCTTGGATGATATAAATTTTGTTTGTCTCAAACTTTGCCTCTTGTCTTGGAATGTTTTTGGAAAGCAACTTTATTGTTGTGCTTATTTGCATAAGTACTCATGATATAAGCATTTAAGGTCTGGCTTCTGCTGTGCTTTACTGATACAATGTTCACTTTACTGATACAATGTTCTCCCTCGGTTGAATGCATTGCTAACTGCAGAGGTGGGGGGTCAGTTGAGAGGGTTCAGCCCCAGTCTTCAGTTGTATTAGACAATCTACTATGCTAATCTTGAAATCATTAGTCATTTTCTCCAGATAATCAGATAACTTGGGTTCCCATTTACCTTGTCGTACCATAGCTCTGCTTGTAACAGACTATTTCCAAATATAGCAGCAAGTTTGAATTAGGAAAACCTGAGTCTGGTCGTGTCACTATGTGTGCCTATTTGTGTAGCTGTGGTCACAGGAGATATGTTGTAACCATTGCACAGTTTCAGTGAGTCCTCCTCCATCATCTGACAACTCTGGTCTCTACTCACTGTCCTTTCTTCCATCTTGAGACAGGTGCTTCCCCTCTGTTCACACCAGACATTCCTGCACTGCCAACCATCCATCCTCTTTTTCAAATGACTAGTATGTTCCTTATCTGGTGTCTCTGCCTCCATTTATAATTCCCCTAGATCCCAATGTGGCTAGCACATTAATTTACAAAAACTAGGACCATGGAGAAAAATTTGCTTGATACACAGAATAGGAGAGAGAATGAAAAGACAGGTAGGTATCAAAGACGGGATGCAATTACACAGACACACTGGTTGTCGCAGTCTGAAGTGTCCCCTGCCTCCTCATTATATCACATTGGATTGCTTTCCAGCAGTTACAGCTCTGGGTTTATAATGTTTCTTAAGAGAGCATTAGGACTCTCAGCTGCAGTTAACCACAGGATTTAGTTTCCTCTTGGAAGGGACCTTATTTACTGTCACAGTATGAAAATCGTTCCATTCTGCAGTGTTCAATAAACAGAAAAAAAAACCCTAACATCTATATTAAATAGTTGCTAAGAAAGTAAACATTTCTCCCCCTGTTTTCTCCAAGCTGATTGAGCACCAGTACGTTCAGAAATGTTTCCTAAGTCTGAGAAGTCTCCCTCCATTCTTACAACCACTCAGCGTGGGTTGTTTTCCTGCCACTTGATTACAATTTGGCAGTAGTTTTCGAATAATTTACAAATTTTCAATTTCTGTGCCCCAAACACATGTGTTTGCAGCTAAACAGACTTGAAAGAATATGCAAATTGCACTTTTATGTCAAAAATGAGTGAATGCAGCTTCATGCTGGAGAAGTAAACTGTCACCCTCATGTTTGTGTTTAGACTAAGCCATGTGTCACTGCCCCCCTCCTCAGACAACGTACAACATTTTCCCTGGGATATTAGACATAAATGTTTATGACTGCAGACAGACTGGGAGGGATTGGCACTTATTAAAAATGACCCTGGAGTATTTTCTCTGGCTTCCACGTAAATATTCCAAAGTAGTAGTCAATCGAACCAGATGGTGAGGCAGAGGAGTGTGAGCACTGCACAGGACACTCGGGTCTCCTGGGTCCTGCCAGGTGATGGTGGCCCCCAGGAATGTGATCAGGAGGCTAAATCCAGAGCACTGTTAAGAACCAGCTCCTCCTCAGTGCGGGTGTGATGCTGATGATGGGAAATATCTTCTTATAGTCAAGAATCTCCATCTCCCTCACTTCCTCCCCCAGATCCTCACATTTTAAAAGGATTGTTTACACTTACATACTTGTATGTAAATGGCCTTATGTAAACCAGTAGATATTATTAAAAGATTAGCAAGCATATGAGAATTGTATCCCATCTTTCACCATGGGGACCAAGTTCTGGTGCTTTATCCAAATGCAACTGCTTCAAACATCACACTCAGCCTCTTCTGTAGGCTGAATTAGGGGAAAGGCCATCAGGTCTTCATAAAGGATGGGGATTGGTTCTTGAAGTGGAGAATAAGAATCTAGCATCTTACCATCGAAGACATTGTTCTTCCCTTCTACGCTTAAACCAAACTAAATCTAAAACCTTAGTGACCCATTAAGTTATCCCGATACTAGCCATACCAGTTGGATGTGCATCCTTCATTTTTACCCTCAGTACCTGGAAATCCAGGCACCTTACCACACTGCCAAGGGTATTTCATAGCCTCTCATCCCCCACAGCCACTCTCACCAAGGCCACAAACATCCTCCATGGTGTATGCCATCTGGTTCTGCCTTTCTCACCTCTGAACAGTCTGGATGCTCTTGCCACGCTCCTGTGGCAAGGTCCCCTGTTTCTTCTGACTTCCATAACGCCACATTCACGTGGCTTCTCCTGTGGGGCTTCTTGGTGTTCTCTTTCCTTTTATTAGGTAGTCTGTATGTTGACTGCCAAACCTTACATGATAAGCTCAAAAGAGGCAGAAATGGGGTGTGTGTGTCTTTGTGTATGTATGTGTTTCTGTCACTGTGTGTGGATGTGTGTTTGGATACATGTCTGTTTATGTGTGCCAGTGTGTGTATACATGTGTATATATGTCTCTCTGTGTATGTGTGTCTGAGTACATGTTTCTCTGTGTGTGTCTCTCTGTGTGTATATATGTGTCTCTCTGTATGTGTATGTGCGTGTGCATGTATGTGTGTGTGTGTGTGTGTGCATACACATACTTGTTCATGTACTCATGACTGTGGCCATGTGTGTCATGGCGTGTTTCAGGCTCAGAGGACAACCTTTCCTGACATCTTTACTTTACACCCTGTTTAAGACAGGGTGTCTTGCTCACTGCTGCACATGCTCACACACTCCTGGAGATGCCTGCATCTCACTGCAGGAGCACTGACATTACAGACAAGTGTCCCTCTGAGTGGCTTTGCCTGTGTTGTAGGGATGTGAACACAGCTACAAGATCTATCCACGGCACCATCTCTCTCTCTCTATTGAAAAAAATCGAACACTTCTTATTAAAAACGCTCACCTAGGGGTAGTAGGGACCTTCCCTGGCCTGACAAAAGTCTCCACACCCCTCCTTGTCCAAACGTTGATTGAGCATAGTGACGCCAATGCTGGCTTCTAATGTCTGGATAGGAAATGAACTTGAAAGTCATCACATTTGCCACAGTCAGTTGCAGCAGTAAGCTGTAATGCTTTCCCTATAAGATCAGGAACAAGTCCAGGATGTCCATCACCCTCACCACGCATACTTGGCTATAGTCATAGTAATTAGGCAAGGAAAAGAAAGAGAAGTCATCCAAATTTAAATGGAAAAAATACAATTTTCTCTGTTTTCACATGACCTCACTTTGCATGTAGTAAATTCTAAAGAATCCGTAAAAAATTATTAGAACTAATTATAAATGAGTTTAGCATGGTTGCAGGATATAGAACTAAGTTTTTTTTTTTTTAAATCAATGAGACTTCTATGACACTGGCAAGAATAATTAAGATAATGGTACCATTGTGATCATATTTTTTAAAAAAGATTTATTTATTCTATGTATGTAAGAACACTGTCACTATCTTCAGACACACCAGAAGAGGGCATTGGATCCCATTACAGATGGTTGTGAGCCACCACGTGTTTGCTGGGACTTGAACTCAGGAACACTGGTAGAGCAGTTTGTGCTCTTAACCACAGAGCCATCTCTCTAACCCTTATGATCATATTTTTAAATAAATTATTTTAAAAGATTGAAAAGTAAATTTAAGGGATACAAGAGGGCTTAACAGGTAGACACACTTGCTGCCAAGTCTGCTGGTCTGAGTTTGATCCTGGGGACTGAGAATAAGATCTTGTTCCCACAGGTTGTCTTCTGATCTCCATATATGTGCCACAGAGTGCTCATGCCCATAAATATGCATGTATGTACGTATGTGTGTATATAGGTATATGTGTATATATGGGCATGTGGAGGCCATTGCATGCACGTGCACGCACACACAGACACACACATATACACACTCACATTGTGGTGGTTTGACTAGGTTTTGCCCCCATAGGTACATGTATTGAATGCTTGGTCATAGAGAGTACCACTATTAGGAGGTGTGGCCTTGTTGGAGAAAGTGTGTCATTGTATAGTTGGGCTTTGAGGTCTCCTCATATGCCCAGGTTCCACACAGCGGGGAAGATAGTCTCCCCCACACTGCGTTCAGATCAAGATGTAGAACTCTCAGCTCCTCTAGCACTGTGTCTACCTGGATGCTGCCATGCTTCCTACTGTGACTATAATGGACTGAACCTCTAAAACTGTAATCCAGCCCCAATCAAACGTTGTCCTTTATAAGAGTTGCCTTGGTCATGGTGTCTCTTGTCAGCAATGGAAATTGTAACTAATATATACATGTACCTACATAATATAAAATGTAACTAAAAATAAAGAAGTGTAAAGGTAAGATGTGTACAGTAAAACTTCAAAAGGAATCATTGGAAAAAAAACTTTAGGAAGATCTAAATAAGTGGGAAAGTATCTCATATTCATGGACTGGAAGATGTTGATGTGTCAATACCTCCCACATTCATCAACAATACCATCCCTACTAAAGCCTCAGATGGCTTCTCTGTAGATACCATTGTCTTGGTTTCTTTCCTTGCTCTCATGATAAAATAGCTTAACAAAAGCAACTTTAAGGAGAGCGGGTTGATTTTAGCTCACAGTTCAAGACTACAGCCCATCAAGGCAGGGAGGCCTTGAGGAAATCCACAACCAGGAAGCCTGTGCTCAGTCCACTTTGTCCTCTGAGTGGAGTCCAAGATCCCAGCCCAGGAAATGATATCACTTACAGTGGGCAGGTCTTCTCACAGCCCAGGAAATGATATCACTTACAGTGGGCAGGTCTTCTCACATCAACCAGTCTACTCAAGAGACTCCCCCACAGGCGTGTCTTGGGACCTGTCTCCCAGGTGATTCTACATCTTACTAAGGTGACAACTGAGATTATCAGGCACACCAAGAATAGCTCGATATTCTCATGGAAATCTGAGGGAGACAGGAAAACTTGGGAAAGGACAAACTCAAAAGGCGTGCTCTTCCAAATTTTAAAACACACTACAGAGCTTTGGTAATCCAGACAGTGTGGCACTGACATAAAATTGTACCTGTAGATCACTGGGACAAAGCCAAGGGTCTGGAAATAAGCCCTCTGACCAAGACGGTTTAGTACAATAAATACTATCTTATAACCAATGATGCCAAGACCACTGATATACAACATACAAAATGACTTTACTTCATTCTATGGAAGCCGAGAACCTCACTGCTCGCTCTGCTGTAGATCTCTCCTCTAAGTTCCTCTGCTTTTCTTGCTTGAAGGTTTCAAAAGTATTGCTTACCCAGAATAACCCACAAAGGGCCTCCCTCTGCAAGACCTACAGCAAGGAGAATCAGAAAAATGATATGTGTTTTCAACAGACAAAAACTCAGAGGAGGACTGTGGGATAGAAGGAAAACCAGGAGCTTCCTGGGTGCTGCATAATGGTTCAGCCATAGAAATTGCTGATGGAGAATCAAGTGTAGCTGATCTTTGAGCTTGAACCTCGACAAGCTGTCCTTTCAAGGGCCTCTGTGGAGATTACTCTGCTATGGCAGCCGGCCTTCCTGGAAGAGTTTAAGAACCCACAGCGGCAAATGGGAAGGCCGTTTGTGCCTCTTGAGTGTTTGGTGAGTGACACTGAGTACCTGACATTGAGGATGTCTAGACTCTCCTCTATAAAGATTTTATGGTGGTGTCGATGGAAGGAGAGTGTCTCACACGTGGCAGAGCCATCTGTCTCACGCCGCTCTCCCATGCTGCCAGCTGTTAGCCTCTGTGACACTCTGCTATGCTGTGCTACAAACAACCTTCTTCTCCTGACAGAGACACTTCAGTGTCGTTCTGAAGAAGAGGCACCACAGCCTATCTCGCAACTACATGTGTGTTCATGAGAGATTCGTAAGCCAAAGTCCCTCCAACTGCTTGTTGTTTTCTCTTCCACTTGTCTTCTTGTGGAGGCTAGATTGATTGGGCGACTCTAGCTGTCCTTTAAGAGTGTACTGGGCTCTTACACGACCATGCTGTGACCTCATCCATATGTTCTCTATTGGGTGGTGATAAGAATTGGCACTTGGCCATCCTCAAGAATTATCTGTTCTTTATCTGGCCCTGCTCATTACCAGGATATAACTCAATGGAAGTGGGAGCTCTTCTCTATATCTGCTGAAGAGCACAGTCCACTGAGCCCTCGGGAAGCTCTGAGAGGAGTGTCGCCAGAACTCACAGTTTATCCTTCTTCCCAAGCTTTGGCTAAAGATGACTTCAACCAGAATTAGAGAAGGAGATGGAAAGGGAGGAATTGTGGCAAGAATCATTTTCTCCTCTTTCCTCTAATAAGGCTGGAAGGTGTCTGGTTAAACACATTACATCCTGTACATCCCGACCTCACCTTTGACTTTCCTTTTCTTCCGATAGTTTACATTGTCTCCCGTTGACTACCTGAACACGGTCTAAGCCCATGCCTCTGCTCTTGGTGGTCAATGAAACAAGCTTAGCAGATGTCTTAATTAGAGTTTTATTGCTGTGAAGAGACACCATGACCAAGGCAACTCTTACAAAGGACAACATTTAATTGGTTCTGGCTTACAGTCTTGAAGGTTCAGTCCATTATTATCATGGTGGGAAGCATGGCAGTGTGCAGGTAGACATGATGCTGGAAGAGCCAAGAGTTCTACATCTTGATCTACAGGCAGCAGAAGGAGACTGTGTGCCACACTGAGTGTATCTTGAGCATATATGACCTCAGAGACAACCTCCACAGTGATACACTTCCTCCAATAGGGCCACACCTACTCCAACAAGGCCATACCTCCTAGTAGTGCCACTCACTAGGGCCAAACATGCAAACACTATGATATGGAGGCCATTCCTATCAAACCACATTTCACTGCCCAGCCCCCCTAGCTTTGTAGCTATAACATAATGCAGAAGTGCATTAAGTCCAACCTCAAAGATCCCCATAGTCTATAACAGTTTCCATTCTGTCTAAAAGCCCAAAATCCAATGTCTCTTGTGAGATTCATGGCAATCTCTTAACTGTAATCCCTTATACATTAAAAAAAAAAAAAAAAAGACCATATGCTTCCAGCATACAATGGCACTGAATATACATGACCACTCCAAAACATAGAAAAGGGAGTGCAGTAAGGAGATACTGGACCAACCCAAGACTGCAAACCACCAGAGCAAACTCTAAAATCCACATCTCCATGTCTGATGTCAACATGCTCTTCAGCTTGCCTACTCTGTTCAACTTTGTTGACTACAATACACTTTTTCCTCTTGGGCTGTTTCCACTCATGGTTGACCCCTTTCCTTGGTAGGCATGCCAGGGCTCTGGCATCCCTAACCTCTTGGGGGTCTCCAAGGAAATCCAGACTTCACCTTACAGTTTCACAACATGGCATCTCTGGGCCTTCATGCAGAGACACCCCTGCCTGGCCTCAGTGAATTTTCTTAGCTGCTCAGGGTAATTCATCTCCTCTCTGCCCCTGACTTGAAGGCCAGAAGCATGTGGCTGAAGCCGCCACGTTCTACTGCTTTCTGGGGCTGGAACCCACTCCCCTTGCTCAATGACATCTTCAACCGAGTACTGTTTTCAGTAGTTTCCTTCACAGGTTTTCTTATTGAGGAAACAAGGCTTCAGAAAATCCAAATAAAACATTCATACCTGTGATCTTGGGAGCGCTGGGGAGGTGGAAGAGAAGGAGAAAGATAGATGTTCAAGGTCTTCTTTGGCCTTGAAAAAATATATATGTACATATACATATATATACACACATATATGTATACATGCATATATATGTATACACACATACATGTAAACACACATATATATGTATATACACATATATGTATACACACACATATATATATGTATACACACATATATGTATGTATACACACATATATATGTATATACACATATATGTATACACATATACATATATATATATACACATATATATGTATACACACATATATGTATGTATACACACACACATATATATATATATGTATACACACACACACACAAATTGCTATTTGCTTTAGTGAGTTGTCAAGTGTAGCACCTGTACTTAAGTTTCCCTTGGGTACCTGTAGAGCTGGATCCTCTGGCAGCCAGGAAACTT
>NC_034607.1:51450321-51465225 GCF_900095145.1 Mus pahari
TTTTTTTTTTTTTTTTTTTTTTTTTTTCTTCATCTATAAAAGATGCAGTTCTAATTGGGAGGGTTGCTATGGATCTTGGAATCGGCAAATTCCTATTTGCTTTAGTGAGTTGTCAAGTGTAGCACCTGTGCTTAAGTCTCCCTTGGATACCTGCAGAGCTGGGTCCTCTGTCAGCCAGGACACTTCCACTGCTCTGTGGCCTCCTGTGTACCAGCCACAGAGGTGAGGGCTCCAGAAATATTAACCTCTTTACCCTGTCCCTACGGAGCTTCTTCCTGGCCAAGGTACGAAGGAAGGGAAAGCCATCATGATCAGGTGTCTTCAGGACACGAGTGTACAGCTGTGCGGTCCCAGGGCCTCAGGCTCAAAGAGAAAGAGTCTCAGGTGTGGGCACTGGGAGGGGCTGGGGGGGGGTCTTAGGAGGGATTATGTTTTCCATTACGCAAACATCTCCAATTTCAGCTTCCAATTTGGGGAAGCAAAATAATTTTGGCCCCCCACGCAGTATCTGTCTCTGGAATGGATTATCTGCTTTGTTAAGTTCAGAGACATTCTGATAAGCATAATTGAATTAGGCTTCTCAGGACTGCACCGGCAGGCTAGCTGCCTCGGTAGGGGGTCAGCTGGCTAGGCCTGAGGGTGTGCAGACTCTGCTCTGCACTGCAGCCCTCCTGCGGGTCACAGCGCCTTGGGCTTGACCTTCGAAGACTGCTGAATTGTAGGGAAGCTCTTGTACTCTCCAGAGATCCCTAACTCCTCCCTGGAGTCTGTTCCCAGCCCTTTGGAGGACCCTGGGGGCTCTCTAGTGAGAAGCATAGCCCTCTTTCCTTGAGCCAGAGGAATTTCTAGAGGTCAAGGGAATGTCTGTCTGGGGACAAAGGAGCGGGAGGTCAAAAAGTGAACTATGTTGACCTAAATTTTTCCCAGTTCCAGAGAGGGGGCTTTCCCCAGGGAATCGCTGCACCCACCTTATGATGTTGCCAGGACCCAGCAGTCTGGACAGGCAGAAAGAGTATTTTACAGTGGCCAATCAAGTTTTCTTTTAAGAAATGCCATTGAGCTGAAATGAATTATTTTACCCCAGTCTTGACTTCGGCCTCTGTACGCCATCTTCTCCTCCTCTCTTGTGACCAGGATTAAAGCACAGTCTGTTTGCCACACAGCTCTTCGGGGCTCACTTACTGTTTTATATCTCCTCAGACCAGGGATTAGGGAGGTGAGGAGAGCTGAGCTACACACTCAGCACTCAGCAAAGCTCCTCCCCCGAGGGGTCTCATTAACTTCTCTCAATTCCCTGAAACCATCTTACCCAACACTTCCACTTCTGTCTATATCACCCAGCCCAACTCCTGTCATCTAATGGGAATGCTGAGCTCCATCGTTGCAATAAACAATGCTGATCCTACTCTTTAAATGTGTGTGTGTGTGTGTGTGTGTGTGTGTGTGTGTGTGTGCGCGCGCGCGCATGCTTATGAGTTTGAAGGGTAGGCATGCGTGGGAGTTAGCGACCTTGGGTATCGACCTTCACTTTCCACCTTATCTGATACAGGCCCACAAGCGTCTGGAGATTTATTGTCTTTGCCTCTCATCTCATCGTAAGAGTGCTGCAAGTTAAGATGTTGATAATCATAACTGGCTTTGTGTGGGTTCTCGGGATCTGAACTTAGGTTCTCACACTTGCGCGGCAAGCTCTTTTACCTATTGAACCATCTCCCCAAACCAAACTGACGCCATTTTAGAGACTATTTGAACAGATTGAGGTTAGAACCTGCCTCAAGAATTTATCTCCTATGTGATCTTTGCAAGTTAGTAACCTGGGAAAAATGGGAAAAATGGCAGTAACACAAAGATGCCTAAACTTTCTTGGTTCACCATGTCCTTGGCATCTCAGCAGGTTTGGTTTTGTTTTGACATTGCCTCTAGGTCTAAAGAATCACTCAAAGGTTCAAAAAAATATTCATTTGAGGTATTTAGTAGCAATCAAAAACTTATATTAAAAATAAAAAGTTAGGTTTGGGGAGATTGCTCAGTGGGTTAAGTGCTTCCCCAAGTAATCATGAGGACCATGGTTTGAATCCCTACAGCCCAAGTAAATGCCAGGCAGGTGTAGTGGGCTGACTGCAATCCTGTTACTTGGGAGACAGAGTCAAGGGATCCCAGAGGAAGCTAAACGAGCTGAATCTGTGAACTCTGGATTTAAGTGAGACCCCCTCCTCAATATATAACATGGATATGGGGTATCCAGAGAGACATTCAGTGCCAGCTCCTGGCCCCACAAAGAGTACCTACACGTATATGTAGCCACCCACAATACATGCACATATATTGTTTAGATAAAGAAGAAGAAAGCAAGAAGTCAGGGACACGTGACTTAATGAGAACTCGTGTGCTGACACAGCAAATACGTACAAATTGAAAGAAGAAATAAACGTTTAGGTTTTATTCTTCAATAGCGGAGAGATGTAGTCACCATGTAGCTCGTGGAACTTAGAATCTGATTGGACACTGTTTGCCTCATCTCCTGCTCTCTGGTGACTCTCATATGTTTCTTATTTACTTATTAAGGTCTCCCGTGAAGACCTAGGTCCGCAAAGACATGACATCATCATCAGGCGGAATGCAGTGCGAACTAATATTAAAACTGTGAACTACCTTGAGCTAGCAGCATCTAACAGATGTGAAGTCTTTATATGTTTGCCTCCAACATTTAAAATAACCCGCAGTCCCCCTATGAGTTTGCTTTGGCACTCCAGAGTGGGAGCTGCAGCCATCACGTCTCACAAGCACCTAACGTAATGTTGATGTTTAGAGGCTCACAGCTATTATTACTCCTCTTTGAACTTTAAAGTCATCATCGGTTGCCTTAGGCCTGAATTTCTCTACTGACAAACTTGGCTGTCATCTGACCGGTGACTATCTTATCCAAGTAGCCTCCGTGGCTGGTAAAGGTTGGGTAGCTGTTTGTTGCCTTTTGGAACACCCGCCTTCCGGTTCGTCCACATTCACATGCATGTGTATCTTGACCCTCCTGTCCTTCTATAGATTCATCTATATATCCTATGAAACCACAGAAAGATGACCCTGTAAGTAGGAGCTGCCTCCCACTCTCTGCCCACTCTCATACATGGTACCGACTCTCCTTGTGTTGTGTTAGTTTAATGAACCATCATATTTTGGTGTCAGCCCTAAGATCATCTTTCACGTGGATACTTTGTTTTCACAACCTTTCCAAATTCCTCCAGGACAGAAACAGACCTGATTTACCCATAAACCCCTTCATTTCTCTACCAAAGGATCCCCAGAGCTAGGTAGGCACATAAGAAATACTTACAAAGTGAATTAGTTGTTGGATGTCCCAATCCTGGGTCCAATGGATGCTAACAGTTTGATCAATGTGTTCACTGCAAAATTGGCAAAATTAGCAGCTCAAGACCAGCCAGGACAGTGTGGTTCAGTGAAGGAAGGAGGCACCAGGGCAACTTGGTCAGCTGGTGGCCTTCATCCATAGCAGCTTTGGCTGGTGCTAAATGAGAAGCCAATGGAAGCAGATGGTACCTGCAGATGTCAGAAAGTACCTGGGAGGAAGAAAAGGGCTCAGCTTGTAAGGATCTAGTGAAGCAAATGCTGAACTGGAAAGAGGAGGTCATGATGTTGAAAAATGATGTCAGTGCTATAATTTTGATGTTGGATGTTCTCCAAAGACATATGTGTGTAAAGTTAAGATTCCAAACTGGTGCTGCTGGGAAAGAGTGGGATCTTTAGGAAGCGGGGGCTAGTGGGACTTCTTACGTCATTGACCATGAGCCCTTGAAGAGGATTGGTTGATGTGAGCCCTTGATGAGGCTTGGCAGGCTCTTCCTCTTGCTTGTTCACCAGCTTGTGATGTAAGAGGCTTTGCCATGTGTCATTACCATGGTCTGTGTCACCACAGGACCCCATGGTTTATGGACTGGAGCTTGCAAACCTGAGGGTCAAACTAAACCTTTTTTTTCTCAGCTTTTTTTTTATTGTAGTGTAAGAAAGGTAACTGACCCAGGTGAGTCAGAAATTTCCTAGATCTTGAAGGTTAGACAGAGAATTTGAAAAATGTGAACATTCTCAGTTAAGTGAAAGTTATACCATAAGAGTTGGTTGTGTAAAGGTGATTGTCTCATGCTGAATCACTTTATTTGAGAGAAGGGAACAGAGGGTAGAGGGGAAATTCAAAGGGTCTGCTTTGTCACAGGAGAGGCCCAAGTGAAAACATTTTGCTTTGATATAATTGGCCATAGGTCCAGTGGTTTCTATCTACCACATAAGTAAATGATTCAAGGTCAAGCTGCCTACCAGCATCAAGCTTTGTGTGGAAAATACTGCTCGTGTGGCTGTGGAAAATGCCCTCTCACTGGGCATAATTGCATAGAATGTGTGCAAATAAAAGCTGAAAGAGAACACTTTGCAAAGGCCTTTTTTTCCTCTCTCCCTGTCCTTATTTTGACAGAATATAAAAGAAATTCACAGACGATTTTCTCACTCCCAGTTGAGCTCATGTTGCACTTCTGGGCTGGAGGAGGGGTTGGCTAGATCTCTTTAATACTCAAGAATAGCTTCATTAAAATATACTGTTTTATTATTATTATGATGATGATTATTATTATTATTTCTTATCATCACCACCACCACCACCACCACCATCATCATCATCATCATCATCAGTGTGTGTGCTCACACGCATGTGCATGCAGACATACACATGTCCCTGCCCATTCTGGGGGCAGCAGCTGGCAGGCAGGGCTCGGAAGGGTCATGAGTTACACTAGGGACAAAGGAAGCAACTTTGCCACTGATATAGTACAACAGCTATTCTGAACAGCGCGGGCAGGAAGGCTGTGTTTGGAACAACACATAGTTTTTAAATATAAAAAACTTTTATGGGAAGAAAAATATTGATCATGTATACAGAATGACCGTGACGTAATTTAAGACATGCAGGTGTGGAACATAATGGCTGTAGCAGAATTTCCCCTGTCCAATCACTTTAAATATTAATACAACAAGAAGTCTGTGATTGGACAGGAGAAAGGGAGGTAGAGCGAAGGGTTGCAGAGACAGAGACAGAGGAAACAGGTAGAGGGGAAGGAAGCAAGATGGAGGACGAACAGGATAATTCAGATTCCGCGTGGCTTTAAATAGCCACAGGTAGGTATAATAGCATATAGGGATGGAATAATTGGGGTAACTCATCTAATCTAGGTGGGCAGCTTGTACCATTATCATTTGGCCCTGAATTTTTTGTGTGGGTATCTTGTGTATTGAGAATTTATTGATATATAAATCTGACTGATTAATTTTAAACTTCTAGAGTTTTTTTTTCCCCCACTGGGTTACCGACCACAGTGGTTTTATGGCTGAGAAGGGACAGGCAGCACCGAGACAAGCGAACTGGAGCTGGGAAGGCCTTGCTTTGTCAAAGCAGTGGGGGGTGGGAGAAAGGGGGTGGGGGAGCTAGCTTAGAGACAGCTGCCAGGGCAGAGTAGCTGGGTGTAGCGCACGAACAGACATTCTTTATAATGTTCCCTGAACAAATGGCACTCAAATGATGTTAAAGATTGTAGATATCCACTTTAACTTGTGATGTCACCTTTGTGTGAAAACCCAGAGTGAACATATTCAAACGGGTATTTGAATTTTAAAGTTATCTTTAAAACATATTTTGATCCTTTCCAAAGGAGGTGGGAGGCTTGCAATAGCTTTGATTGGATACTGAACATCCCTCAAAGTCTCAATAGTTAAAGGCTTAGTCCTCAAGGTAGTGCTGGGGGCTGGGGATAGTTAGGAAGGAGAGCCTTACAAAGGACTTTAGATCATTGATAACATGTTCTCCAAAGCATATCAGGATTCTCTCCTTAGCTCCTGATGTTTGATTTTGCCAAGTTACACATGCTCCCAACATGCTATCCCAACATGAGTCACCACAGGCTCTAAGGAAAAGATTCGTGGATTTGTGGACTAGCGCCCCAAGCATGCCTCTCTCCTTCCTCTGCTGATTGCTTTAGTTATTTCGTTATAGTGATGGGAAGCTGACTAGTGTAAATTACCATCCCTGTTTCTTTAAACGCTTAATTTTGTCAGAAGATACTGTCTTTGCTACTGTTCTATCGCTGTGAAGAGACAACATGACCAAGACAACTCTTATAAAAGAAAGCATTTAACTGGGGCCTTGTGTACTGTTTGAGAAGGTTAATGATCAGGGTGGGAAGCAGGTGCAAGCAGGATGCTGGAGCAGTAGCTGAGGGCTTTGCATCCTGATTGGCAGGCGGAGAAACAGATGGGGGTGGCTGGTGTAGGCTTCTGAAACCCCAAAGCTAACACCCAGTGTCCACCTCCTCCAACAAGGCCACACCTCTTAATCCTTCCCTAACAGTTCTACTAACTGGGGACCAAGCATTCAAATCTAAGAGCCTGTGGGGGCCCGCCTCATTCCAACCACCACATCCATGCCTTTGTCCCAACGCATGCCATGGGATATGCAGCACCAACAATGACTCTGACCCTCACTATAGAACAGGTTATATCCAGACACCGCAGAGGGACACAGGGAAGACACAGCAGAGGGACACAGGGAAGACGGACTCTGTTACTTAGGATCAGACTTGACCATTGTAACAAGCAGTTCAAGGAGTCAGTTACACAAAGATGTTTGTGTCTTTCCCAAGTAAAAATTCAAGACATTCAGAGACTTTGCTCTGTTCAGTTCCAGCTTTGAGCTCTTTCGTGCCCATATCTCTCTCCATCCATGGTCCAGGGCACATCTGTTTCAGACCCCTGGAATACAAGGCCTGTGGCAGCTGGAGCTCACAGGAGACCCCTGGAACCTGTCCCTGATCATCTGCTTATATCCCATTGGATCCTATTTAGCTGCACGCCACACACAGCTACAAGAGGATCTAGGATGGGTGGTCTTCATTGGAGATAGCCATCTACAGGCTAAAAGCTTTCTCACTCTGTGTAACAATCATAGTTCTCCAGAGAAATGGAATCTGAGAATCAATGTATGGAATGGGCCCAGTATACCAGTAAGGAGAACTAAGCCACAGTCCACAGAGTGGGCTGGCAATTTGGCAAACCCACTCTTTTCAGGAGGGGGTCTGTCTTTCTCTCTGGTTCAAACCTTCTAAGTGGAGGAAGTCCACAGACACTATGGAGGGCCTGGTTTTGCTCAGAGTCCCTCAATTTAACTATCAATTGACTGGGAAGTACTCTCACAGAAACACCCAGAGTAATGTTTGGTCAAATTGTCTGGGACAACTTATGGCTCAGACAGAGTGAATCATAATTTCTTGGAGGATGTAGGGCCAGATAATGGGGGAGGACGGTAGTCTCTATCACACTGGGAATATGAGACCATTGAGGGTGGCAACTGTCGCTGTGGGCTGTCATTAGTAGTGGTCCCCTCAGGTCAGCATTTTCCCTCTTTGTACTGACAACAGATTTAATGGAAATGAGGACTCTCTAGTCTCTCTCTGGCCTCCGATTGCTTCATATGCCAATCTGTCTTTCTTCCTCTCTTTGGGAGGAATTGGCAGAAGAGCTGTTGCTGCTCAAGAGAAGGCACGGGTTAGGTGTACACCAGAGTAAGGGGAGCTTGTCCCATGAGGCTTTACACACGGTGAGTTTGAGCAAGATACTTCCCCTCACTGGGCTTGGCCTTTCCCCATAAAGTGACAGAACTCTTCCTTGCTCCCTCTCAGGGCTACTTTAACATTGAGAATTATTAGCTAAGGGAAAAAAAATGCGATTATAGCATTAAATTATTTGCATACACAAAACGGAATAAATAACCCTGCTCCTTACGTGCACCTTTCCCTCTGTACTTGCACAGAGAATGCTAAGGGTCTAATTCTTACTGTGGACAAGGGCTGCGCCTGGTCCTCCGGGGGTGTACGGGAGGGCTTCCTAACCTGGTCTTGCTCAGACCCTTCCTGCTTGCCTATTCTCTGAATGGCTCACCCCTTAGCACCCATAACCATCTCTGATTTGCAAACATAAGCCTCGGGGCCAACAGTAGTTTATCCAATTTCATCTTCATCATGAATCCTCTCCATGAAGCCGTGAGCAAGAAATCAGCTCGCACACTGTGTTTCAGGCCCGCCATTACCCCCGAGTGATGAAATGTACACAGAGACCCTCAAAATTGGTGTTAAAAGCACATAAACCTCTTGAGTTGTTGAGATTCTAGCCCAAGCAGGGTGTGTGTGTAATATCACTAAAAGCAGGTATGATGGATAAAAATGAATGATGGCTCCTTCCAAACGTAAACCGAGCTGCTCATCCCTCAGGCTTGTTTATAAATAGAGGGGGGTCCATTTGCTCAGGATCCCAGGGACAGGCCGGCACTCCATTTAGATAACAACACAGCTCTCACCCAGCCGTCACTCTTCAGCTCGCAAGGGGGTGATTAATCAAACGGTGTTTTGGTTTCTCCCGATACACATCTAGTCCTTCCGGTGCAGAGTGAGCTGAAGATGGCTCCCAGAGTTTACAGAACAGTTTGGGCCAGTACATTAGAAGGAGGCAGGCCAAAGAGTGTCCGTAGCCTGTGGAGACGTGTGCTCAGTGGGATGTTCATCAGGAGCGGCTGCACAGATGGGGATTCTGTACGCTCACTGCAGCATAGGCCTGGCCTTGGGGGCATCGTTGGGTCCTTCTGCTCAGTCAAAGAGGTTGAGTGACTGCCATCAAGACATCAAAGCCAGAGGAGCTAGGAGCAGTGAGCTGGCCACAAGGCCACATTCAGATTCAGACTAAGGGCAGGGTGTCCACTGGCCTCATCTCCACTTAAGAGGAAAGAAGGCTCATGGATTTCTGTGTGCTCCTACAGGGCACTGCCACCCCCACACTTTTGGTGTGATAGCCAAAGTCAACCTCACAGGCCACCAGGTCCTTCATTCTAGTTGTGAACCAACTGCCCAAGAAGTCCAAGGTGCCCACATCTTCCCTAACTCCTCCTATAGAATGTTCCTGGAAGTTCCTGAACTTAGCCATCTCCCAGTCTCTCTGCTTCTCCAGCCCTCTGGATCTTGTAGTCCATTATAAGCAAGATTTCCTCCACCCTCTGTCTCCCCTAAATGCCCTCTTCATGTGCCCAACCTGTGCTGGCTTTCCACCAGGAATCCAGCATCCTCTCCAGCCCTCTAGAGAGAGATGCTTCCTGTCTTCCATCCTTCTTGCCCCCATATCTGAGACCGTGCAGCATGGGGACCAATGTTCTTCTCTCTCCTTTAAGTCCCTGCTTCAAAGCCTGTGCCACCATCCCAGTACTGCTGTGACAGACTCTGATGGTGGTCACGGACTGACCCCTGCCTCACCACGCCACGCCCACCACTCTGCTGTTAGATTTCTTGGTGACATCACTACCTGCAGTGATGACTCTTGTAACATCAGACTTCACAGTTCTTTGACAGGCTCTCCTCCAGTGACCTTGTCCTCTGACCTATCCTACAACCCTGCTGTGACAAATGGCTGTCTTCCTTTTAATATTAATTCCTTCTTCCCATTATGCTGTGCTGGAACTCACAGTACCTAGGCTTCTGCATCTGGTTATTCACTACATAAAAGCCCTTAGCCAAAGGAAGAGAAAAATCCCAAGTCTGTGAGTGACTTGTGGCTCTACCTAGGGAAGGGAAGCTACAGTTTTTTCTTGGTGCAATTGAGAAGTATCAGCCCCTCTGGGGTATTACATGGACTAGACTAGCTCTGACTGGCTTGATCCACTGGGACCAACAATCCATTCATCTTGCTGCCCTTCTAACTCATATCACCCTCTCATGCCCTTTGCTCTTCTCCCCACCTTAGATTTGTGAGTTCTGTGTTTATAAATGTCTGTGCTCATGATTACTTTCCTTCCCGGTCTCCTTCTTTCCTCATTATACCAGTTGCCAAAAGTCTAATCCTTTTCAACATTTAGTCTTCCACTACTTCATGCCTCTACTCATACCAGCAAGTAGTGATTGAAACAAAGAAAAAATATTTCACATTTGTGTTCACAACCAACAACCTCAGTTGGATACATCCCTCTCTAATAGCTCCTGTCTGGCCGCTGTGCCCCTCTCTAACACTGCTCGGGCGTGTAGTTCCAGGGCAAGCTGGCTTTCTCTAAACAATCTATAGAGCACTCCCTCCTGTCCCACTGTCTTCATCCTGTATCTGTGTTTGCACTTCCCAGTTTGTCTGTTCTCTAGTTGCTATGGAGGACCCAGTCCTGTTGCCATGCTGGAGCAGTTCTTCCACTGTTGCTATGGAGGATACAGCCTGTTGCCATGCTGGACCAGCTCTTCCACTGTTGCTATGGGAGATACAGCCTGTTGCCATGCTGGACCAGCTCCTCCACTGTTGCTATGGAAGATACAGCCTGTTGCCATGTTGGACCAGCTCCTCCACTGTTGCTATGGAGGACACAGCACTATTGCCACGCTGGACCAGCTCCTTCACTGTTGCTATGGAGGATACAGCCTCTTGCCATGCTGGACCAGCTCCTCCACTGTTGCTATGGAGGATACAGCCTGTTGCCATGCTGGACCAGTTCCTTCCCTTGCACATTGACTCTCACCTCTTCTGCTCATACAAGCACTTTGCTCCGATCTTTCTGTTGTTTTGAGTATGAAACCCCCTGGCATATGTCCTGAGTGCTTGGTCTCCAGCTGATGATGATGTTTTGGAAGGTTATGGAAGTTTTAGAAGTTTCTACTTACAAGAAGTAGCTCATGGCAACCATTCTTCGAGATTGCGCCCTCATAGACACCTTTCCTATTTTCCTTTCTCTGTGCTCTGCCTTTCACATGGCTCTGGACGTCTCTGTCCATACTCCTTCGGAGGTCTGGTCTCTTTCTGTGTTTCAGTTCCTCAGTATGTGCTGACGACCCTCACATTTCTGTCTCTGGCTCCTGAACTCTAGACTTCCATATTCAGTTGGAGACTGTCACGCCCTCTCTCAACCAGCAAGGAAGACACAACCGCCAGTTCTTCTAACAGCAGTTTATTCAGGAACCTTGAACAATCTTCATCATCTCCCTCTTCATCTCCTCCGAGCCCTGGACTACAAGCCCTTTTATACTCTCATATCCACTCCAATCGCTGCAAGCCACGTCCACCTCACCAGGCGCGCGGCCTCAACCAACCAGAAGAGCGGGAACATAACACCACCAAATATGGACCTGTTTACCATAAGCTCTATAGCCAACAGGTGCCATCTTTAAGGTGAGGCTTCGGGTAGCACAGGGGAGGGGCCGTAGCCTCCTACAGGAGACACAAAATCTCCATGTCTAAATTAGCAGGTCTAAATGTGAGGCCCTGGTTCCCAGCATCTGCAATTCTCTCTCAGCAGGTAACCACCCCCATTCTTCCAGTCAAAGCTTATGTCATTCATATTCATCCTCTCTCTCTCTCTCCCTCTCTCCATTAAGTCTACATAGAAATGACTATGTAGAGAGCAAAGGCTCATGGGCTGCTGGGAACTGTACACACCCTAGTGAAGAGGTTAAAAGGGTTGTAACAGTTAACCAAGATGGGTGAATCAGACAGCACAGATCTAGACCTTCCTTCCCATGTCCTTACTAGTAACACTTGTAAAAGGTGTTTTTGTTTTGTTTTGTTTTGTTTTGTTTTGTTTTGTTTTGCTTACCAAATGGGAGTTACTTTCTGATTGATCACAATGTGTGACTCACTAATCATAATAGTAATAGATATCACTAATTGAATATTTAAAATTTTGTAATAATTGAGGGCCAGTGAGAGAGCCCTCAGGTAGGTAGAGAGGCACCCGCCACCAAGATCGAAGGCCTGAGTTCTAATCCTGAGACCCACATGGTGCAAGGAGAGAACTGAGTGCCACAAGTTGTTCTTGACTTCCCAATGGATGCTGAGGCACGCACCCTCTGTGTGCACACAAATAAATAGCTATAAAAGAACCATTGCTAAATTTAGCCTATAAAATTTACTCGGGGTAGGTTTGGGAAGGCGTTTCTCTTCACCAGCACTGTTCCAACAGATCCCCGTCATCTCTGGGATTTTAATCTAAGAAATAAAAGTTTCCCTTAAATCAAAGCGTCAGGCCCAGGGCTATAGAGATGGCTCAGCTGTTAAAGCAGGTGATGGTCTTATAGACGGTTTGTTGGTGGGACTATAAATAGAGCTCCAGGGAACCTGATGCCCTTGGCCTCTCTGGGTACTCTGTCCTGTACTACTCTGCAAATGGTAGGAACAGGAGTTTGCATGTATGCACAAAATTAAAAATGGTCTTTTTAAAGGGGTCATATCTCCTGCCTCTCTCCCCTCATTCGGGTAGCTGGGGTAGCTGGGATCTCACCTTCATTCCCAGTATAGAGGCCCTTAGAGCAGCAGTAAAGTGTTAAGAGTCTGCAGACTGACCAGGGAATGCTGCCCCACAGGGTGGACTGCTGAATGAGACCGTTTCAATCACGTGACCCGTGGTGCAAGGCAGACTGCTGAATGAGATCTTTTCAGTCTCGTGACCAGTGTCGAGTCTAGAAAGCAGAACCGGAAAGGAGGAGTTACTTTCCAGCCGGTACCCTGCTCAGGAGAGCACATGTGTTAACTCACCCTACCTGCAGGATGCTTACTGCAAGTAGGAAGGAACTAGACCCAGGTACATGGAATCATGCAAGTGTTAAAATAGTAAAAGGGGAGGGGAGACACTGGGTTAGGGAGGCTGGCACATCGATCTGGGAGCCCCACCCTGTCCCCACCACTGAGGCAGATGACTGGCCTTTTTAACATTTACTTCCAGAGTTGCAACTTTTGGGAAAGAGAGTGCCAGCCAGACCCATCAAAAGGCCTGCTTCACATGCTTTGAGGATTAGCGTCGGTCTTATTTAACAATCTAATTAATGTTTTGATAATTTAACAATTTTGTATGCTTTCAGAGGGCTTTCAGGGGGACCAAAAGCCTTTCAATCACAGAGGTTTTTTTTTTTGTTTTTTGTTTTTTTTTCTGATCCTATTAATGAGAAACACCAGTCCTGTCTGTCAAGCCACATGCGTGTATGTGTGTGTGTGTGTGTGTGTGTGTATGTGTGTGTGTGTGTATACGTGCATGGGAACAGCTTTCCTGATGCTGGAGGTGAATGATCCCCGGCAGGAGGACTGGAAGGGAGCGAGAGGACCCAGAGTGAAGGTGGAGAAGAGCAGGACATGGCTGGGGACTTTGTCGCAAGTCTGGCTTCTCATTGTGAGGCCTTTACATTAGGGAATTCTGGGATAGATGCTCCGGATGGCTGGTGCCATGCTCACTGGCTAAGTTGCCTCTGAGTAAACCCCTTCCTTCTCTGAGACACGATAGCTCCCATTTCAAATTGATAAACATATCTTTTCCTACTTACCTCAGTGATGGGCAAGCCAGTCTCCACCCATCGGTGTAGGAGGGGTTCCTGGATTGCCAAGAAGGGGAGAGGGAAGATAGAAGTGGAAGTCTTAGGAAACCCCATAGAGCACACTGGTAAGGGCTGCGATGAGACGTGCCTCCTGAGAAAGTATAGCCAGCCGCTTTCCTCCTTAAACAAGAGTTAAGAGTGCAGGCTCCTGGGTAGGATGCATACACCAAGGTGGTCCATAACGGGCACAGTAATGGCCTTGCCTCTGTTCTTCATAAAGGTATTGTGAGGGTAAATGGTGTGATGAGCAGATAGCCCTTTCTCTGCATGGTTTGAAATACATGCGTTTGGGCTATCGCCATTCAGTCGTCCCCAGCAATGGGCCTCAAATTGCATTCCCCATGAGTGCTATCAGAATGGAGGCCTAAAACACAGGGCACCCTGCTAGTCCTCAACCCATGGGTTTCCACGTATAGCACCAGAGAACATCCTGTGAGGGACCAAGCCGACTTCTTCTTCCAGAGTCAGAGGTGATCTGTGGCCACCCATCTTATACTCAGCTTGCACCCTGACCACAAAGGGTGAGTGAGGCCCTGCTGTCTCCCAGGGCAAACACACGGGGTGTTTTATTAAAACCCCAGGATATACCCAAGAGGCAAGAGCCAAGAAATGCGGAGTCAGCACCTTTGGAGGCTTGAGATTCAGTAGAATCTCTGGACTTCCACTTAAAAAAGAGACCCTGAGTTCCTGTTCCCCAAAATTCACCATTAGGAGGAGTCTGCAGATGATCGTCCCAGGCCCAGGGCACAGGGAACTTCTCAACTTGCAAGTGTCTCTGGTGAGCCCACCAATGTAGGGCACAGATTTTATGCTAAGCTCCTGGAATAAAATGGAGGTGAGTGAGGTGGCATGTGGGGAAGGGCTTCCCAGAAATGCAGATCACAAGATCTGGGCCAGACCGCCCTGTGTCTAATGCATATCAGTCAAACCATATCCCCTTTCCATGCCTTGGTCACTACATTTGTAAATTGAAGATAACACTATCTACCTATGTGCTGTGAGGTCCACATGTGCTAATCTATATAAGCCCTTCAAGAAGTCTCTGGCGTACAGTAACTGCTCTGCAAGTGATAGGAGAACCCAGTTGGTTTTAGGGGGGAAACATCTAATCAAGCAGAAAGTTTCAGCACACCGGATTCTCACCAATGTCTAAGTAAATGCTCCAAATCCAGATCATGTGGCACAGCATGCATATTGCTGTTGTGAAGAAGGGAAGACCAGGCATGGCTCTGCACCCAGCAGGAATCCCAGAGTACACTCATTTGTCTTCAGTCTCTTCTCTCCAGAACATACCAGCTCACCCTCTGCTCTAGGCACTACTGAGCACCTTAGAAAGAGCTTGCACAGTGGGGTGTAGTTCAGGTATAGAGCATTTGTCTAGTATGTATGACATCTTAAAGTCCCCCCTCAGTAGCACGTGCACATGCGCGTACGTGCATGCATACACACACACACACACACACACACACACACGCAC
>NC_034607.1:51465280-51492750 GCF_900095145.1 Mus pahari
AAGGAAGGAAGGAAGGAAGGAAGGAAGGAAGGAAGGAAGGAAGGAAGGAAGGAAGGAAGGGGACACAAGGGATGGTGGTTGCAGGACCAGTTTGCTGTGCACACTGCAGTGACCCTGAGGACCCAGAAAGAGGACTATGAGACACAGGGGAGGTGTCCTAGTTCCCCCATAGCAATGGAGCAGAACTGATGCCCAGTGTACCTCTGCTAGAGAAGAAGCAGATTTCCCCGATGGTGTTTGCGTTGCCCCTGGGAGCTCTCCATTCACAACGCCCTGTTCTGATCCCACCCCTCACAGTTTCTTTGCCCCATAGGGCTGCAGCTTGGTTAGGCCCGTGTCATCTAGGAGACAAAACTCAGGAATTCCGGGACCTTTAGTTTCTTGCTGGGCTAAAGGACAGAAAGACAAGAGCTGGAGATACTCTGTCCTCTCCTCCTCCAGTGGTTTGTGTCCTGGTGTCTCTGGTTTACCCTTCCTACCAGGGCCCTAAGAAGGTGCTCGGTTTGCGGAACCCAGGGAGATGGGCGGAGTCTCCTGAGGTGGGCTGGGTCTCCTCTGCATAGGTTGTTGGCCCAGGTGCTGGGGAATGGAGTCTGCAGCGCTGAAAGCCACTCATCCTTCTGTGCCAAGGCAGGCAAGGGGCCTGCTGGAATTCGGGTGTTGACTTTTGCCAAATATTTTAAAAGGAAGGAACAGTTACCAGCTTTGTAAAGTTTCTCACAGAGGCACAGAGGTTTTCCTAAGGATTTATCCTGTCTCCAGCATATAACGCCTATGAAAACTCAGCTTTTGAGAGTTATGTACCAGAAAAGCCAGATAATACAGAGCCTAGCCTCCCATCTGCGGGAGCCTACTAACACAACACAACTTGTTTCTCCTAAATACTTCTGGGTCTGGTGAGATGGCTCAGCGGGTAAGAGCACTGACTGCTCTTCCGAAGGTCAAATCCCAGCAACCACATAATGACTCACAACCATCTGTACAACTACAGTGTACTCATATACATAAAATAAATAAATAAATCTTTAAAAATAAATAAATAAATAAATAAATAAATACGTCTGAGGTCTCAATGGTAACAATGTATGTCTTTAGCAGTGACTTCTTTTTTTAATTTGTTCTCTCATACATTGTAACCCATCACAGTTTCCCCTCCCTCACTCCTCCCATTACCTCTCCACACCTCCCCTCTTCCTCAGATCCATTCCTTCTCTTTTTCCATTCAGAAAAGAGCAGGCCTCCCAGGGATATCAACTGGACATGGCATAAACAAGATGCAATAAGAGTAGGTAATACACCCTCCTATCAAGGCTGGAAGGGGCAACTCAGTAGGAGGAAAAAGGCCCCAACAGCAGGCAAGAGAGTCAGAAACCGCCTCCTCCCACCTCACCTTCCACGGTTAGGAATGCTACAAAAGACCGTAAGCTAAGCCACCACCGCAGGCGTGCAGAGGACCCGGCTCAGACCCATGTCTGTGATTGCTGCTTCAATCTCTGTGATACGATCATGTGCATCCCCTGAAGAAGAGGGCTGGCTTTTCAGCTGGTGACTTCATCAGACCACCAGCCATTCTGTCCCTTTTAAATGCAGCATCACGACATCGCGGCATATGTCAACACTCTGTCGTTTCTTTTCTAGTGCTACAAATAGCAGACCGCCAACCAACGGACACAACCAACTGCACACAAGTTCATGTCTTTATGGATTGGATGCTTAACAGAAACCATGCGTACAGCCACCCACCATCTAAGAACTTCTGTTTCTTGGAGCCAATCGAAGAAAACAATGAAGTGAACATGTTACAGAACCAAGAATCCCCCAGAACTTTCTGGGGAGACTTTAGTAGACATTTCCAGGTTAGGGGATTTTTGGTTTTTGTTTTTAGTTAGGCGCTTGCTCTCTCCAGATGATGATAATGATGATGGTGGAGGTGGTGGTGATGATGATGATGATGAAGAGACTATAATCACCTGAGATTTCCTGAGCACCAAGTTCTCCCTTTATCTGGATTACGTCGTGCACCTCCCATAACATTTTGATGTCAGCAGTTCTGTTCAACCCCTGAATGAGAAAACAGAAGATTAAAACAACCAGTTGTGTGCCTTGATCCTCTAGGATCAAGTTCCCCCATTGAGATCTAGAATGTCCTAGGTATTTTTGTTAACTGTTGTTGACAGTTATTAAGGATCTTTCTAATGATCAGTTTTCACCACAGAAAAACAAAGTTACTGTTCATGCCATTTCCACAAAGACAGGCCCCACCGCCATATTGCCTGCTTCTCTACAGACCTTTGCCGCTGTCCCTGTGTTCCGTCCTGTGTTTATCCTGGGTTTTCTTTACTGCCTTGCCACTTGGCTCTCCACAGATCTGCCACCTCCAGATTTAGGCACACTATGCTCACCCCACTTTTAATAGTGGCCCATCAAAATCTTCGGCCTTAGTTTGACCCTCCGAAATCACCCAAATTGGGAGTAACTCTGCAGCATGAAGCCCCCCGCACTGTAATAGCCACTCAGGGACACGTCTGAGGAAGCTTTCAAGGCAACGGCGGTACTGTTTGGAGGTTTTGTAGGATGTCCTCTAACTCTTGAATGGTAACTCAAGCCCTCCCTTGTGACTGAAGCTTAAACCCCAGAACTGCACAGGAGACAGAACATGTGGCTTTGGTCTCCCTCCGAAGGGTCCAGCTATCAACAAAAGTTCCCTTAGGGGCACGCCCGGGATTTTTAAGGCAGGAGCCAGGAAATTGAATCACATGATGACATTCAATAATTTTTAAAAAATGAAGCACACGCAAAAAGGATAAAGTCCTCGGGCTCCACATCAGCAGGTGGTAGGCACTCTCTGCTCTGCAGGCTGTGAGGATTTGCAGCAGGGCTGGGTGCAGCTATTCTCTGAGGCTCCTCAGAGATGAGCTCTCTGCTGCTCGGGTACCCAATACAGCATCCTCAGCTGGTCTCAGTACAGTACACCAGGCTAGACTTGGTGTTTTGTTTTGTTTCGTTTTGTTATTGTTGGTTGGTTGGTTTTCCAAGACAGAATTTCTCTGTGTAGCCCTGGCTGTCCTAGAACTCACTGCGTAGACCAGGCTGGCCTTGAACTCACAGAGATCCATCTGCCTCTGCTTTCCAAGTGCTGGGATTGAAGATCTGTATCACCCCCCTACCAGGCTGAAATTTTGAAAAGGCAAGAAATTTTTCCAAGATGCCAGAGAAAATAAGGTGGGGGCATTCTCCAGTTCTGTTTTTCCTTCTGATTTCTCCACCCCCCCCCCCCATTTTTTATCATTGACTCCTTTTGGATCTGAGCTTTTCTCAACATGTACTGATTTTTAGCAAAATATGCCTTGGCACATTAGTCACCTGTGAGGATGCTAGTGGCTGGTGGCTTGCCCTTAGCACTCAGGTGTCTTTATGGTAACCCCCCCCCACCGTCAGTATTTATTGAGCACTTACAGAGTACCAGGTGCTCTAGAATACACAGAAAACATTGGCCCACTCTTGAGCTGACACACCATAAGGAGACAAAAAGGTTCCTCTTCGAACAATGGCAGTTTTGAGTGTTTTCTATAGAGTACTGAGAAGTATGCATGTGGTAGAGGATGAGCACTGGGTAAGACTGAGCTCCATCATTATTGGAGGACAGGAAGATGAAGATTTTTTTTAAAGGAATAAAGCCCAGGATAAGATTTCCAGGAGAGAAACACAGTCTTGAGTGAGGAGAGCTGAAGAAAAGAGGGTTCTGGGAATCTGTGTGGTCAAGGGCAGGCAGTGGGGTGCAAGCTCCAAATGGTGCCCGGACAATCACACGGCTTTCCCCCAAGCACAGGGTCACCAAGTGGGAATGGCTGGCGATAAGACAGAGTGTGAAAGGAGAGGTGATCTTGGGTCCCCAACAACTAAAAATTAAGGATCAGAGGCAGTCTGCGAGAACATGGAGAACTTCTCAGAACCTCAGAGGATGTGGAAGCACGGTTAATGCTTACCCAATAGCGTGGGGGGGGGGGGGCTGTAATTTGGCTTCCTGAGCTAGAAAATATGGAATCCTCGCAGCCAAACACAGTGACTGCTCAACAAGTGTTCCACTTGTTCCTCTGCTAGCAGAAGAGGAAGTGGATCTGATCCTGGATATTCAAGACTGACTTCCGTGTGACCTTTACCCTCCCCCTTCCCAAGTCAACCAGGCCTCCCAATTCATTCCCAGCTCCTTCCCTGGTAAAGGGTGCTGGCTGTCTGTGGAAGCTGTTTCACAATTCTCCTAAGGAAGCTCGTGGCGAATCCAGGGCCGGAAGTATAGTTGTCTACCCTCAAATGAACGCCTACCTTGATGTGACCACTGTCCTCCTGACCCCTTCATGGTGCAATTATCTACTGGGCTGTGACAAAACCCTAGGATGTGGGCACGGGCAGGAATGTCTGGGGGCTTCTGTCTCTGTGGTCTCGGGCCCAGATGGGCCCCATCCTGTGCTGTGTGGCAGCCTCGGGGGCTCTGTGTTTTTCTATTGAGAGTCTTTCATTCCTTTCTCCCTGCCCCCTCACCTCTACCCAATGCAGAACGGACCCCAGGAATAAAATACAAGCGTTCAAACAGCAGAAAGCAAAGGTTAGAAACGGAACGCCAGCCCTCCCGAAGCCAGGAAATTCCAGAGCTGTGGTTCTCATGGCAAGGGACTTCAAGTTACATATTTTGCAGTCTGGCTAACTGGTTGTACTTTTCAATGTGAGGCTTAAGACAGGGTCTGCCTATGCCACGAGGGTGCCTCTGGGCTCGGAGACCCATATTAGGTTGCACACAGCCTGTACTGTGGATTAGCTGTGAGATTTGCAAATGTATGGTTTACAATGTGGTAAGAGCCTCTCGGCCTACCCTGGCAGTTCTGCCACAGTGACTGGGGCCTAGCTCCCTGGGCTGGGGCGGGGGAGGCCGATCCTCTGTCCTCTAGACCACATTAACAACAGCTGGGGCCCATGGGGCTCTGTCCCTCCAAGAATCCGGGTACGGGGCACTTAGCGTGATTGTCGGAGTCCTCCTCCCTGACTCTGAGTAAGCTTCCCTGAGAAAAGCCTTCACAAGTCCATGCAGACAGCTCCCAAGGTTTTAGATTCTGAAGACTAGACACAGGAGGTGGTTTATTTATCAGTTTCAGAACCTAAACGCTCCACTGCCCATTCCTGTCTTTTGATTTCCGATGAGGGGGCAAAACTGAGTGCCAGCTGCCCACTGCACGACTTGCTAATGCAGACCTCAGAGTGCTCTCGGGCCCGCAGCAAGGGACAAGGTGCGTCCTAACCGGAGCCTTGAAAACAGCGATGAGGGACTTAAACATTCTACCAAAGTTGATTCACACTAGGAATAGGAGAGCCCTTCTCTCCTCACTCTGATCTCTAATCTGTCTCTGGCTCAACACATCCTGTCCTGGGGACCATGAGCGTTTCAGCCATGGGAACTGAGCTGATTCTCGGGGAACTCATCTGGAAGTTCTACTTGAGATCTTTCTCATTTCTCTTCAGCACCTACTTTCCACTTCTCTTCCTCATCTCCCTGTGATGTCTTGCAGGTGCCTAACCCCGTTCCCACCAGCCTGCCTTCCACCATATTCCTGGTGTGGCAGTCTCCCTTTCTCCCCATCCTGTATACACAGGCCTCTTGGCAAACTTCCTCCCAGCAAGCCATCACTGTCCAAAAGATAAGATAAAGTTAATCTAGTCACAGGGAATGCACTTCTGTTCTAGAGCAAAGAAACATGGGTAGCAAATGTTTCTCCTACTCCACACTGGAGTTGGGACTTGAATTCAAGCCTTCTGACCCCAATGCTGGATACCCTTCATTTAGAATCTCCTATTTTCCTGCGTCTGTCCTGCTGGGGGCTAATGGCTGCTCAGGGTTTAATCTGTTACTTGTCTCCATGATGTTTATATCTTAGTACCAGTGCTTAAGAGCAGGAGAGTAAATCATCTTCAGAGAGGTGGATGGGAGAGCCCAGAGAGGCGGATGGGAAAGCCCAGAGAGGCGGATGGGAGAGCCCAGAGAGGCGGATGGGAGAGCCCAGAAGGGCCTGCCTGTCCCTCTTCTGCTCTCCCATGCATGCCTCAGAACAGATGGCTCCCTCTTAACCTGCTTGAGAAAGAAATGAGTTGCACTCATAAAAAGAAGGAATCCAGTGTCAGGGAGCGTGGGCATTGCTGTATCATGAGTGGTGGGTGGACATAGGGAAGACGGAAGGCTCTCATCCTTTGTCCCTTTCCTTTTCCTTTTCCTTTTCCTCTTCCTTCTCCTCCTCCTCCTCCTCCTCTTCTCCCTCCCAGTCTTCCCTCTCTTTCTAGCTCTTTACTGTGTTTTAAAGGAAGCGCTGTGACATCCTCCTCACATTCCCCTGCAAAGCCCCAATTCCCCCCCAACCCTTCACTGGCCACTGAATTAATTACCTAATTAACATTGCTCGATTCATCTGTTCATGAAACCAAGCCACCCAGGCAGCCCGTCCGTGAGGCTATGACCTTAGGGGCTGAGAGAAGACGGTCTGCAGAAACAGGGCTCAAAGGTTAGGTTTCTCTAGCTCTTGGTTGGAGAAGATAAATGGAAGGCAATTTTTTGTTTTTGTTTGTTTGTTTGTTTGTTTGTTTGTTTTAGCTTGCAGGAAACCCCTATGTGCAGACTCCATTCTACATAACTGGACTAGATGGTCTTCCTTCTGGTGTAACTGGAAAATTGACCCTTTACTCTGAATGTCATTCACACAAGTGCCCGAGACTCTGTTATCTGAATGAGACTCAGTGCTTCACAGCCTTAGAGACCTTTCAAACAGGCATTACTAATGGCGTGGCATGTGTCTGGCATGACACCCTTTACACATTCTCTGTGATGAGGGTTGTGTAACAATAGCATTGCCACACTAATAAAATCAGAGGAAATTGACCCAAGACGAGCTTCACATGCCTCTTGTTTCCTGAGGTGCAAAGCCAAAGGAAGGAAGATGGTGTGTGAAGGAAGACGTGGGCCTGAGGAGGAAAACGAGAACCGGACGGTGCAAACAAAGAGAGAGAGAAACACAACAGTGGTGTGGCAGGAAGGAGAATGTGGGTTCCACTCCCTCAGACCCAAATCTTTAGACCTTGGATTCTCACCTTACTTCAGTTTTCCCAGGGCCAGAAATTCTACCCGAGTGACCTTTGTGGACTTGACCTGTGAGTATTTAACCTGGGGCAGCCATCTTCTACTCCACCGACTGCAAGCGAGATGGTCAGGTTGTGCTGTGCAATTCAGGCAGAACAAACAGGCTCTGTGCTCACTTCTTCACAGCCTTGGGGAGAAATTTTAAGAAGAACTAAAAGAATAACTTGGACCCAAGAAAGGTGCACTCAAAGAGCTTGTCTGACCCAACTCTGGGACTGGAGTCCAAGGAAAGAGCTTTTCTCAGCATTCACAAGGCAATACACTTCCAACAGCTCACAAGTCTCTCCCTTCGGCTCTCGGGCAGTCACCTGGGCCAGGCAGAGGGTTAGCCACTCAGGATACCAGGTTGATGGGTATCTGAAGAGCAGCCCCGACCCAATGTCCTCATACATCAAAGTGTGCAGGTCTATGAAGGCAGGTTCCTAATGTGGTGGCTGTCTGGTGCATACGAATCTTGGCCGCTGCAGCAAGGGGTGATTGCTGTGACGTTGAACAATGTGTGCCCCAGCCTTTGACAGCCATCGATTCGGAATCACAGGAGAGAGGAGATGAAGAGATTCAGGATGCTGTCTGACTTCCGAGTACATTGTCGTCTTTCCTCCGAGAATCAGATGGGATTTCCACCAAGACTTTTCAAAACGCTGCACAAACTTCAGGGAGAGCCAGACATCAGCCGCTTCTGACTGTTCGCTTCCTCAGTTATGCAGCACAGGGGAGCAGTGGCTTTTACACTTTTTTGGTCTTGGGCTGATTCCATCTCATGTTCTTGTACCCCATGAAGACCCCATGCACATGCTCTGAGACAGGCTAAGCTGCCTCCGAGGGCAGAGGCCACAAGCACAAGCCAGCACATCATAATCCCCAGAATTCCCCTACTCCTGAACTATGTCTATAGTTATATGTTAACATATGCAACAGCTTTATAGAAGCACATCCAGAAACAGCCACCATAAAGCCTCTGAGAAGCCTGGCATTGCTTTCCACTAAAAAATATATTCAAGGGCCAGAGAGATGGCTCAGTGGTTAAGAGTACTGGCTGTTCTTCCAGAGGACCTAGTTTTGATACCCAGAATCCATATACATGGTAGCTCACACCCGTCCATAATTCCAATGCAGGGGTCGGGATGTTCTTTTCTGGCTTCTGGGGAACCAGGTACACATGTGCCTGCACAGACATATATGCAGGTAAAACATGCATACAATGTAAAATAATAAAATATGGAAAATCCCAGTGTACCATCAGCTTCCTTCTCTTATACCTATACATGACCATGGACACATGCACACAGACACACAAACACACACACAGACACACACAGACACAGTTACACACAGACACACACAATTACATACACATACACACATAGGTGTGCATACACGCAGACACAGACACAGACACACAGAGAGAGGCATACACATACAAACACACACACAGGGATGGATGTATTTATTGAATATGTGTATTTTTGTATTGTCACTCTGCCACGATATTTTTGGGGTGACTGAAGACTGTGTTTGTAATTAGCAGTCGTTGATGCTAGCTAGTCACAGGGGAGAAGTTATGGACCCACTTTAGATGCACAGAATTCCAACTTGGGATCCTAACTCTGTTATTGACAAATTCTGGCCTTATTGAAAATGGCAAAACTCTCGAAAGCTTGAGCGTCTTCTTTTACACAGGGAATGACAGTAACCACTGCCTGTAGACAACACGAGAGGATCGACGACATAATGTGTGCAGAAACAGGTACAGAATCTAGTCGAGAAAGAATGGGTGCTCCAGACATGGTAGATACAGCTGGTGTTATTAAAAGGTCACTGTTGTCACCCAGTAAGATCGTGTGCTACTTGAGTGTGGGGACATTCGTCTCTGTAAGACCAGACCCCTAGCCAGTACTCAAGACAATCTATTCATACAGGTGCACCTTCTTTCAGAATCGATTAGCCCGCTTCAGAGGACAGTTAGGCATCAGAGAGAAGAACAGGCAGCCTCCGTTCCTAGGAGCCTTTGCCCTAACGAGTCTGCTCATGTTGAGAGGATGTGAGAAAGAGCAGTGGGCACAGGCACACGCGTGGTAAATGGTTAGGTAAACAGAGGAGCTAGCCTCTGCTCACAGGTGGGAAGCTTTGACATGCCACACGAGGCTCCGTGCTGCTTTGAGGACAATCTGCCTGATGTTGTTTAAATCTTTCCAGAAATGTCCATGCAGAGCTACATAGCTATGGGAATGTGAAGTAGACAATGCTTTTTTTTAAAAAAAAAAAAAAAAAAGAGCCTCTTGTGCGCATGCTCCTCCAGAGCCTCTTGTGCGCATGCTCCTCCTCCCAGCCGACGCTTTATTTGTAACTCGCTTCGCTTGCTAGAGTTCTAGAACTTAGAAAACAACTTCTCTTTTGTTTTTTAATTTTAAAAACCACTTTTTAGATTTTTTTTTGTGTGTGTGTATTGGCATTTTGCACATTTGTCTGTATAGGGGTGTTGGAGACCCAGGAACTGGAGTTAAAGAGCTATAAGGTGCTATGTGAGTGCTAGGACCCCAACCTGCGTCCTCTGGAAAAGCAGCCAGTGCTCTGTCCTCTGAGCCTTCACTCCAGCCCCAGGAAACAGTTTCTTAAGGGTCCTTCTATTTCCAGATTTTGGAAATCAGAAACCAGTGAAGAAGTCTGATTGTCCTAAAGCCACACAGAGGGAGAGAGTCCAGCAAGAGGAAGGGCCACGTGCTAAGGCACTAATGCACCAGATCTTCCAGGAAGCCTTCCTTGATCTTCCATCAGGACAACTCGACCACACAGAAGCTAAGATAAGCCAAGGGATGACCCTCTTGGTACTTACCTGGAGCAGAACCACCCACCTGGCTGGCCGCAGTCCAGCTGCAGAAGCAAAAGACACTTTTTTTGGAAGTCATCATGTGTTTGAGACATTGTTTATGCATCAACCAGGAGCCCAAACAGGAGGGCAGGAGCCAGGCTGGAAACGAAGGAGGCAGGGCTGCTGGGCGCCCAGTCCTCAGTGTATGGCAGGCAGATGCCTCCCCTCCAGCCTCCGGGACAGAAACAGCACGGGAGGGATCAACACTTTGCTAAGCAGTGTCTGGATTTGAACTTACACCACAGAAATGCGTCATCAACAGTTGTCAAGAAGGAAACATGTTTAAGCAACAGAACAGATTTCTAGGGCGAAGGTGGCCATCAAATGTGCAGTCAGGCTTGCTGTAGTTCCACCACTGTGACTGCTCACCAAGTTTTACCTTGTGTTCCTATTTCACCTGAACACACTCCTGCCAGGTTGTTGTTCATGATTCCCCCTCTCTAGACTATGCCTCCTTTAGTCTTCTAATCTCTCTCCACTGTTCTTTAAGATCCCACATGATCCAGGACTCCACCAAAAGTCTTCCCTCACTCCTATTTGTCCTGGTCACATCCTCCACAGGTGATCCACAGCCCTGGTTTCTGCGGTGTAGAGAAATTGTCACCATTCAGGCAGTTAAGACCAACTGAAGCTCAAGAGACGAGATTGGCCAAGATCCTAGAGTGAGTGAGTGGAACATCAATGCCACATCTCGATAGCTTTGTTTATTGTGTCTTTAATTTGTTTTATTTTAGCTTTGAAGCCATATCTTTTTTATACTAACCAGGCTGGGCTTGAACTTGAGACTCTCTAGCCTCAGCACCCCCCCCCCAGTAGCATGCAATAGCAAGTGCAAAGTGTACTTCTACTTACAGTGAAACTAATACAAGACACTCAGAAGCATTGACTTCCAAGGAGTTAGGGTGTAGCCCAGTGGTAAGCCATCTTCTTAGCCCTGAGTTCAATTCCCAGCCTCAAGCTCACAGCATAGGCGCGAACACACACCTTCATACTCACACACCCAGACACACACTATCATTGTCTATCAGACCAACTACCAAGATGGCAAGATACTTAAAACAAGTCTCATTTGGGGGAAAAAATTAAGACCAAAGTGACAGTGGTGGACCTGATCATAGCTTGTACTCTGGACAGACAGTTCTGCTGTAGATCAGTCTTCATGTGTCAGAGTTCTGAAGGAGCCATAGCTGCCTTTGAGTGGCCATCTTGGAAAGCATGCTTCAGTAGATGGACCTCCACTTCCAGTCAAGGCCACCCACTTGAACTGCAAACTTTAGCCTGGCTAAAAAGTCACTTCTGACTTATTAGGGGCGCTGATTAAAAAAATCACACCTTCCGTGAAAACGAAGAACCTAGAAATGACCACTTAAGAATAAAACTAAAGGGAAGAAGAGTCACATTTTAAGTGAGGGGTGTTGTCCCCTTTGAGCCAAGTCCCATAAGTAAACAGATGACTTGTAATCATCAAATTCTTGCCAATTGGTTTGTCACCGCACTTAAGCAGTTGGGAGAAATTGATATATTGGAACGTAGAGACTTTAAGTGTGCCAGAGTATTTACTTATTGGAGGGATCTAGTTAGTTGGTATTTTTGAGTTATTCGTTATTCAGGAGTGTGTGAATATTTTCAAGACCTTAATTGCTTAGAAAGTTGGACACCAAGGGCCGGGCGTGGTGGCGCATGCCTTTAATCCTAGCACTCGGGAGGCAGAGGCAGGCAGATTTCTGAGTTCGAGGCCAGCCTGGTCTACAAAGTGAGTTCCAGGACAGCCAGGGCTATACAGAGAAACCCTGTCTGTCTCAAAAAAACAAAACAAAACAAAACAAAACAACAAAAAAAAAGAAAGTTGGACACCAAGAGCACATGGTGATTGTTTCCTGTCACTAAGGCCCCTCAGCCACCACCCCTGAGTCTTCCCCAGGAAGTGCCTACCCTGAGGCTGGTCTCATGTGCACTTGTGTGCACTGAACAGATCTTAATGCTTCTTCCGTGTGCAGTACCTTGCCAACAAACAGGCAAAAATCCTATTCACCTTCCTTCATGCTTAGAGCAACATCAGATTGTCCTTATATTTTGTATAGTGCTTTAGCAGGATAAAATGGGGCTTTTAACTCAAGGGCAGGACTGGCCTTGTTGTTGTTATTGATTCGAGACAGGCTTTTTCTGTGTGGTTCTGTCTGCCGTGGAACTAGCTATGTAGAGCATAATGACAGATTAGGGTGAGGAGGAAGACATCGGAGTGACTGAGAACCACAACTCCAGCCTCCTGGTCCCTGACCCCCACAATTCCTTTGCTCCTCATATGGAATGGTGGAGTCTCAGGAATAAGGAAAGATGCGGAAGGGAGGCGGTGCAGAGGTAGGGGACATCGAGTTTGGAATCAGGCAAAGGGCAAAACTTGGGAGAGCTAGTGTTTGAAAGATGAGCTCGGGGTGACTGGAATGTGGTTGAGCACACAGTTAGAACCAAGGTAAATGAAAATGGTCTGTAAGGCCAAGAAAGGAGAAACCAAGATGGTGGACTACATGGAGAAGAAGGATGCAGGGTGATTGGTTGAGGGGGCATCTCTGAAGAGGCCTTGAAGTGAAAAAGAAGCGTCATGAAGCACAAGAATAGGGCAGGGGACAGGAAAGGGACCTCGCCTCACTGGAAAGCAGGGCATGGCTGGGGAAAATTGGAGTTTTCCAGAGATCTGGTGATCCAAGATGATTCAAACTGTCTCATTTGAGGACTCGCCGAGATGAGAGAAAGCTCCGGGTTCCTTGGTAGAGAGCAGTGGAAACAGAAAGCCAGGTTTCCTGTCCTGTGGAACCAGACATTGTCTGAAGCAGATACTAGCCTTCATGCCAGGGAGCATGTCTACAGTCAACAAAGGCATTAAAACCTAGTCCTTTTGTAGTGGAAAAAGGCATCCCTTTATCTGAAGAGTCTGCTTCTTTGCACAAAGTAGGAACATGGTGATGTGTGTGACGCTGTGACAGCCAGCGCGATGGTGAGTGGGCTGGGGCTTGGGAAAACCAGTAGCCTCCACAGCAGGGAGTACTTAAAAAGCTGCTTTTTACCAAACAAGTTCATTTTCACCCAGAGGGACTCAGCATCTATTAACCACAGGACTGGCTGTTGTCAGAGAGGTGGGTCTGGCAGCACTGAACGCTGTGCATACCATGGCTTGAGTACTTGGAGACTACACCGAGGTCTTCCCTCTCTTGACAATGTCTTGTGAGATGGCATTATTTTATTCATTGTTCCAGCCATGTTAGGGCCCAAGTGCAGGTCTTCTGACCTTAGCACACAGCCAGTGATGAACAGTGGGTTCAGCAATAGCACCGAGACCTAAGGGGCTAGAGACAGAGGCTCAACCTGCAACCATGACATGCCTGTCCCTTTGGTGTGCCCAACACCAGGAAGGTGACAACTATATGTGCGATGACTGACCCTTACTGGCTGAGAGGGCTTCCTTTCTCTCCTTTACAGGTATTTGCTTCTTCTCTTCATCACACCCACAGCTCTTGAAGGCATAGAGTATCTTCCCCATCTCTTGTCTCCAATTTGGAACCCTGAGGAGATTTTAAGTAAAGGTTTAACCAATTTCTTGGATTATTTTTGTTTTGTTGTTGCTTTTTTTCTGCCCCTTTATCTTCTTTCTGACTGGAGGGCAGTAAGACTCCAACATTTTAAAATGTGGTAAACAAGTTTTATAAACAGTCGATTGGGTATTTCCTAAATATTGTACCAGAATGGATTTAAAGATGTCCCAAGTTTTAAGAAAGCATTTGTAATGGTGTCTTAAGCTTTAACTTTTAATTATGTTAATTAAAAGATTATAGTACAGCTTTTGCCAATTTTCTTTTACATTTCAATTATGTTTCTGTAGAGTTAATGAAAACATATTTTATGCCCATGAAATTACCTCTCTGGCTAGCTAACTATCCTAAAAGTTGCTATTATTATTTTGCTTTAGTTGAGAAAGAGAAAAGTCCTTCAGATTTTCTGTTGAAAATATATATCAACAATATCATATGGCTAATATGACCAAGAAAAGAGAAAGAGAAAAAAAAATGACCTGGGTAGCGCCGTGCTGTTCCCTGGTGCCTGGGTGCGCAGTACATCAGCCCACTCAGGGCTGGGGAATGGGTGGAGTTCTGAGCCATTGTGGATACTATCTTACCAGTATCCTATTGTCTTTCCTCTCTCAGTACTCAAAGGGATGAGGAGCAAACAAGCCATCTAGCTTTGGCAATAATTAGAATGGCTTTTTCCTACCGCAGCTAGAACACCAGAACTGCAGACGCCCCTGGGCTCACTCAAGAAGAAATCAGTCTAGGCATTCATTATATAGTTTCAGAGTTTTTACTTTTTCCTCCTGAGGGAGACTTGGACAGTCTGCAGCTGATTCCAGGAAAGTCCAGCATTAGGAAGGCCGAGTTTTGTGCAAAATGATCAAATGCAGATGTTTCCCAGAGTTGACCTGATCAACTGAGACGTCAAGAGAGATGGTATAGCCTTCAGCCAGCTGTACCACGGGGGTTGTGTGTTTTGGCAGGACAGTGAAAATGTATATATAAGGACAGAATGTGACTGACACTTGACGAACATCCATTTTATTGATAAATACATGTTTACTTCCAAAATGGTTTCTATCATGAAAATGCAGAAGAAAAAAAAAAAAAAGATGATGTTGCAGGCTCTGCTGATATCACATCTGTATGTAAAATTCTGAAAAAGACGAAGAGCAGAAAGATATTAAAAATGGGTTCAACCTTCTGTCTTCCTGAAATATCAGATTTCATATAAAACTCATCAGCTCAACTAAGTATTAGGCTTGATCAATGGCAGGAAACGAGAGGCTCAAATGCTAATAAATCAGAAACAGATATCCGCTCCTGAGCAGAAAATGGATCACAAACCTGAAAATCAGAAAATCATCCGACGATTTTTTTTTCTGTGCATCTCTGTCAAGAAAACAAACCGAGGTGACGGCTGCACCTAACCAGGGACAAGGCATGAAGGGTTTGAAGCACTTTACTCACGTTTCAGTTTTGAAACACACCAAGGAGATGAGAAGGACCCAGACAATTGGAACAGATGGATGCGAGGCTGCTGGAAGGATCGTAGACTGCAAAGTTAAAGTGGACGAGCGGACTCCTTCAACCCTACCAATAACGCTGCGAAGATGATTTCTACATTTTCTTTTTAAGTATCTCCTCAGACCGCTTCCCTGGCCCTCTGTCATCTAAAACAGACGTTGTCCATACTCCAGCCTTGCACCTCTCAGCATTAAAAAAAAAAAAAAAAAAATGGGTGCAGATTTTCTGTTGAAGTAAAAGATAAATCCAGGAAAACACACAAATCCGTGAATTTGTGTAAGAAACAAACATGACGGTAGCCAGAAACTTGCTGCTGATGGGCAACACTATTCTGCCTGGAAATGCTGTAGACTTTTTTTCTTTAGCTTCACATAGCCGGAGCCACTGACTGTGCATTCTTGATTTCCTCAACTTCACACTCTCTGTGGCTCACCCATGATGGCTGTTGTGTGCTAAGTAATATTTACGCTGTTTTATTCTAAACAACTCCTGCATTCAGTTCGCCATTGCAGCCCTGTAGGTACTTCTCTGTTCTCCATGGAACAAGTCTGGGCACCAAGGGTTTAAAAAAAAAAAAAAAAAAAAAAAAAAACCTCCAAGAGAAATCTGCAAGAATACACTGAGTTGTGTTAAAATTCCCCAATTGACAAGTGTGTAACTATAAGCACAAAAATCACAAACATCATATTTGTTTTTATTTAATTAAAATGTACAATGCTCATTTTCTTTCTTTTAGCCACCTTCAACAAGAGCCCAGAGAGTGTGGTCCTGCTCTCGAACGGAAACTGTGAAAACAGAGAGCTAAATTAAATTAGAAAACCCTGGTCTTCAGCAGGACCGAATTTCCCTTCCTTCCTATTTTCCCATCCCACAATCTATCACCTGGAGTAATTAAGACCAGGGACGTATCATCTTCACTGGATTAACCTTAACTAAATCGTGTTCATTCAACATGTGCCCTTTTGATTAGTCCGAGCGGGGCCTGCTGTCTGGGATACACCCACCTTGTAATTCTACACAGTTAATTAATTTCAGATGAATAGTGAGAGGGCTAAGTTAAATTCTCCTATTAATAAACTATACATCCTTATGTGTGGCAGAGTAGTCTGAACATTCCCCTTTATTTCCTTGCCTTGAAAGGCTAAATTGAGATTAGTGGTGGGGGTGACCCCCATACAACCCATACACACAGCTGTGATTGTCCAAGGTTGGTGAGAGGGGTCCCTGAACCACTTCATTATCATAAAGAACAGAACTTAAGAACTGTTGGCAACACATTCTTTTCCTGCCAAGCGTAATTTAGAGTATCCTCCACCTGGACCTTGGTATTTAATTTTTATTGGCACATATTTCCGGTTCTGTGTATAGATTATTGGTTATGAAAGTGCAATATTAATGTGACTATCTTTCTGCTCTCATATACCGTACTCAGAAGCAAATTATCTTTAATGGTCTGAAAGCTTTTCTGATAAATGGTTTGGAGTTATTTGTTTAATCTTCAAATTTAACAGCCCTCAAAAATATAATAAAAAGTTGCCCCCATGGGTATCTCTGACAGCAAAGAAAATTATTATTTTCCTTAGAATAAAACAAATCTCAATAAGGTATAATTTATCTCCTATTAGAAAGTCATAGATCTAGATTTACAGCCTCTCCTTCAAGCCAGAAAATTTATGTATCTAGTTTTTAGTGACTTAAAAACTACTAGTGACCTGCATAATTGTACATAAAGTTTCCTAGTACCATTTACAGACTATAAGTCAACTCTACGAGGTCAATTTCATCCAGGGAGTTTCAGATACTGATATTTATGGAATAAAAACTAATATGACTGTTAGCATAGTGTGTTGGCTTAGGAGTAAGAATTGCATAGAACTAAATGCCTGTATTGACATAACCTAATTTACATCTTTTAACAGAGTTTAAAAAGGTCTCTGAATTTTTGTGTAGAAAATCATTTAAGAAACCATATAGACAACTCACCAATATCTTCAGAGATTAAGACCAATATATTCTAATTTTATTTCCTAGATTTTGTTCCAAAATGACTTTGTAAGAAGTACTTGCATGACTGTCAGAATTCTGCAACTTTAGAATATTTAACACCAAAATTTGTGTGCTCTATTTTCAACAGCCACGAATTTCCTAGCTATTAAATATTCCTACAAGTTAAGTAAGGAGAATAATCCTTACTAATTCACCGTTAAATCAACAGATTGTAGATTTTACAGATTGTTTTGCTAATTGCTTATTTGTGAAAATTCTCAAAATAGCGAAGGCATTTGATTAATTGAGTGCAAATATTAAATAATTAGGACTGATGACATGTATGCTGATAGACACATCGTTTTCCTGGGTCATCAGGGGAATGCCTGGTCAGGATAGCATTTAGTCCTCCATGCGAGGCTGGGCTCACAGGCGTTTTCACTCAGGAAACCCGTATTCCTGTCCACCTCCCCTAAAACCAGACCCTTCATTTGACCCTTTAGAAGAACACAAACTCCAGTAATTTGAATCAGCCCACACCTGCACCAGCTTCCAAAATATCCTAATATATACAGCACATCTCACTCCGGAGCACTCCAAGGCGGCTCAAAAGGACAATTTATTCCCCTAAGGAACAAAATCCTGACAACGCTGTTTGTTTTCTTTGGGCTTCCAGGAAAGCTAAGATAGTACCCTGAAAGGGAAGCTGTGCTTGGCCCTTTGTGATTCAGATTTACTATGCAAATCAATACCTCTACCCCCACCCCCACCCCCGCGATTGAATGAAGTATTCACTCAGTGGGACTTCGCCTTCCTTTACCTTGGTTCTGTTCTGCCGGTTTTGTTGCACAAGCACAAACCTTATAGTGTTGTTTAAGGCATCAGCAAGAGTTCCCTGAGAGGGAAAGTCACCGTACACACTGTTTGCTGTAAGGAAATCTTTTAGCTTAAATTTGCACTTTGAACAAAAAAAATGAAAGGTCCCGAGACAGTCTGCGCAGTGCCCAGCCGTGTCCAGCGCTCTCATCACCGGCGTTTAACTGCCATGTGCCTCTTACTTGTGTTGACCTTTTAAAATGAAACTTACGCCAATAAATTCACGTTTTTGCTCTTGCTTACGACCAGCTTCCGGGTCCTGCCAATTCTGCAGAAAGGAATGGTTTGGATAGCCCTTCACTACACTATGAAGCAGTTAGTTCATCACTTGGGGTTAGCCTCGTTCTTTGGGCTGTACCCTCTCCAGGCCAGGCAAATGGGTCTCTGCTCTAATGCGGGTCGCCAGGGCCAGTTTGCTCTCCAGCGATCGGAATGTCCTATCCCCCTCTACTGCTGGGAGCCCTTCTGAAATTGTCTGAAGCCAGTAGCATTTCCGCGCAGAAGGCAAGGCGAGCAGGCGAGGTGGGTGCAGGTGCGGGGGAGCGGCTCAGCCGGCGCCCGGGGCAGCGCGGCACCCGTAGGGTGTGGAGTCCGCCTGGCGCACGTGGCTCGGGGTCGGCTGCAGGAGAGATCGGAGGCGGGGGATCTGCCGCAGTGAGTGCCTCCGGTCGGATCTCCGCTCCCAGCTCCGCGCCGGCTGGGAGGGAAAGGGGGGGGGGGATGCTCGGGCTCAGCGGGGGCTCGGGGAACTCTGGCCTGGAGACTGAGGGCGGCAGAGAAGAACCTAGAAGCACCGGGCGCCGGCGGACGAAGGCGGTGAAACCCGTGCTGGAGGCAGTCACCGACTCCAGGTCCGGCCCCGCTGCTCTGCCTCTTCCCAGAGGCAGAGAAGGGACCCCGGGCCCTGGGGCGGGGGTGGTGCAAGGTTCTGCGGCGGACGCGGGCTGTCCCCAGTGTTTGTACAGCTGGGATCTCGGCCACCCCCGGGGTGACCCGAGTGGCACCGGCGGGGGTGGGTAAAGGGAGGGAGAGAAGGGTAGGTGATCAAGAGGTGGTGAGTAGTGCGGTACAGGCTGGGGTGGGGGTGGGGGGGTACGGTTGGTTGAGGTCACTGGTTGTCGCTCTCAGGGCAGACCTAACAGGGGAAGCGCGCTCGGTTCCCTTCTCCCAGTTTTTCTGCAAGCCCTCCGGCTGCGGACCCGAGGTAGTGGGGTTCCCATGGTTTCTTGTCGCTGGGCAGTTTCTTTGCGCCCAGCCGCCTGCCCCGGGCTCCACCTCTTAGTAGCCTGTGGCTCACAAAGTTCAGACATCGTCATCGGTTCTGCAGTCTCGCTTTTGGGCTCCACGTTGTCCGGCCCAAGCTCCCAGGTCTGGAGTGACTCGGAGACCGATCGCCCTGGCCCTGCGCTGGGCGAGCCAAGCCTCCCGCAGACCCTGTGTGAGCAAGCTAGGTTTGTGATTCCCCCAAACCAGGCCTGACAGTCTACCCGGGGGCGGCTGGGCTAGGTCAACCACAGCCTCTTTGAGGAAGAAGCAGCGAGGCCCACAGGGTGGTGGGCGGCCAGAATCATCCCAAACTTTTCAGACCTAGGGCCTCTCAACTCGGTGTCCACCCCGTCCCCTGCCACGTTACCGCCGGTGGGCACACTCGCCTGTACCGGGAAGGACCTGTGAGTGGAGAGGCCGCCCTCCTTGGGGTCTCTTCTGTCTGTCACATCTGCATTTATTTAGAGCTCAGCTGGTGGTCCTCGGTTTCAGGAATGCCAATTGAGAGCCTAGCCCAGGACTACTTGAGATTTGTGTTGATTAGTGAGCTAGTCCTAAAGGTTCCTCAACCTTCCTGCTAACCTAGGCCCCCAGTGGTTCCCACAGCAGCAGATTGCTGCGTGTGTCAGAGAACAGAGAATCTAACTTCGAGAACATTCTGTGTGTATGGGCACTGACCATTGCTCTTATGTCCATAAATAATACAGACCCCAGAGCTCTGAGATCCCCTTGCTGTGTCAGAGAAGGTGATCCGTACAGTCTGGCATTGGGTAATGTACCTTTCTCTGTGTGAAACTAAGACATATGTATTGCTACCAGTCTATCACGGCAAGATCTTGGCCCGCCTTGCTCAAAAAGGTACACACAGCGTAAAAATGCAGAAGCAACCTGCATTGGCGAGCAGATCCTCGCAGAAAATGCTAAGAAAAAGTTCATCAGCGAAAAGCAAGCTCACTTCCAAATGTTGACGCTCCTGGGGTGACAGGGGAGACTGGACTTTTTTTTTTTTTTTTTTAATATAAGGCTAAAAAAATTTGGTCTGATTTTGCCTTTGGACTTGGTATAATTAAGGGTGAAAATAAGAGCCCTCTGTATTTCTCTTGCTTATGGAGAAAAGTTGTTTTAGTAATCCGGGAAAGAGGGACCATGGGCTGAATCAGCAAAAATGCGGCACTGGGCCAGTTCAGCTCAATAATACTGGTATGTGTAATGTACACACTCTCTATACCTCTGTGGAAATAATCAAAGATATGTTGGAATTTTCATGGCATACGCCATGCCTGCGAAGCCCCTTGGCAGCCCAGAAGCCAGGGTGACTGAGAGCCGTGGCTTCTGATACATGAAAACATGTTCTGAACACACAACAAGTGTTTGATCCCACAATTGCATTTAATGTGGAAACAAACAAGAAACACAATTAATAACACAAAGTAATTTGTCTTTTCCAAATGGTCATGCTGCATACTGTTCAAACATAGTCTCTGCCCGTGTTTGTGTGACAAGGGTTCAAGGTGGCTCTAGTGGATAGAATCTTTACTTTTTTAATTTTTGCATCAATAAAATTGTTTCTCGATCTTGTTCTCTTGCTTCTGACTTCCCTCTTGTTGCCCTCTTGGTCTCTTCCCTTCCCCCCTCCCTTCCCCATTCCCATAAAATAAAATAAAATAAAATAAAATAAAATAAAATAAAATAAAATAAAATAAAATAGTTTCTCCAAAATGTCTCCTTACAAGGCTGCTGGTAGACCCCACTAGAATTGTGCTGAGCAGCTGAGCATGCAGCCCGTGTTGGTGTGAGAGAAATACGTGTATTATAAATGTGCCTGGAGGAAGTGACTTGTTTGGAATGTTGCTTTTAGTTCTCCAAGAGTTGACCTGAGCTTGAAAATCAAGAGCTTTTCCACTGTGAAACGAAGTGTACACAGTATCTTCAGGCACAGAGCCTCAGTATCTAGTTCATCCAAGAAAGTTGCAGTGGGTGTGTCTTTTTAAATACCTAGCATACTGCATAAAGAAGCAGACTAAAGCGTCTGCTTCATTTCTTTCTTCGATCACTTCAAAACTCCAATTAGTCACCAAGTATGAGCTTGGGGCTTAAATCATTTAGGATAGAGATGATTTTAAGTTGTTTCAGCATAACGCAAAAAAAAAAAAATCATCAGAATATGAAGTGAAAGATTTAGTCTGTCACCCAGCTTCCAGATGTTTGGTACTATATAGACAAAACATCAGGATGACGATTTTTTTTTTCCTCTCCCCAATCCAGATGCCTGGCACTTCCATAAGGAAAGCTAGTTTCCTTTCTCTGAGCGAGCGCCACATGCTTTTGTGGGTATCCCATGCAGGGCATCATTTACACTTTTTCAGCTACTGAATGCCAGGCCTTTGGTATGCAGCAGAGTGGTCAGTAAGGCTGAGGGGTAAGACAGAATGGGATCCTGAAAGGGAAAGAACTCTGTTCAGAGGGAGAATGGTGTGCCTAACAGGACACCGTTTCCCAAAACTCTGTCTCTAGTCATCTCATAGTCTTAAATGGGTAAAGCACAGCATTAGGCAGCTGTTCGTGTGGTGTGCGTTTCCCTGGGATGCCACAGTCCTGCCTCTTCCCTCCGTCATCCTTTGTGGACCATGGATACAGCATTAAAACCATACATGGACATTATGTGGACAGAGCAGGTATAAATATGCATTAAGGTGTGTGTGGGGGGGGGGAGACAGAGAGAGGGAGAGAGAGAGAGAGATAGACAGAGACAGAGAGACATGTATACAGAGAGGGGGGAACAGGGAGAGAGAGGGGAAGAGGGAGAGGGAAAGAGGGAGAGAGAATAATCAGAGAAAAAGAGGCCATAAGTTTGAGAGCTAGGGAAGGGGCATATATGGGAGGATTGCCAGGATGAAAGGGAAGGGAGAATGATGTAATTATATTTTAAGTTCAAAAACTAAAGAAAAAAAGAGAAACCTATTAAAAATCCAAGCCTTCAGAGGGCTGGGGCTCTGGGTGGGAGCAGGGTTTCTGTCTGAAAAAGGCAACAGTTTGGTAACTAAGGCACAGACAAGCAGGCTTCACATAGAGGTCAGCCCTTCTTACAGAGTTGCTAAGCCTGAGTGTGATGACAGGCAGCAACACTGTGTTCCTTTCCCCACAGTCCTAGAGATGGAAGAGCAGGCACAGAGGCAGGGCTGTCCCACGGGTACTGATGGAGAGGCTTCCACAGCAACAGTGGATGAATCGAAGCCGGGTGGAGTCCAGGCTGCTCGTCGGCCTCACGCTCTCCCTGTAGGGAGATGCTGCTTAGATAACAAAGGCTAAATCGTCATAAAACCCAGCCCTTGACAGTGGCTGAAAGAAAAGCGTACCGTGTGCAAGGCTGTCCTACAGCTATGCTTCTGAGTCTTGGATAATAAGAGGCAACATTTTATATTGGCCCTAACCAATTTTTCAAAAATAGTTTACAGGAAACTAGTAGAATTTCATGGGTACACATTTTGAATAGTTAGGAGGTGGGAGAGTCAAATAGGAATCTTTAGCACCATATAAAACAGAATCCCTTTTATTTATTTATTTATTTTTTGCTGGATTGCTATAATTGGATATTTTAATCTCTCTCTGTCTTTGTCTCTGTCTCTCTGTCTCTCTCTGTCTCTGTCTCTGTCTCTGTCTCTCTCTCTCTCTCTCTCTCTCTGTGTGTGTGTGTGTGTGTGTGTGTACTTTGTGAGATTGAATACTAAAGTGTCAGAACTGAGCCCATGAGCCAGCGCAGAGGCCAAGGCCAGACCAAGATGGTGCTTGGTGTCAAACCTGGTGCTGAGTTAGATCCCAGAGTTCTCACAGTGAGAGGAAGGAATTGACTCTGTTTGCCTCTGGCCTCTAGATGCTACAGCTTCCCCTGCCCCACACAATGGAATAAACATTTAAAATAAATAAATAAAAGGGTCGAACTGGAACAGACCGAGAGGGCATCCAGGTCTTTTTTTGCTCTTTTATGGATAAGTAAATTAGGGGACCAAAATATGAACTTATCGAAGGCCTATCATAACTTAGGGGAAAGGTCAGAAATAAACCCACTTAGTTCCAGCTGTGACTCAGTGCAGGGCAGCCTGCCTTCAGATTACAGCCAGGCTCCACACTAGGCTTCCTGTGGCATCCAGGAATCAGACAGCCATCACTATGGCTAGAAACTGCTCCAAAGGATTAGCTCATTAGTTACTTCGTTAGAACGATGAAACAAAGCAAACAAGGAGCTGTGTTTCCTCCCATCTTTGCCTCCGGAGGAAGACAGACTATTGCAAAAACAGAGCTAATAAAACTGCCTTTCCTTCAACCGTTTGGACAGTGGTCCTGAGAATGGCGAAGACAGCTTAGCTTTTTATAAGGAACTTACTGTACTTGGAAGAGTGGCATGTGCAGAATGTCACATTCATTCTTTTTTCTCTGAACATAACAAAACAAGTGGCTTTAGTGGGGGAGGGGGAGAAGGAGAGCTACAGCCATCCAGGAAGACATAGGTGTCAGGGGCGCGTCACAGAAGCCCGGAGCATCTGTACTTTCTACTCCTGCTGCCTCTGTGAAATGACATAATGCAGAGGGAATGGAAGGATGAAGGATGGAAGTGGGAAAGCCAGGGAGATATTCTGTTGACAAAAATGTAATACAGACATAGGAACGGCATTTCCCCAAGTTTGAGGACGGAACGTCTCGCTAGTCCTCCATGGCAGGACCAGGGACTCACATTCACTGCCACTCCACACTTTCACATATAATTTCACATTTTTCAATGTTTTAAAAAATGTGTTTGCTTGTTTAAGATAGGCTTTTATTCTGTAGCCCCAGCTGACCTAGAACTTGTTATCTAGACCACGTTGTCTTCAAACTCACAGAGATCTACCTGCGTCTGTTCCCTGAGTGCTGGGCTCAAAGCTGCGCCCCACTAGGCTTGGCATAGTCAATGTCAGCAAGAACATAGGGACATTACCTTTAGGGAAGAATGGCAGCTGTTGTCCATGAGCCTTGGGCTCAAGCAGTGCAAAGGGGCTTACTAATTAGAAGAGATGAGGGTGAAATCAAGACCCAGTGCTTGGAGCCGAGACAAAAGAATCGTCACGTTTTGATTGGCTTGGAGGGACGTGGTCCTGGCAAGGGCTTTTCTTCAAGCTAATTCCAGGTCAGTGGCCTCTAAGAAGCAGGATCCGGTCAGACTCTGGGGAGGACGGTGCCAGCAGAAGAGGTCTGTCAAACTGTATTCTTCTTTTGAGATGCTCAGGAGAGTGACCAGAGCAGCAGAAGTTAAACCAAACAAAACCCGCGTGCCTACTTACCTCTTTAATTTACTCTCCCAAACAGATCATCATTCGGGCTATTCCCCTGAAGTCAAGCATGAAATCTATTTAGCTGGATAGCTACCCATTTCCTCTGACCTGAGAAAGAGATGCCCTATTCTTTTAGAATCTCCGGAATGCCAGAATCCAGGGAAAACTGAAGCCACATGCTCTGGCCCACGGGGAGTCCCCCACCCTCACCCCTGAATGCCAAAGGCACGAAGCAGTGGACAGAGCGGACTTTCAGCAGCTCCCATCCCGGGTGTGTGGCCGCCAGGGCATCAGTCTGAGCTGCCCACTCATTTGAGATAGCTGTGGTTTCAGGGGATCCTTGAGCGGTTTTCTTTAAGCCTTTCTTATAATTTTACCCAGGGCCCTCTGCCGATTTTGAAAACATTATGGACTGTTTCTCGGAATAAAGTATGTGACAGGATACATTACAGTAAAATAAGTTACCGGTGCCTGTACTGTAGTTGCTTCTTTATTAGCAGGCTAAATACAAAAATCTAGCAATGTGTCTAAAATCTGTAATATTGAAATAATGGTAAGTGTGACTGACAATTCGAAATAATGATGATGTGCTATGAAGACGTACATGGTCTCTGTTGCTGACCAAGTTGCAAGTATTACTTCACTACCGGGGTTAATTGTTCACATCCAGCTAAAAGAAAGATTAATTTTTAAACAAAGTTTGCAGAAATGAGGATGCACATTTTCCACAATAAACTTTTGGGCTTCTGCTGTGCCTTGGTCACTAGAAAAACCCCTTTGGAGGAAGAAGAACCCATCTAACTGTGCCTTAGAGGTAGGCAATGTGATGACATAGACTTTTGATTGGATGATACTGGACCCAAATGTGGAGTGTAAATATTGAGCCTGTCACTAAGGTGGAAGTAACTCTATATTGTAACCGTGCATTGTTGAGCGCTCCCAAAGCATTCTCTTACTTAGAAGACACTCTAGCGGGGGGGTGTCAGGATCACCTGTCCCATCAGGGGGTGGAAACCAGAGCCAGGAGGGACTTGATAAGGAAGCTTGAACATACTGAAAGAGCCCAGAGTGGACTCAGACTGAAAAGTGAACTTTGAAGAGATAGGGAAGGAGACCACGGGCCCACTACCCCACGGGCAGGACCCTTCCCCCGGGGACAGAGCAGAGCTCCATCCTTCAAGTCCTGCTTGTCTAGGTACCAGTCAGAAAAAGAGAGCAGATCTCCTCCAGGGAAAAGCTTCAGCCTCTGCTGCCTCTAGGAATCCTGGGTGGAAAAGCAGGTCTCTGAGAACAGAGCTTCCAGAAGAGGGAGGGAGGGAGGCACAGCCAGGTCAGAACAGCTGCAACCTGGGGGCAGAGGCATGGAGATGGCCCCTCAGGACTGTCTTCCTGAGGCCAGGCTAGGTAATAGCTGATGGCTGGACCTTCTCTCTGATGGAAAACGTACGTTCTGCAACACAAATCATTCGGGAAAAGAAAAGCAAGCCGTAAGCGAGGAGAAAACAAAATGACACACATAACCATCTATAGCTGACACAAGATCCTTTCCTTGCATATGCAAAGAGCTCTTGTATATTAAAAACAAGAATGCAAAAGATACCAAAAAAATGTAGCCTAAAGTTTATTGGTAACTAGAAAACTCACCAGGAGTTTCTTAAAAGAGGGCGTCTGTTGCGGATCACCCTGGTGCACTGCCGGCAAGCCTTTAAAGGTGACGAGCGGGTGAGACAATCTGATTCGCTGGTACACGCATTACATAAGAGCTAAAATTAAGAACAGTCACCTGCAAGGGCTGCGAAGCATGTAGACGAACAAAGGCCCACAAGCTGTGTGGGTGGGAATGCAACTAGACACTGGCGGAAAATATAAATATACTCGTATTTATCACATTCTTCACTTTATCAAGTTAGAAGCAAACAGCCCCAAATACAACGTATTTATACCATGAAGTAACACATAGCACCCAAACCAGAGAAACCATCACTGCCCAGAAAGTGGATGAACCTCAGAACTCGGGTGAACCTCATAGACATATTGCAGAGCAAAAGGAGCCGGAGGCTGGAGCGTGCACACTGTCTGCTTCCTTCCAGACTGAGGATGAGAACACGCAGGGAAAATGAGTAGTGGTGGAGGTCAGAACAGAACTCACCTTGACAGGGCTGGGGATCAACTGAGAGGAGGTGCAAGGGCACCTTCTGTGGTGGCGAGCTGTGAATACTATTGACTTGGAAAAGCGCTTTGCAAACCTGTGGCATTATGGATTCCCCCCTGCTCACCAAGGCTTTATGTTACAGAGATCACACTCAGGCCACGTGCATTAAGTAGACACAGGGGAAAGCTGCAGACATGCAGATTTCTATAACAGATAGGCAAGAGACACTGCTTGTTAAAATAGACAAAGGGCTGGAGATGTACTTTGCAAAAGAGGACAGGCAGATGGACAGGCAGCACAGGGAAAGGTGTCACTTTTGAGGGCTATGTGAATTGAAATAAGGACACAATACTAGTATGCCCCGAGAAGGTGACTGGCGCTCAGGTAGCCAACACCCTGGGCAATAGTGTTCTCTCTCTTACGCAGCTATACCACAGAGTGGTACTGTCAAATGGGAAGCTTGCTGTGGTCACTGAAGCTGAACAGGTGTCTGTCAGGTGGGACTCCTCTAGGCTGGTTTAGGAACCAAATTAAATAAGAACAGGTAGGTTGTCTCAAGGGGCTGTCTGACTCAGGAAACCACATTGCAAATGCTTGGGGGTATTTTGGGATTTCTACATAGTTCCTTATGCAAAGCCCTAGTGCTATCATGGCTTAATTAAAGAGAAAGAGGAAGAGGGAGGGAGGGAGGGAGGGAGGGAGGGAGGAAGGGAAAGGGGGAGAGGGGGAGGTAAAGGGGGAGAGGAGGAGAGGG
>NC_034607.1:51493670-51518701 GCF_900095145.1 Mus pahari
TCTCTCTCTCTCTCTCTCTCTCTCTCTCTCTCTCTCTCTCTCTCTCTCTCTGCATAATGCCTGACTGTGGGTCTCTGTATTTATTCCTATCTGCTGCAGGAGGAACTTCTCTGATGATGGCTGACCACTGATCTATGAGTATAACAGAGTGTCATTAGGAGTCATTTTATCACTACAGGTGTTTTGGTTTGGTTTGTTTGTTTGGTTTGTTTGTTTGGTTTGGTTTGGTTTGGTCTGGTTTGGTTTGGTTTGGTTTGGTTTGGTTTGATTTGTTTTTTTCCAGTAGTATTTGGTTTTACCCTAGGTCCCTGGGCTATCTAGTCTGTGGTTCTTGGTCACTCATGCAGTGTTGGGTATGAGTTCCTATAAGGGAAGGTGTTGATTCCCTAATTGTGTCTTGATTGTGTCAATAAAGGAGGCAGAAGCCAAATGCTGGACAAAGGGGGAAAGGTAGGATTTCTGGGTCCCAGGAGGAAGAGAAGGGATGTAAAGAAAGAGGATTTGCACCAGGTCTTGGACCGAGGAGGAAGCTGCAGATATGTAGGTCTTGGGGCCCCTAGAATTTGTAGCCTCCACTGCAAGTGGAGACCAAGGAGATTGGTGGGATCTAGCCAATAGGATTAGGACAGGAAATTCTTCATCCAGCCATTGAGTTATCTGGCTAGTTTTAAAATAATAAAACTGTCTAGTGTTTTCCATCCACAGCACTAAGGTGGGAAGGAGAAGAAAGAGGGCAGCTGAGGCAGTTATTGACAGCTTGGTGAAGGTAGCCATGAGGGGCTGGAGGAGCAATCACAGCTCCCAAGAGAAACGGCTACCTGGTCATTGGAGCTGAGTGAGGCTGGGGACGGTTGATCCCAGAGCCAAGAGGAGAGCTCATCCCTGGGAGAAGGAGGAAGAACGTTGTTTAAAGAGCAGGCAACAGAGGACGTCCAATGTGGAAGTTGGACTTTTAATTTAGAAAGTAATTTAACTATTAATTTAGAAATTCTCGGATGGATCGCACACAGTAATATTAAGTCTAGAGGGGGAGAATTGGTTTCTTATAGAGTGGACCTCGAGTTAAATCAGATACTTGTTGGTCTTCTGCTATAAACTTCGGGTTACCATTGCCCTAGCATATTTTACAGGTAGGACATCATTGACAATCAGAGATTTGCGGCCGGGTTATATTCCTGTATCTCTTTTGAGGGTGTGCAAGTACTTTCCCACTACAAAGATGACAGAACCGAAGGGCGAAGCCTCTCTGTAGGCATCAGTCATGTTCCTGCTCAGTGAGACGTGCAGGGGTTGTGTTTGGCAATGGGGCCTTGATATTAATTTATGGAGAGCAAACTATTGCCTTGGCAACAGCATAGATTGTTTGGGGATTCCCATGGCACCCCTCTGGCCAACAGTTCAATTAGATGTAACCCAATCCTGGCATCAGAAGCTTCATTTGATGGCAAGCGATGTCCAGTTGGGGCTTGCTCTTCCTTCGATTTGGCTATTTCAATTAGATCATCTTCACACATGAATATATTGTAGGAAGCTTCTACTGTATTAGGATTTCATACTGCCTCCCAAATGGCCCTTCATTTTAGATGTCTCTGCCCTCACTCCCCATCCCGTCCCCTCTCTGTCACCTCGACATTAGATCCTTCCATTCTAGTACCACCTCTAATCCGTCCATAATTGTGGTCCCTCTAATCCCTAACTGTACCTGCTCTCTGTGGTTCCATGATTGTAGCTGGGTTATCACTGACTAAGGATACCCATTCTTCCATTGATGAACATCTAAGTTGTTTCTGATTTCTGGCTATTATGAACAGAGCAGCCATGAACATAGTTGAGCAAGTGTTTTTGTGGTAGTGTGGTAGGATGAATTGTCCTTTGGGTGTGTGCTCAAGATTCCATAGGGGTCCCACCTTCCTGAGGAATCACCACACTGGTTTCTGTAGTCACTGTACATGTTTGCACTCCCACCAGCAATGAAGGCGTGTTCCCCTCACCCCACAGCATCACCAGCATGAGCTGTCACTTGTGTTATTAATCTTAGCTATTCTGATTGTATAAGATAAAAACTCAAAATGGTTTAATTTACATTTCCCTGGTGGCTAAGGATGTTGGATACTTTTTCAAAGTGTTTCTCGGCTATTTGAGTTTCCTCTATTGAGAATTCTCTATTTAGATCCGTACCCTAATTTCCAATTAGATTGCTTGTTTTCTTGATATCTTTTTGTTGTTGTTGTTGTTCCTTATATATTTTGGACAGTGGCCCTTATTGGATGTGTAGTAGGCAAAAAAAAAAAAAATGTTTGCCATTCTTTTTTTTTTTTTAATGTTTCCCATTCTTTAGCCTGCAGCTTTGCTGGCTACGCATGAGGCTCCATTTACTAATTGCTGATCTTAGTGTCTGCTCTATCAGTGTTCTGTTGAGGAAGTTGTCTGGACCATTTAGTGGACCATGAGTCAAGAAAGCCAGTCACCAGAAGAAGACCCGTGTCAGGATGGGAATTTAAAACCTCTGCAGTCTTCCTCCGGAGGGCCGGTCAGTTTGAAGACAGGATGGTTGATGGTATGCCAACATGTCAACTGCTGTGTGATGTTTTGACTAGACCATCCCCTGTCACTTGTTGAGTCAACCCATCTGTGGGGTAGCTGAAAGTCAGGAGGTGGAGGAAGAAGCTGAAGCTGGCCATCCATGGAATTTGCTCTGTTCATTTCCTAGCCATGGCCTCTCTCCCTATCTACCTACCAGGGAACCCGTCTAACTCCCGGTCTCTGGAGCCTTGTTCCTTCTACAGGTACAGGCTTACATTTGCAAAGCCATGACCTCCAAGGAGGACCAGCATCATTAAACCCAGACGTGAAAGTTTGCATCAACCATGACAAATACCACTGAAGATGACCCGGGCAGGAGGCTTGTGGCTGAGTCCTGAGTGCACCAAAGAGACGACAGGAGTCAGGGGCAGGCTCTGAACCTTCTTCCATGCCCGTAGTCACACCACAGCGTGGTTCTCTGGCAGGAAGGAAAGGACAGAGGGATTTCTGCTTCTCAGACTGGGCCAGTTTTAGGCACCCAGGAAATAAAATGGCTATGCCCATCAGGTGATTCTATGACTGAGGTCAGCTGTAGAGGTTCGGTTAGCAGCTGTTTTGGGCTTTTTGGCCACATGCAAGTCTCTGTTACCACGACTTAAATCTGTTGTTGAGGCGTGAAAGCAGCAGCCACTGATGCCTGTGAGTGAGTGAGCGTGGCCCCCATGAGTGTGGATGAGTGGGCGTGGCCACTGATGCCTGTGGGTGAGTGGGCGTGGCCGAGCATCAGCACTCAAATGCCTGTCTCACTGTTTTCTGATCATAGAATGTTCTTTTGTTGATTTTTATCAACCTCTAACAAATGTAAACATCATTCTTAGTTTGTGGATCATACAAAGCAGGCGTGGGAATCAGGCTGGCCCATCAGCAGTAGTTTGGTGGCTCCCAGTTCTAGGAGAACAAAGAGATCCCTCAGCCCCTCCTCCACACCTTGGATATCTAGACCCCCTCTATGTGTACCCATTCCCTTTGTGTTAAACAGTACTTCCTAGTGTTTTAGAAAAGAGGCATTCTGGAAGGAGAAGCCTTTTAAATCCCTAAAACGTCCATCTTGAAGTTGCTGAGTTCAAACTTAAATTCCCCGGGTCCCAAGGCCTTTCATCAGCCCTGCTCACTGCAAAGTTCACTGTTGCTAGCCTGGCTAATAAATGGGACTTTTTAGCAATACCCTGAAAATACTGATGGAACTGATATGAGACCCTTCATTCTAACTTGGAAGGTTGAAGATGCCAGCCGGAAATGCTGGGAGCAGGCCCCGAGGATGAGACCGGGGAAGCCACAGTGGGCTTGGAACGGGAAGACCCTGGGGTATGCTAGTGTCCTTGGAAACCGGAAGTGAGCCAACAACTCATACAACAGCACCTGGAGAAGTGGTGTGAGTGTCCAGTGGATTCAGCTGATCCATTGCAGCAGAGCCAGGGAAAACATTAGCACTTGACAAGATCTGGCAAGTCCCCGAGACATGAGTTTGTATAAAGTCAGAGGGCCTTTTGGAAGATGGGGTGAGTCTCACCAGAGCATGGGGACCTGTGCATGGGGTGACAAAAGCCTTCCTTCCTACACAGAAGTGCCAAGAAAGGCTAAAAGAGGGTAGGAACCAAAGGTTCTTTGCTTAGTTCTCCTAAACTGCAACGTTTCCTAATCAAGCATATCATAAAATGATGTAGAACTCAGTGTCAGTGTCGGTGATGTAGAACTCGGTGTCGGTGATGTAGGACTCGGTGTCGGTGATGTAGGACTCGGTGTGGTGATGTAGGACTCGGTGTCGGTGATGTAGGACTCGGTGTCGGTGATGTAGGACTTGGTGTCAGTGATGTAGGACTCGGTGTCGGTGATGTAGGACTCGGTGTTGGTGATGTAGGACTCAGTGTTGGTGATGTAGGACTCAATGTGGGTTGGTCAGGGAATGGGGTTGGGTGTTTGCCTCAGGTATGGCTTGAGGAAGACAATGGAGCCTGTACTGGCTTTGCTACGCCATCAACACATGTTGGGTGGGGGGTAGGGATGGGGACAAAAGAGAAATGTCTGGAGGTGGGACGCACAAACAAGACTTTGGTAGAACCTTGAAGGAACTGGGTTCTAGAAATCCCGCAATGAAGGTTCTTTCTCACGCAAATGACACCTGTCTCTGCATCTTAATCTAGTACAACCCTGATCCCACGGGGGGGGGGGGGCAGATTTACCATTCCAAGGCCACCCGTCACTCTCAGCAGCCCCAAGTCTTCTCTCACCCTCCTCCCTCATTCCCTACACGTTTTCCATCTGGACAGGAGTGCCTGTGCGAGCTTGGCTGGCTGGCGCCATGCCTCCCTCAGGAGTCATGGTCATTAAGACATTCTCATAACTAGCACGTTGGCTCCAAAGCACCCAGCCTTCCCTGCCTGTCGATCTCGGCAGCCCGCTTTCAGGCTCCATCCTCTCTTGTCTCAGATCAGACACCTTCCTACTGTGGGAACTGCCCCGGCTTCCCTTCTTCCCCACTTCCTTCCTCTGTGTGCCTTCCTTTCTGGAAATCCATCAAGGGCTCAAGGCCAAGGGAAAGATAAATTACAAAGCTCAATCCGTTCTGCTACATAAAGTGTGAACTGCCTGAGCATGCTGCCCTCACAGACTTCCCATCTCTAGGTCATTCCTGCCTTCCCTTTCTAATTTTATCTCTCTTCCTTCAGGCTCTGGTAGTGACGGTCAGGCGGCTGGGTGGGGGACTCCTCCAGCCCTGCACATTTGCTCACTGCCACCAAGGAATTCCGACCCAGGGCCTCATGAATTCAATGGGTACCTAAGAGTTATTTCTTGAGGTTTGCTGTGCACAACCTCGGTGACATCCACAGCTTATGAGGCTTGGATGCTGAGGAGACATGGCTTGGGGATGGTTTCCTGTGTATCCTGAGGAATGCTCTCTTTCCACATCAACTCCCCTCAGTGAAAGTCTCAGTAACGGTTGATGAGAATGTTACTGATCTTCAGCCAGCACGTGTAGACTGGGTCTCCTCCTCATGCAGACCAACGGGGGACACCAGGATAGGAGCACCTACCTCCCCGTTTTAGAGACAGAGGATGTTACAGGGCCATGCATAGCAGTGTTATGGATCAGTAGTAGATGAACACAGAACAAACTTACGAAGTGAGAGTTTGTGGTTTCGTTGGTGACTCAGTTGTGTCATGTGATGTTCTTCTGGAAGTTGCTTGGTGAAAGGGCATGTTATGATTTGCTGGAGTGGATGTTGAGAGGACCCGTGCTGTATGGAAAGGTATAAGTGGACAACGTGCTGGCGTTGGTTCACCTTGCTAATCCTCTGCTGGTCTTTCTTGGTCTTCACTGACGATGCTCTGGCATCGGCTGGCCTTGCTGTCTTTACTGGTCTTCGATTGTTGTGTCTCCGTGTGACTCGGTACACAGAGACACACTGAAGGACTTTGGGTGGTGTTGCAGTGGTTCCTTGCCACTTCAGTGGACGTATGCCAGTCAGCAGGGTCTCGCCATTTCTTCTGCCTCTAGCTGCTGCTGACTTGTGTTCGGTGTGTTGCTAGTGGACTGGACTGCTGACAATGAAGATTGGAATCACCCCCAAAGAACTACTTCTAACCAGGTCCACGTCCCCTTTGTCCTATCAGCCATCTTCCCCCCCTACCTTTGGTTGGTGGGTTATAAAGAAGGTTGAAGCATTTAAGAACCCTTATTAGAATAGATTTTGAAAAATTGAAGCTTAGGCTCTAGTGTAGATGCTACTTCTTAATTCCTAATCTGTAAAATGAGGCTGAAGCTGCTGAAATAACAAGTGCCCGATGAAACAGTTTCACCAAGTATCACAGCCTCCTGATCAATTTACCTTTCCTGCTCTTCGACTGGTCATCATGTTCAAATGTGTTGTAGAAAGTTTTAATCCCAATTTGGAGTTTCCACCCTGCCTTGATCATTCAGTTGCTGGATAAAAGACACACAACTTTTCTTATTTACAATAAGCCCTAAACAGCACAAGAGCTGGGCAGATATCTACTCCCTATGCTATTAGGATCTACCTTTTTTACCAATAACCCCAAATTATTAGTGTTTTATCTGGGCTGCTCTTAACTCCAATTGGCCAGCCCTCGGGGCAACATTTTCATGACTCACCTAACCCATGGTGGCTCCTCCTCCATCGCCCCCACCTTCTCCTCTGACCCCCTAAGCTCAGGAATTCTAAAGTCCATCTGAGTCTCTTCTTTCCAGTTATTGGCTGTCCGCATCTTTATTTACCAGTCAGAAATAAGTTGAGGGCAAGGTCACATAGCACATGAGGACTCTCTCATCTCTGGGACAATCAAGTCTTGAGGAACCAGCACTAGCTTTAGAATATAAGCAACATCAGGCCAACCCACTGCAAAAGGAGTGAAGGCAAAGGCTTAACCTGGAAGCTTATGGAAGGGGGGTATCTCCATTAAAATGGTGGAAAGTCATGTTAAGACACTTCTTTAAAATGGTGGCGTTTGCTGAGAATCTCATTCAGTATACTTTTATCACATGGTTGTTTGTTTGGGTTTTGACTTTTTGTTTTGCTTTGCTATGATAAATCTGTGTGTGCATACTGTCTTTGCCTTACAGCCTTCCTGCTTGGAAACCGAGATTTCAGCAGACTTGGGTCTGCTTATAGCCAATGGCATCTCTCCTCAGCTCACCCTTGCTTATCAAGGTTTTACAATAAGTATACATATAGATCACGACACCACTTCTCAGCGACTCACCCCAGTCCTCATACTTCTGCTGTGTTTAAATAGCACCAGTGGTTTATGAAGACCTTTGTAGCCTGCTAAGCAATTGTTCCCCATCTTAATTCTTCAATCATATCTCACCCCACGCCTATCACAAACACCCTCCATTCATTTAAGACTACAAATCAATCTTTCTGAAGCTCTAGTCACCTTTCACTGCTCGCTCGCCGCTTCCATGAAGCTCTCTCCTATCTCTCCGGACACGGATCATGTTGTCCTCCAAAGCTATGTTTATAGATGCATCTCAGCACACGTTTCCTCAAGAAGCCGGTGTGATTTTGTGATGTCATTACCTCCAAAGAGCCTAACGTGCCTTCCTGTGGTGAGAATCATTCTCCAGTGAGTGACTTAGGCTCACAACAACTATAATGTCAGCCGCAGGCAGACAGCGGGCGATCGTGTCCATGCAATGATATATATAGTCTCTTAGGATTCCAGCCCAGACTCAGCCAGGTCCGCAGGGGGGGGGCCTCCAACTTCTCACCTCACTGCCTATATCTCTTCCTTCTGGGCACAGGGCTCTTTGGTCTTCCATAGACTTTACTTCTTTCATAAGTCTACTGTCGGTCATTTCATTGAGCAACCGTCCCTCCTACTATTCAGATACAAACTAATTCTTGTTTGCGTTTTCACTATAAGAACGGACAGAAAACTTGCCTTTACTTTACGTAAATGGTAATCTCATTTCTCATTTCTCTTTCCCTAAGCACTGTTATATCCAAAGCCACGCAAGGGGACTCTGGAGTTTAAGAAACAGACAGGACAGTCCTAAGGAGCCAAGAACCTCCCTTAGGCCTTTGGAGTCATAATTCCAACCGGCTCTCTTCCAAGGCAGTAAATTCAGGGAACAGGGAAGCATGCCCCAGGCCTTCCACCAAATCCAGGGCTGGGGACAGAAACAGCAAAGCCAGGCAGGACGCTTGAGTCTTGGCCTGCAGGAATAGTGAGTCAGCAGCCTGAGGTCAGCGGTCAGCCCTCTGGCTCCCCTCCACCAGCAACAGGAGAAAGTGCTGAGTCGCACACCTTTGGGCAACCATGGAAGCAGATGTTCTGTCTCCACAGACCCCTGATGGCTAGTTGGCCTTGAACCTAAGCCTAGCCTTTAATGAGATGCTTAGAACTCATCAGCTGATCAAAAAACTGGGCCCTTTAGAGCTCCCAGCTAACAGCCTTCCTGAAAGACAAAGCATTCCGATCTTGGAGGCTGGGGTGGGGGTAGGGAGGTGTCGATGCTCATACCTGCGCAGGCGCACCACCCACTTCTGGGCCGCTGGTGGAAGTGGAGCTAGGCATCATCCCTTTCTCTCACGCAGGTTTCCACCTACGAGGCCACTAGTGGTCAGGAGCGTGAGAGCTGCCCCTTTTAGCTGGGGCTTGAACTGGCTTGCACAGAGCAAGTGAGGTGATGTCATAGCCAAGCTATTCTGTCTAATCTATATGAGAGGTTTTATTCAAAGAGTTAGCTGAAGGGGAAAGTAAAGAAAACAAAACAACCACCACCACCACCACCACCAGACACCTTAGAGACAGCCTTTTTTGCTGCCTGCCTGCCAGGGATTGACGCCTGGAGGCAGCCAGTCCAAAGTAAAGGAGAAAGATAGCTGTGGGTTCCAGGTGAAGAGTCAGCGAATTTCCACAGGCCCTGCTGCCAGAGCCAACCAAAAAAAAAAAAAAAGTTTCAAACCCTGCCTCACTTCCTGATGCGCGTGTGCGTGTGCGTGTGTGTGTGTGCGCGTGCGTGCGTGTACGTGTGGGTGTGTACGTGTGTGCATGCGTGTTCCTCTCCGATCCTGTCACGGGAGTGGAAGAGTCCTCACGCGGCCTGCAGAGCGGGCAGGGGCATACTTACCGCACAGATTAATGAAAACGGTTCTCTGGCAGGAGGGGTTTGATTGCCGCACTGCAAAATTGCTTGCAGATTCGCAAACAGCATGTTTCATTTCAAACCCGTTCTCTCGCCATACATTAGCACTTGTCAATGTAACCATTAAGCGCGGGCAGTGGAGAAATTTAATTACAAAACCATTTATTTTATTGAAAGAAAAATAAACCCAAGCTACCTCAAATGCATTAGGTAGGTTCAAAACCTGTTCAGCTGATAACACCCAAGGGTAGGGAGGCTGCTGCAGGAATAAATGCTTCTTTCATGTGCACTGAGGACTCGATATTAGAAACAGCTGCCTATAGGTTGCTCTTTATTTATATTCAATTATGAATTAAGAAACAGCTGATTTAATGAAGGGACTTTTTATATCTAAAGTCACTGGCCTGTGGTATCCACGCTCACTCCAGTTTTGCCTCTCCTTTTAGTCACTGGAATTAAAAATGTTAATGAGGCGAGCAGAACTGTTTTATTGAACAGCTTTCCCTCCTTGTGCACCTCCACCCCCATCTCAGACTTGTCTTTTGTTCCCCTAATGGTGGAAGAATACAAGGGCTGTGGTATTAAAGGAAGTCACAAAAAATGTGCTAAACACATCAAAAAGTCTCCAATCTGTATCTTATTTAGGCCTCTTCCCATGCATGTCGTCTCTGACTTTGGAAAAGCACGAGAGTGCAGCTCGCTGGTGAAATGCTGGATTTGGGTCAAGCCTTGGGCTGATGTCACACTGCAAAGCGCCTGTCCTTAGCGCTAATGGGCTGCCAATAAAGAGTCTGTTATACTATTCTGCCAGGGGTGGGGGTTACAGCCTCAGTGGGTTTGGACTGATTTGTCAATTTAAAAGCCCCCCACCCCCGCCTCCGTCTGAGACATCTACCCACAATTTTGTAGCTGTCTCCTCATGCAATCCACTCAGAGGAAGAATCTGGAAAGAGAAGTTCCTTTTACTTTAATTTCCCCGGTGACAATATGAGCTTCTAAGGTTTCAAGAAGGTATCGTTTGCTCATAGGCCTGGGGGCAGGGGCTTCTACTGAAAAGACATTTTTAGCTCTGTAACTAAACCCATGGACAGCAGCAGGGACTGCCATTGATTGCCCCAGTGAGGTTCCTGCCTGTGTCCTTACCTCCTGGGGAGCTTCCTGGCCTAGTTCAGAAGGGGCTGGGACCTCTGGAGCATCCTGGAGAACCAGTGTTCAGGGACACCCACATCACAACAGTGCACTAAGATGCCTCCCTAGGATAAAGTCTGAGCAGACATTGTCTACGTGGTTCAGAGGAATACCACCGCTGGATACATGGTGGCCTCAGGCCCAGCTGTTCTCTTCTGCTCCTAACACATGCTCAGCATGCCAAAGACCCTAGGAATCTGGGGCAGGAAAGACATATTCAGAAATAGAACAACTGACAGACGACTCTAGGCAGCCAGTCCTTAACCAGCAGATAAACATTTATTCGGGGGAGTGATAGGATGACAAACCAAAGAAGTCAGGTGATGCATTGCAGTAGACATCTGTGTTTGAGACCAGCCTGGTATACAGAGTGAGTTCTTGGTCAGCCAGGACCATTTTTTTTTTTCAATGACCCTTGAAAAAAAGGTCATTCTTAAATAACCAGTTGCGTTACTTAATTTTTTAACACTGAAGTGTGCAAACGTCACCAGCACAAGCGCATACCAACACCATGTGCTTTGACTGGTGTCTCTCCAGCCTCGGCTTCAAGCCGAACTGACTCTTCTGGGGCGGGGTGGGGGGGGGTTCCAACTTTGTTACAAGTTCATTTCCTATTGTGCAATGTTCCCAGGCTTGGACTTCAGGCTGGGGCATCAATATATATAATATTTAACACCAAAATCAATTTAATCAATCAAATAAGCATTAATTATTATTAGTTAACCATAAGCATTATATATAATTGTCAATAATTGATTAATAACACTAATAACCTAGTAATAGCAACTAATAATATTAATATTAATATTAAATATTAATATATTTAAAAATCTATTTAATACACACATATCCTAACTTTAGAAACAGTGGTATCAAAAAATTAAGTAATGCAATGGGTTATTTAAGAATGACCCTCTTTTTCGAGACAGGGTTTCCCTGTGTGCAGCCTTGGCTGACCAAGAACTCACTCTGTATACCAGGCTGGTCTCAAATACAGAGATCTACATGCCTCTGCCTCCCAAGTGCTGGAATCAAAGGTATGCCCCACCATGGCCCAGCAAGAATAACTCTATTTTAATGGTCTTCTTTATTAATAAGAAGTCAATTTCCAAGGAACAGAATAATTTTCTTCTCCTCAGGGTGTCATAACGAAGTAGACGAAGCAGGCAAGTTCTTTCAAACCTCCTGTGGCCAAAAGCAAGAGGGAGAGAAGATGGAATGAGCCTCTGTGTACAGGGCCTGCTAGGCAGTGTGAGAGGACAGCCCAAGGGACAGGGGACAGGGGAGGTGGACACTTTACTAAACCATCTGTCTTACAGTCAGAGACACTCCTTTTCCCTAAGGGGCTTTGGTACCCATAGCCAGATCATGAGAGTCCCCTTTTCAGGCAAACTAGTGGCAAAAGGTCCAGCACTTCCAAGGATCTCTCTCTCTCTCTTTCCTCTCTCTCTCTCTCTCTCTCTCTCTCTCTCTCTCTCTCTCTCTCCTCTCTCCTCTCTCTCCTCTCTCTCTCCTGATCTTTCAACCGGACTCATCTCCCTTCCCCCATGATCTGCTGAGCTGAGCTGATAGCATAATTTTGGTATTTGATTATAGCCATTTATTGCAAACTACATCTTGAATATTTCTCACATGTTGGGGTGCTATGCTTGCATTGAAAGAGCAGTTGAGGTGAGGATAGATTTTTAATCGTGTTATATTCAAAATCATGATATTGGGTGGTGGTTCATTTTTACACATGCATGCTTGTAGATGTCTACTGCACTTAAACCTCAAGCTTGAATGCAAGATAGAGCTAGTAGAACATCAGTACATTCTTCTAATGAGCAGCTGAGCTAGTTAGCTGGAAGATTCACCAACAGAAAATGTCCTGTCTAAAGGCAAGAGACAAAAAAGATTGAAAAAAAAGAGAGAGAGAGAGAGAAAAAAAACAGGCTTCAGTACATGTGGGACAATGTCCAAAGTATAGTTAATTACAGTTCCAGATGGAAAAGACAAAAATAAGGCAGAAATATATTTGAGAAAATACTGGCTGAAAAGCTCCCATACTGAAAGATGTAAGTTATACATCCCAAACCACAATGTACCCCAAACAGAAACATCATGAGTAAAAACTTCAACATCATTTTTAAACTGTTGAAAACTAAAAACAAAGAGAAAAATCTTGCAAGCAGCAAAAATAAAATGATATGTACACAGCAATGACACTTCATATATCTGTGGAGTTACTGTGAATGGATGGCAAGACAACCATGCTGTCCCAGGTTTCCACATTCTGTGCAATAGGATATAATATCAATTAAGTTCGCTGGGAAAATCCAAGGATGTTTATTGTAATTACCAGGTCATTTAAAAGAAACTGAAGATGTTATAGCTAAAAAATTTGGCATCTAAGTTAAAACAATATAAAATACATTCAGGCCATCCAAAAGAAGTTAACTGGAAAATATCATCCTGAGTGAAGTAACCGGGACCCAGAAAGACACATGGTGTGTACTCACTTACAAGTGGGCATTAGCCATAAACTACAGGAGAACCATGCTACAAACCACAGACCCAAAGAAACCAAGAAATAAGGAGGGCCAGTGGAGGATGCTTGAATCTCACTCAGAGGGGAAATAAAAGAGACATCAGAAGTGGATGGAGAGAGGGAAGTGAGCTTGAGGCTGAGAGGGATGGGAGAGAGAAGGGAGGTTGGTAGGGGACATCTCTGGGACAAGCTAGAGAGACCTGGAATGGGGGAGGCTTCTAGGAGGATATGGGGGTGACCCTCGCTGAGACTCCTACCAGTGGGGATATGGAGCCTGAAGTGGCTTCTGTAGCCAGGCAGGACTTCCAGTGGAGGAGGAGAACACAAACCCACCCACCAAACGTTTGACCAAATAGTTGTCCTGCCTACAAGATGTGCAGGAATAAAGATGGAGCAGAGATTGAGGGAACGGCCCACCAATGACTTCCCCTACTTGAGACCCACCCCATGGAGAGATCCAACCCCTGACACTATTAATGGTATTCTGCTATGCGTGCAGACAGAAGCCTAACACTACTGTCTTCAGAGAGGCTTCATCCAGCAGCTGATGGAAACAGATGCACAGAACCACAGCCAAACATTAGGCAGAGCTTAGGGCGTCTCCTGGAAGAGTGCACGAAGGATTTAGGGACCCAGAGGGGTCAAGGACCCCACAAGAAGACCACAGAGCAAACTAAGCTGGACCCATGGGGCTCACAGAGGCTGAGCCACCAACCAAAGAACATGTAGGGGTTGGAACTAGGCTCCCTATACATGTGTAGCAGATGGCATGGTCTTTATGTGGGTCCCCAACACTTGGAGCGGTGGCTGTCTCCGTCTCCGGCTCTGTTGTCTGCCTTTGGATTCCTTTCCCCTAGATGGGCTGCCTTGTCTGGCTTCAGTGGGAGAGGCCTTAGTCCTGATGAAACTTGATACCAATGTGGGTTGGTACCCAGGGGGCCTCCTCTTCTTTGAGAAAAAGAGGAAGGGGAACTGGGAGAAGGGGGGGTGGGAGGGTGAGACTAGGAGGAGAGGTGGGAGGGGGTTTTGAGATTGAGGTGTAGAGTGAATGAATGAATAAATAAATAAATAGAGAGAGAGAGAGAGAGAGAGAGAGAGAGAGAGAGAGAGAGAGAGAGAGAGAAAGTTAAGGAGGGGGTTGTAGAAAATTTTAATCTCAGTTTGGGATTTCTACCCCCTGACTTTGACCATTTAGTTCCCAGATAAAAGACACACAAAATTTACTAGTTTCAATAAGCCTTAGTCAGCACAAGAGCTGGGCAGATACCTACCCTCTATGCTATTAGAATCTACTTTCCTATCAATAGCCCCGAGTTATTACTTACTATGTTTCATCTGGGCTGCTCTTTACTCCAGTGGCCAAATCTCAGGGTCGTGCTTTCTTGGCTTCTAAGCATGGCGTCTCTCTCCCTCTCCCTTCTCTCCTTTGTGGTTCTCCCCCATCAGGCCTGGGAACCCTAAACCCCGGCTGTCTCTTCTGCCTAGCTATTGTTTGTCAGCATTTTTATTTACCAGTTAGAAATAGCTTGGGGGCAAGGTCGCATAGCCTCACTTGGGCCTGCATGCCGACTCTCTTATTTATGGGGCAACCAGGTCTTAGGGGTCTGCACTTAGCGTTAGAATACACAGCAAAAGACCGAAGCTCAACAGCGGTGGCGGTGGTGGTGGTGGTGGTGGTGGTGGTGGTGCGGATAGAGGTACTAATAGTAGGAGAACTAAAAACAACTGTGCTGCTAAAAATTTAATTGTAAAATTAAGAATTTAAGACCAGCCTGGTCTACAAAGAAAGTTCCAGGGCAGGCAGGGATACACAGAGAAACCTTGTCTCAGAGGAAAAAAAAAATTAATGTTAGCCTGGTGTTCTTCTGAGACTTCTATCAGCAGGAGCCGGTGTGTCGCTCCCTCTTTTGCCTGGCCCTGGAACTCTTTTCCTCCTATTGGGTTGCCTTGTTCAGCCTCTGTATGAAGGCTTTCACGTAGTCTTAGTGCATCTTGTTTTGTCCTATTGGTCATCTTTTGGAGGCCTGCTCTTTTTTGAAGAGGAAATGAAAGGGAAAGGCAAGGGGGTAGCTAAGAGTGGGGGAGGGGAAGTTGTGCTTGGGGTGTACTGTGTGAGAGAATTCACTTTTAATTAAAAAACAACAACAACAACAACAAAATATTCAAATAGAGGGAAGAGGTCACCAGGACAGGTTTGTTAATGTACTGACCAAGGAGGCTAACTTAAAGCGTCCGTTAGCAAGGAATTCATGATAATTCTAAGTGCCTGTGTGCCTAAGAACAAAGTTTCAAACTGGGCTCAGTGGTTTACTCTCAAGTTGAGAGGCTGAGGCAGACAGACCATAAGTTCATGGCCAAGCCTGGGTAATTTAGTGAGGTCCTGTCTCAAAATAAAAGTTAAAAGAGGATTTGCATCTTAGCTGTGTGGTAGAGGTCTTGGCTGACACACGTGAGGCCCTAGGTTCAATCCCCAGTGCTAGGGTTTGGGGGATAGTGAACCTTGAAATACATGAGGCAAAGGTTGACAGAACAAAAGGAGAAGCTGAAAACATTTCAAGTCTAGTAGGGTGAATAATCCCTTCTTTGCAGTTGAGGAGGAAACTGTGGATAAATATAAGATAAAAAAATTCACTAGTCATAGAAGATTTTAACAAAACATCACCTCACCCTAACTGGTTTTAAGAGAAAATAACCCAACAGCTGTCTAACATTCATTCTTTCCAGTTGCACAAATTCATCAAGAGAGATTCTGGTCTAGTGGAATCAAAGGATTGAAGTAATAGAATTGTATATCTGATCACAATGCACTTGGCACTATTCTAGGTGCTGGCAACTTAATGAAGAACAAGAAGGCAAGGTTCTTGCTGGTGTGATTTACATCCCACCAGGGACAGCAGACAAGAATCAGGCATAAACAAAAGGCCACATACCCTTAGTGCTTTGAGTGGAATAAACGGAATATTGTGACAGGCTTTAATAGGGGACTTTCTCAGAGTAAGGAGGGTTTGTCAGAATCAAAGAAGGAACAGAAAATATTACAAGTATAGTAGAATATTTGAACAAAATCAATGTAATATTAGACACACAACACAGAAAATTAACAAAACCTCTAGGTTCTTTCCAAAGAATTGTACCCTTTTCCTAAAAAGATGAATTCTGTAACACTGCTCAAAAACAGAGAACAAAAGTCGATAATATCAGAAACAAAGAGGCATTATTACTATAGATTTTAATAGATCTTAGAACAATAGAGAACTAAGAATATTACAAAGAACTTTATATCAATAATTTCTAGGAAATGGAAGCATTTAAATATATATTTTTATACTAATTGTAGGCTTAGAATTATTTAACGCTACTCAAATTTTATGACTCCCTACTAGCCTATGAGATAGGGGAGAAAAGATGGTAAATAAGACAAGGGGATGGAAGACCTGGTGGTGCATGCTGTGCGGAGTTCAGTCAGTGTGCTCTGTCCTGACTCACTGCTGTTCACTCCTGCTGAGGAGCAAGTCAGTCAGGAAACCTCAGCCATGGCAATTTTTTTTTTTTTTTTTTTTTTTTTTTTTTTTTCGAGACAGGGTTTCTCTGTATAGCCCTGGCTGTCCTGGAACTCACTCAGTAGACCAGGCTGGCCTCGAACTCAGAAATCCACCTGCCTCTGCCTCCCAAGTGCAGGGATTAAAGGCGTGCGCCACCACTGCCCCACCAGCTATGGCATTTAAAGATAGTGGAGAGACGCCCGTGAAGCTTGAAGTGGCGATTCACCGAATTCAAATCACGTTCACCAGCCACAACATGAAGTCCCTGGAGAAGGTTTGTGTGGACTTGATCAGAGGCACAAAGGAAAAGAATCTGAAAGTGAAAGGACCAGTGTGCATGCCTACCAAGACTTTGAGAATCACTACAAGAAAAACACCTTGTGGTGAAGGTTCCAAGACATGGGATCATTTCCAGATGAGGATCCACAAGTGACTCGTTGATTTCCATAGTCCTTCTGAGATTGTTAAGCAGATTACTTCCATCAGTATTGAGCCAGGAGTTGAGGTTGAAGTCACCATTGCAGATGCCTAAGTCAACTGAATAGATCGACTTAATTGTTAAATTTTGGGAAAAAAAAAAAAAAGGGAGGCGGACCTGTTTAGAAATAGTTCTTAGGGGCAATTCCAATCTTCATTATCAGGATACCAGCAGCCCAGTTCAGTAGTGACAGGATACCAAACATGAATCAGCAGTGGTGTTATAATCCAGCAGAAACAGCCAGGCCTCTGCCAAATCCACATGACCAGAACCAACTGGGACACCAGAAGTTCTCCACCGTGCCTCTCTCAATGAAGCAAAGATTCAACACCAAGGAAGCATTGCAAAGCCAGCTATACAAACACCCAGTCACCATCTGATGAGTCCTACTTAAAATCTCTCCAAACATCACGTGAGTCTGTATCAGATGACACAACCAGAAAGTTCCACTTCAACTAATACTTGTACAAAGTAAAACATAAAACTCGAATTCTAGACTCTAAGCAATGTCATAAATCTTATCAACTATTCTAACAAGAAATAATACCAAATTTATACAAGCAATTTTTAAAAAAATAGAGCCAAACCGAATATACTTTGCAATTTGGTTCATGGTAACATCAATATTCTATTACCTAAATATAACAGAAATGTTATTTTTTTTAAAAAAGGGATAATACAAGCTAACTCTTGTCATGATCACAGATACCAAACATTAACAGTGTAAGTAGATTAAATACAATAATATATTAAATATAATAACCCATCAATCACAATCTAAGAAGGATTTAACCAAGGAATACAAAGTTGGATTAATATTCAAAAGAGCCAACCAATGTGATTCAGTATACTAACAGAAGAGAGAAAATCATGCAATCATTTCAGTACCTGCATGAAGTGGACATTTCTGGTTTTTTGGAGACTCAGTTGTGTCATGTGATGTTTTCCTGGAAACTGTCTTATGAGAGGATGTTTTTGCTGAAGCAGACATGTGGGAGAATGCTTTGAGAACAGACATGTAGTGTTTTTCTGGAAGCTGCCTGGAAAATGGGCATTTGATGTTTTGCTAGACCAGACTCTTGAGAGAACACATGATGTTTGGAAAGGGTTTAAATACAGTCTTTCCAAACATGGACAAGGCAGTGGACAGCACCATGTGGTGCTGTGTGGTATTGGTTTGCCTTACTACTCTTTACTGGTCACCGTTTGTCTTGACTTCATAGAGAAAAACACCATCAAAAACTTCTGGTGGTGTTCTGGTGGCTTCCTGCAGCTTCCAGGGACTTGAGCCAATTGGTAAAGCCTCACAGTTTCCTCTGGATCAAACTGTTGTTGCTGGTTTATGAATGGTGTTTGCAAGAGGATTGAGCTGCTGCTGCTGCTGATTTGTATAAATTGAACTGCTGATATCTTGACAACACAGATTAGATTCACTCCAAAGAACTATTTCTAAACAGGTCCAAATCCTTCTTTGCCTTATTAATCTTTCTTTTCCACGACCTCTGGTAAGTGGTGAGCTAGTAGGAAAGTTAAAGCATTTTAAAAACATTATTAAAAGTAGGTTTAAAAAAATAAGCTCACACCTGCAGAAAAATCATTTGACAAAATTGAACTTGTATTCAAGATTTAAAAAAAACTTTCATCAACCTAGTAAAAAACTGTAATCAAATAAAATCATCTTACTAGATGTAACATTAAACATAGTTTCCCTTGAAGATTTGGGGATAAATCAAGAGGGGGTCCTCATCATATCTCTTCATCAGTGTACTAGCATTCACAGACACTGAAAAAAAGTGGTTTTCATCCTTCCTGATTCTGTGCACTTTGACACAGTTCCTCATGTTGTAGTGAGCTACAAAATTATTTTGTTGCTACTTCATAACTCTAATTTTGCTACTGTTATGAATCACACCCACAGGTTGAGAACCTCTAATGCAAGAAATAGGAAGATTTGAAAGTCCAGAAAGAAAGAAAAGTGTCTTTATTTGATGTACTATTTTGTTTTGTTTTGTTTTTTTGGTTTTTCAAGACAGGGTTTCTCTGAATAGCCCTGGCTGTCCTGGAACTCACTTTGTAGACCAGGCTGGCCTCAGAAATCTGCCTGTCTCTGCCTCCCGAGTGCTGGGATTAAAGGTGTGCGCCACCACACCTGGCTGATGTACTATTTCTTATAAAGAAACATCTAAAGATTCTATAAAAATTACTGTAAGACCTAGCAAATGGTTTTATTAAAGTCCTAGGTTACAAGGTTAATATAAAAATTAATTTTATATTTTATAGATTCAGCAATAAGCATGTAGAAAGTGAAATGTAAAGATTAGTTTGTAAGGGACAGAAATACTTCTTATAAATCTGAGAGAAGGAAGGAAAGGTGTAAGACTCCACCATTACTGTCTTTGCCTTGTCACAGACTCAGAACTGAGAATGGAGCCCAGATATGAATATGAATATGAATTCCTTAAAGTGTACAGTCTGTAGAAGGAAACATAGGGGAAACTTTTTATGACTTTGTTCAACTATGGCACCCAAACCATAATCTATGAAAGACAAAGATAAACTGGGCTTCACCCAAATGAGGGGGGAAGGCAACTGGGTGACATGTTATTAATAGCCTTAAAATTTATGCTTACATAAGTCACACAGCCAGAGAGGGGCAGAGCCTAGAAATTAACTCAGAGCAATCTGTCTCCAGAATCGACAGTTGCATGTGTAATATTCTAGAGTGAATTATGTTCTAGTTGCAAGCTGCCATGCATGGAGCAGACTTTGACAGCACAGCTGTACCTTGGGACTAATCAGTCCCGGGAGCCTTCAGCTACAGCCTCCTCCTGGATGGGGGCAGCCCAGCGCTGGGTCTGCAGCGATGCTCAGCTTTCAACAGGTCCAGCGATGCTTCATCACCAAAGAAAACTGTTATGACAGAGGTTCCTACGGCTGTCTTCCCCGAAGCTTGCTAGCCCCGTCTTAATGACTTGCTACTGCTGGAAACAAGGACTGTCTGCATGTCACCTCAGAGGCTATACTCAAGTGAATACAGTAAGGCTAGAGCCTGGCCCTTGGTCAGAGTAGTTCTTGGAGGAAGGGATGGGGTTTGGTTTGAACTCAGGCAGTGTGGGCCACCATCAGCTGGCACTGCTTCCGCTTCCTTCTTTCCTGTCAATGTTTAACTCAGGGCAAAATATGTAGTGGCTTTCAATTAAGAGTGTTTGATGGAGAGATTACTTATGCCATTGCATACTTTTTGCTTACAGAACAAGGCATGTTTTTTTCAAGGCTTAGGTCTTCTAGATCTGCACTCAGCATGTCATTCTCTGTTCATTTGTCCAGCAACCTTCCGGTTCATATATAAGGGTTTCTAATCCAAGCTACATGGGGGCTGAGACAGGAGTATTTCAAGTTCAAGGCTGCCTTGGATACCTTAGAGAGACCCTGTCTCAAAATAAAAAGCTCCCTCTCTCCCTCCCTCTCTCCCTCTCTCTCTCCCTCCCTTCCTTCCTTCCTTCCTTTCTTTTTGAGGCTTGTGATCCTTCCTTCCTTCCTTCCTTCCTTCCTTCCTTCCTTCCTTCCTTCCTTCCTTCCTTCCTTCCTTCCTTCCTTCCTTCCTTCCTTCCTTCCTTCCTTTTGAGGCTGGTGATAGTTGAAATGTTTGAGAACTTGCCTAGCAAACTGAATTCTTCAGTTCTCACTATTGAAAACAAGCAAATAAAAAGCAGGGACCTGAAGACCCCATATTTGGGTCCAAAGGCTGACACCACAGTTGGAACCGATTGTCTGCCCTTGGAGGGGGGGGTTTCTCTGCTTCCATGGCTACTGTCTCGCTCCCTACTGTTTGTGATGAGAATTGAAGGATGATCTGACTGCACCTCCAGTTGTGACTCCAGCTGTACAGCCAGCTGTGCCTGGACCCCAACAAGTCTCACATGGGTGTCTTAAATGAAAATGTTATCAAATAGAACTAGGTAGAAATGCTCCTTAAAGAAAAAAGTTCCAACAATGCCAAGCAGGTTGGCGCTCCGTTCTGATTTAAGAGACTGAATTATTGCCTTTCCTCTGCTTGTCTTTGCAAACAGCATCACATGCTAATTTAATGGACTTGCAGCTCTTTCCCTAAATGGGTGCAGAAATACTCTAAGGTTTTGTTTTGTTTTGTTTTGTTTTGTTTTTTGTTTTTTGAGACACGGTTTCTCTGTGTAGTCCTGGCTGTCCTGGAACTCACTTTGTAGACCAGGCTGGCCTCGAACTCAGAAATCTGCCTGCCTCTGCCTTCTAAGTGCTGTGAGTAAAGACGTGCACCACCTCGCCAGGCAGGTTTGTATTTTTATAGATATGCATATCTGAGCACTCCTTCCCTGTAGGGGAGGGAGTGTGCCTGGTGCCTCCTTACATGTCTTTAGGACCAGTGAGAGCACTGCAGAGGTCAGCATGCGTCCCAGATCTTCTGTCAGCTGGACAACTCTTGGGGACAGCTGCGTCCAAAGGCAGTGGCTGTGGAGAACAGAAGCCGGTGCTCTTACCCCATCTTGGAACAGCTCTGCAGATTGTTTGGTTCCAGAGCGCCCGGTCAGGTCAGCAGAGGCCGTAGATGAGAGAGCATGGTGACCACCACCTCCCTCGGGACCCCTCCTGTCCCCTGGGATGTCCAGGATGCTCCCACATAAATGCCCCACCCCAGGGAACTCAGGATGGTATTCTAATCTGGGAATTCATTTGTCCCCACTCATTCTGATTGTACCTCTAGTGCATGCTTTCCTGCATTCTTTCTGTTCCTAACCACAGTCTGGTTTTCCTGGATCATCCAATGTTTTAATTACTACATTATTTCATCACATGTTGCAGTGCCTTTTATTTTTAAAATATTTCCAGTTTGAACAATAAATTACACAGGACACCCTCATATCCTCAGGCCACATTGACAGGGGGCAGAAACGAGATCATATTGACATAATCTGAATTGCCTGAATTCCTTGAATAGGTATATCTATAAAAATACAAACCTTATAGTGAACTTTTCACATCTGTTTGGAAAAGGAGCTGTACCATTGGAATTGGCGTTGGGATCTCGGCATCCTCGCAGGCTCTATGGGCTGACCCTACCTGGCTTCCTCCTCAGGAGACCTGTGTGACCTTAGGGGGGGGCCAATCTGATCTTACTTGATCAAAATATACCTCAGCCCTGCGGCCCTTTGAGCTGCTGCTCATGCCATAGTATGGATGGATGTCCTCCTCCCCAACCCACGCCTCTTCAACTGCATGTAGCTCCTGGCATCAGACGGCCGCTGAGCACCTCACTACCACAAGGCCCAGAGAGCTCAGGGAGGTACCTTGGATCTTCACCCAGGCTAGGATTTACCTCTGTATTCAGCTGTTTCTTCAGATACCTGTAGTTCATGAAAGAAAGAAGCCTATGCACCTCGACCAGCACCTTTCTCGGGTAGAAGAGCAGACCCTATCTGTGTGTATTCTACTTCAATTTACCTACAGAGTCCATTCCAAGAGTTTCCAATTATTTCAGAAACCTTTATTTATCCTAATTATAATTTTTTCCTTCCAGAAGTCTCCTCACACTCTGTATAAGTGAAGCAAGTTGTCACAAACACAAGTGGGAAAACTGTAGGTAACTCTAGCAGGGCCAGGTCTGCAGACAGGCAGCCCTCGCATGGCACACAAGGGCAGGAACTATAAAAGGTGACTGCGTAGTTGAAACCATACAAAGTAACCTTAATAACCAGGAAGGGAAATCACAATTGCCCTGTGACCTTTAAAAGTTTTTGTCAAAACATAAACAAACAAACAAACAAACAAACAAAAAACCTTGCTGTTGGTTGTAAATGCAGAGGGAAATGAAAAATTAGTAAAAACGATGATAATTTTATTAACCTATAACTTAAAACATTAGAAACACTGATAAAGTGTTCTATTTCTGTGTAAAAGGCTTATCAAAAATGGTTTGGGCAGCCCTCCCTCCTCCCTCTCGGCCTTTGGCACAGGACCTACAGCAAGCACCCCTCCTGCCCTGGGGAGGGCCGCACTCTGGTCTAAGTCTGGATCTTCCTCTGGACTGTAGGTTTTGCTCTTGTGATGCCATCAGGTCCCCCTCGAGGGCTTTCTGAGCTGCAGTTTTCTGCTGGCTACTTCAGTACTCTGGGACCAGAGCTTGCTGTGCCTGTCTGTCACCCTCCAGTTCATCACTTCCGAACCCATGCACCCGGCTTTGTTTGACAAGGCTCCTCCTGTGTCGCAGCTGACTCCACTGGTCGTATTAACTAGCGTTTTGAAATACCTGTTGCTGATCCAAATTAGAAGAGGGTACTCTATTTTGACCCCAGCTCTCTATGCCTACTGTGATGTTAACTGGGGAAGGCTGAGGTGACTATACTGTCTCTGGGACCCTCTCTGGGCTCTTCCAGGGTGGCTTGGACCACAACTATACAGTGCCTGCTTTAACCTAGCCTTACACTATGTATCCCGATCCCCACCGCTGAGAGAATTTCATTTTCAGCGGCCGTCTGTCACTTTGATTCTTGATTGTATATCTGATTTTGGTGGCTCACCTTCTATTATCCATCATATTTATAATCTAAACCTTTGTATGGCTTCACTGGCAGACAAGGTGCTCCTACCAAGCCCACATTTTACTGTCTGTGCATGACCTAACAGATGTGTAGAAACCAATCACAGACAGACTCTGGAAGAGGTAATGCAATTGGTCATGCCCTGGTACATTGACAGTCTTAGCCTCATGGTTTGTGTGCTGATGGTAAAGCAAACGGTTAACATTTATAACACAGACTTGCTTTGCATGGAGAGATATCCACAGGTTTCAGATTAGTTAAGAACTGGCCCCTGACGATTGCAGTAGAGCCAGTACTCTGTGCAATTACAGTTAATATAGCGACGTATCTGCAATTTGAGCAGCTTGTTGGGAGTGGTATTAGTTGGCAAAACTGAAATTCGTGCATATCAGTGCTGGCAAAGCAAGAAGTGCTTTATTGATGTCATTTACCAAACATCTGTTAGTAGATTTACAGCCCTGCCTGTGTGCAGCCTCCCTGTCGTTGGGTGGAGCAGTCCTGCTGAATGGTGAGCAGAAGTTATGTGTAGCAAGTCAGACTCCCTGAGAAAGTCATCCGAGTGTCCAAGCAACTCCAGGAGGAACCCCCCTGCCAAGCTATCTCAGGGTAGACGTGGCCCTTTGCTTCAGGGCACTGAGGCACTGGGGCTGTTTGTTTCAATAGCATCAGACCCCATTCGTCTGAACTGATAGGGAATGCTTAGGAGAGATCCTAGAGTAGCAGGGGAGAGCCGGGCAGGGTTCAGAACCCAGAAGCTGGCAGCTGAGAGAGTCCGAAACATTCCGCATAAGAGTGCACAGGAGTAGAAAAGAATTGCTGCAATGTCTAATTGTAGCAAATAAACGCATAGTGAAACAAGTTATAAAAAAGGAGACGGTCCATGAAGCCGAATCAAGAGATGAAGTTCTGCTTTCCTGGAAGTTCCGGGTTTGCCCGCTCCCGTCAACCCCTCTTCTCTGCCTACCAGTCTCCCCTTCGTGCCAGTACTGTCCTTCCTTCAATATTTTCCTTCCTTTCTTTATAACGTGACCAGTTCCTGTGCACACCCTTCAGCACTGTGGTTCAGTTTTACTTTGTAGGTCCTGTGCGTGCCAGGCAAGCACTGTATCAATGAGCTACATCATCAGCCTTTCTTTCTTTCTTTTTCTTTTTTAAGAACAGAACATTTTTTGTTTGTTCTATTTTACGTGTATGCTTTTTTGTCTGTGTCTGTCTGTCTGTGTACCATATGTGTATCTGTTGCCTTCAGAGGTCAAGAGGGTTTTTGGTCCCCTGGAACTGAATTTACAGATGGTCGTGAGCTAACACATAGGTACTAGGAACTAATCTTGGGTCCTGTATTAGTCAGGGTTCTCTAGAGTCACAGAACTTACGGATAGTCTCTATATAGTAAAGGAATTTATTGATGACTTACAGTCTGCAGTCCAATTCCCAACAATGGTTCTGTAGTAGCTGTGAATGGAAGTCCAAGGATCTAGCAGTTGCTTAGTCCCACAAGGCAAGCAGGCGAAAGAGCGAGAGCTAGACT
>NC_034607.1:51518846-51548782 GCF_900095145.1 Mus pahari
TGAGCCTTCCAATTCTGGATTGTAGTTCATTTCAAATGTAGTCAAGTTGACAACCAGGAATAGCTACTACAGGTCCTCTGCAAAATCAAGAGGTGATCTTAGCCACTGAGTCGTACCTCCTGCCCAGACCAGCTCAGGTTTTGTTTTTGAGTTCAGGGTCTTAACTAAGTTGTCCAGACAGGCCTTGAACTTATGAACCTCCTGTGTCTTTGAGCATTTTATTTTCTTCCCACACAGCTGGCCTTGCCATTCCAGGTGCTGTCCCCTGCCTCTCTCTCCCTCCCTCTCTCCCTCTGAGTGTGTGTGTGTATGTGTGAGTGTGTGTATGAATGTGTGTGTGAGTATGTGTGAGTGAGAGTGTGTGTGTGAGTGTATGTGAGTGTGTGTATGAGTGTGTGTGAGTGTGAGTGTGTAGGTGTGCACATGGATGTTGGAAGACAGCCTTAGGTGTTGGCCCTCATGTGCCATCGCCCTATTTATAAGACAAAGCCTTTCATTGGCCTTCAGCTCACCCAGTAGGCTGGGTTGGCTGGTGGTTGAGCCCCAGGGATAAACCTGTCTCCACCTCTCCAGTGCTGGGTTTAGACATGAAAGCTGTCACAGCCTGCTCCACCCCACTAGGGAGACTGAGTTCATACCCTCAAGTTTGCAAGGCAGCCACTTTACACCCCAACCCACCAAGACTTGTCTTTAAAAATCCTTTTAGGGTCCTGCTTACGGTACAGCCATCTCCCAGACCCTGCTTCCTTCCACTGTGTTGGTTACTTACTTGTGAGTCGTCTGTAAAGCTTGAGACTTCACAGCTCGCGTCTCCAGCCACTCGTGTGCTTCCACGATCCATGTGCTTCCACGATCAGTGTGCTTCCACGATCAGTGTGNTTCCACGATCAGTGTGCTTCCACGATCAGTGTGATTCCACGATCAGTGTGCTTCCATGATTCATGTGCTTCCACGATTCGATTCGTGTGCTTCCACGATCCGTGTGCTTCCTTTTACTTCCTGATGTTTGCTCACTGGATCTATAAGTGCAGCTTAGATCAGATTATTTTGGGCAAGATGACCTCATAAAGGGTGAGATACACAGCACACACACACACACACACACACACACACTGTAACACTCACCAATCTTTAATTCCAAGATCATGCCTAGATCCACTAATTTCTTGGGCTTTCCAAATGGTGAGTTCAGATTCCAGGCTTGTTCTGTTCTATTTGATTCGCTGCTTCAGTTGGCCCAGAAAACCTAGGATGAACGCCTGACTTTCTGGCCTTGAGCTCCAAGCTCTGTCACACTTGGGTAGGTTTTCTGAGGTCTGAATTTGGCACAACAATTGAATCAAGGCCAAGATGTTTCCATTAGCCCAACCTTCAGTCTCTAAGTCCTCTGACCCCTGAGAGGTTAAGCCAGGCCCTGAGCACCTCCAGGCTTTTCCTACCCCTGTCCTTACAGGAGGCTGGACACTAAGGCCCCTTTCTCATGCTGTCCTTTTGGGCTACAAACAAGTTGCCTCAAGCCCAAAACCCCCCTGCAGGAATGTCTGGTTTGGGCCAGCACAGAGTGCTCTTGCTTGCCGATCTGTTTTGTTTTTAAACTCAACAAGACTGCAATTAGGTCGGGGCCATAATCTCCAGAGGGAGCTCGGGGACCCCAACCTCCTTGTGCATTATGTCTGCCCGCTCTCTCCAGCCAGTGCTGCACAAACCGAAGCCCACATTCCTTCTTCTTTTCTTTTACAAGGACCACTCAAGAAGCATGATAAAATAAAGCCTAAGATAATATTTGGTTGAGGGGGGGGGTTATATTTTTTATGGCCCGTTTTCATTCCATGTCAGGCAAAGGAGTAAAGAAAGACCCACATGACCGACAGGAGAAGCTGGAGTCCAATGCCAATCGCTGGAAATATAAATGACTTTTGTTACGTTCCCCTTATAGGAGAGAGAGATGTCTTCTTTCCTTTACCTGAGGCACCCCAAAGGAGGGGACATAAGCGGAAAGGTGCAGAGGGAAATCGAGGAAGGTACACAGGCCAGAAGGGACTTAGCCATGGAACTTGCTTTTGCCACTCCTGGAATGAAAACTTAGCCAGGAGGAAAGGATTTATTACAGCTTACACTCTGGGTAACAGTCCATCGCTGGGGGAAGTCAGGACAGGAACTCAAGCAGGGCAAGAACCTGGAGGCAGGAGCTGATGCAGAGGACATGGAGGGGTGCTGCTTATTGGCTTGCTCCTCATGGCTTGCTCAGCCTGCTTTCTTACAGAACCCAAGACTATCAACGTGGGGATGGCACCACCTACAATAGGCTGGACCCTCCTCCATCGATAACTGATTAAGAAAATGCTTGACAGATTTGCCTGCAGCCTGATCTTATGAAGGCATTTTCTCAATGAGGATCCCTTCTTTCTGATGGCTCAAGCCTGAGTCAGGTTGACATAAAAGTAGTCAGCATATGCACTTTTATTTTGCTGTGGGCACATACCACAGTACCACACAGAAGTCAGAGGGCAGCTTGGGAGAAGTTAACTCTGCTCTTCAAACGTGTGGTTGCTGGGGTTCAGACTCAGGTCACCAGGCTTGGTGACGAGAATCTTTACCCACCATCCCTTCTCAGCATCCTTGATTTAACTTCTGCATGGTGTGTCCTTTCTCTCCCCTGCCAGCACACATGCCCACAGTAAGCAGATGACTCACTGCAGATGAAGAAACAGACACAGGGACGTGCGTAGCCCAACGGAACAGAACAGAGACCCCAGGGCAGAGCTCACGCCCTGACAGATGATCTTCAATAATGACCCAGAAGGCTGCACTGTGACAAAAGTAACCACTTACCAGACAGTGTAGGAAAGCCTCCCTGTTCACCCACAAGAGTGAGATGGGACCTCTGTGCTACACTGTACACAAAGGCAACCCAAAATGGCCTAAAGCATTAAACAAAGGACCCAAACCCAAGAATCTTCTAGAAGGAAACACAAACAAGCAAACAAAAATCACTTCATGACACTGGACAATAAGGCAATCTATACCACAGCAGAAAATAGTCTCAAACTACATTAATTAATAAGGGGTTAATTAATCTAATATATGTAAGGAAGTCCTGCAACTCAGCAGGAATAAGCTGATTTTGCAAGGAACTTCACTTTATCTTTCTCCAAAGAAAACATACAAGTAGTTACTGGTTTTAAGGCTAAAAATCCTGTAAGGGGGAGACATTGGGGAAATCAGAACCACATGCGGTATCTTGTCATATTGCCTGTTAAGATGGCGATTGTCTAAAATACACAATCATAAAAACAGAGAATCACAGGTGTTGGTGAAAATGTGGAACAATTAGAGCCCAGGCGCCCCGCGGGTGGAAATAAGCGCAGCTGCTGTAACAAAAGGTATGTTGGCTCCTCAAAAGAGTTAGACATAGGACTACCATAAAACCCAGCAACCCCCTTCTGGGGGTTTATCCAAAAGAAATCATAACTTCAAAGAAATATTTTCATCCCCATGTTCACTCTAGCATTGTTCCCAGAAGAGAGGAGAGGTGGAAATAGCACTGTGTGCACAGACAGAGGAATGGACAAAGAAGCTGGTATATCCATACAGAACCTGTTCAGACCCCAGAAAGGAGGAAATTACATCACATGCTACAGCATGGATGAAGTTTCAAGACTTGAAGACATTATGCTAAGTCAAATAAGCCAGTCATGGAGAAGTATCTGAGTTAGTCAGGCCTCTAGAAGTAGAACGTGATGACTAGAGTCTAGGAAGTGGACAACCTAGGGGTCTACCGTCCAGCAAGTGCCGAGTTCCAGGTATGCAAGAAGACAGTGTTCTCCAGCACAACGATGTAGGTCTGACTAGCAATATGTGTGCTGGCTAATTTTATGTCAACTTGACACAAGCTAAAGTCATCCGAGAGGAGGGCACTTCAAGAAGAAAATACCTCCATTAAAAAAAAAAAAAAAAGATTGTAAGCAAGACTATAAGACATTTTCTTAATTCATGAATGATGTGGAGGGCCCAGCCCATTGTGGGCTGATGGTCCTGGGTTCTATAAGAAAGCAGGCTGAGCAAGCCATAGGAAGCAAGCCAGTAAGCAGCACTTCTCTATGGCCTCTGCATCAGCTCCTGTCTTAACTTCCTTTGGTGATGAACTGTGATTTCAAAGTGTACCACCCCAATTTGCTTTTTGATAATGGTGTTTGACTATAGCAATAGAAATCCTAACTAAAAGAATATAAATACTGATTTTGTTTAGAATATAGGTTTTATGTGTTTTACCACAAAAAAAATTATAAGAAAAAGTGGGGGGGGGGAGGGGGAGGCTTTAGAAGGCATATCCACCTTGTGTCTCCTGGTGCCACATAGGGTTCTTAGACATGGAGAGACACCTATTCTGTATCAGAAATTATCCCAGACTCTGTAATCACACATGCACAAAAATGTGGGTGGGCCCCCTATTCTAAGGCTAACATGTTCTTTCTATCTTGGTCTAATCCAGTCTGCTAGTAGAGCTGATGGGCTATGGCCAGAAGGCAGATTAGCCAGACCCAGTCCAGGGGACAAGGTCAATCCCTAAAGCAGCCAACCGACTGGCCATTCATCTTTCAGGGGTCAGAAGTTGAGCAGAGCAACCCCTTAACAGGAAAATAAACCACAAAGGGTGTCACGTGATCTGACCCTTCAGAAGTGACATGATACAGTCACTTCTGACAGAGAGCTTTCACTGGAAGGAACCCTGGCCAGGGCCAGCTCTCCTCAAGGGATCCCTGCTAGGCATGTGGACCCATCCAAGCCAAGTTGTACTCCAGGTAAGGCCAAAAGTGAGCCCTGCCTCAAAACATAGCCCGGTCAAGAGCTTCTTTAACTCTCAGCTCAGGGGGGGCACAAGGTCCCTTCAGCTCTCCTCAACCTTCTTTACAAAGTAGATGAGTATCCAGGAGGCAAACCCAGGGCAGGGGCTGGGGATCCAGTCGACAGAGTCCTGTCTCACACAGGAAAGCCTCACCAGGAAACGTGTCACCCACAACCAGCATATGCTACCATGGGAACAGAGAGAAATGTGGGCATAGCCTTATTTTTCTAGAGGAAGAGAAAAACACCACAAACCAGTTGAACAGATCAGGTCAGGAGAATGTAGACCACACTCCTGTCAGGCTCTCCGCCAGCCGTGTGGCCCTGAGCAATCTCTCAAGGCATCACCCCACTGACCTTGGTTACAGGGCTGTCAGAACACTTCCGAGGACCCGCTGTCACCTGCCCCATGGGACCCTTACAAACCACATCTCAATCAGACCTCTGTGACTCCCTCAGTGGACAATGTCGGCCAAAGCCCTACTCTGGCTACCGTTACAGAGAAAAGCAAAGTATGTCAGAAGTGAAGATGCCACCCTGGCAAGGCTTCTGTGCTGGCCCGCCAGCTCTGCTCCCTCCATGCCTCAGTTTCCCCATCTGTGAGATACACATAATCCCTGTGTTGTCTGGTCTAGCTGTGTGCAGATTCAATGAAATGAGTTAGACACAGGTTCTCAGAACAGGGCCTGGAAGTTACTAAGTTCAGCCACCACTGACTATTGGTTCTGCAGATGCTTAGGGGCCCACGGAGCTCTCAAAAGCAATGCCTGAGAGCAGAAAGTCCAGGCTGCAGCTCCCAGGGGTGTTGCCTTGGAGGAGATGCATTTCTGGCCAACCTCTGGTCAGGCAGAGGCGGATTTGGACGTCCTTGTCTTCATCCTAGAAGCTGAGCACTCGTCCCGTGGTAGAGATTGGACTCTACTCATCTTCCAACCCCAGGGCTTTGTAAACTGTGTTAGTCCTAAACTGTCGCAGGCTACATTTCCCGGGTGTGTCCTGACAGGCCGGATGTGGCCTCGTTCTCCAGCGAGCTCATGCCAGGCATGGCTTGATTACGGTGGGTCTGTTACAGGCTTTCTCACCTTTATCAGCTTCTCACTTTCAGTCGCCAGGTGAAGCAGGAGCCGTCCCTTCTCCCCTCATCCCCTCAGTCTGGTGTTTGCTTTCAGGGCAGCCTGAGGTAAGTTATCCATAAGTTATCCATCTCCTGCCTTCCTGAAGGTCCTGCTCAGACACAGCCAGACACCAACCCTTACCCCTCATCCCCAAAGTTAGACTCCCTCCTCCTCCCATTGAAATAAGAATCCAGCTTAAACAGTCACATTGGCAGCTGAGAGCGGGTCTGCCTGAGTTAACTGGCCAGCCTAGGCCACAGCAGTTTAAGGCTCTGAAGAAAAACATCTTTTTCTGACTAGCTCGACAGAGAACTAATGGACTTAGTAGAAAAGTAAAAGGCAGGCTAGAGACGTTAGAGTTAGCAGATGGCCACCTTCTGCTCCGCCATGCTGTGGGTCCCTTTCCTGATGCTGCAGGGAACCTAAGTGCCTTTCCACTGCTCTTAGGGCAGAAAAACTCCTTTTTGCCATCTTAGTGTCTTAGAGTAGGTCCAGGGGAAACTTCATCTTTGAATAAACAAATCGTTCTTTCAGTCACTAAAGAGCTCTGGAGCAAGGCCTTCCAGGGGGAGGTGACCTTCGGGGAGTTGACTCCCTTTCGTTCCGCTCTGCTTTCTCCTTGCTGCCAGACTTGTCCGCCTTGCTCTCCTGCCCAGGTGTTGGCTGCACCCCTGCTGTCCCCTTTAATGGAGGCCAGACAGCCTGGAATTCTCCAAAAATAACCTCAGAGGAAAAAAAAAAAAACCTATGAAATGAACAAAGAGAATATAAACAATAGACCATCAGGATGCTTACCCAGCTTAGGGACCTAATCCTAAAACAACCAGAGTGGAGCCACCTGCCCACTCACTGTCCCTGCCGGAGAGAGCAGCTATGTAATAGTTGGTAAAACTGTCACGGGTGGGTATGAGTGAGGTAGGAGGTATGCAGAGCTCAGTAAACAGCTGGCCTGTGTATGAGCCGAAGCCAAGGGTAAAGGCCCTCTTCCCATTTGCTGTCTATTGCTGTGGCCAGAGGCAACCTGGAGGATGAAAGAGTTTATTTTACCTTACAATTTCCAGGTCTCACGTCCATCTCAGAGGAAAGTCACTGCATGGACTCAAGGCAAAAGCTGACGCAGACGGCATAGAGGAGTACCTACTAGCTTGCTCCTCATGGCTTGCTAACTTTGCTTTCTTATAGACCCCAGGACCACCTGCCCAGAGATGGCACTGCCCACTGTAGGCATCAGAAAATGCTCCCAGATGACTTGACCTTATGTCAAGGTGACAGAATCCTGACCTGCGCAGGCCCCCAGATTGCCTAAGGGGAAAGAAGGCAGCTGAGCATGTGTAATCTTTGGAAAGGCTAGTGAAGGAGAAGGCGTGAATCCAGGCTTCAAGCTGAGGCCATTGGATATTTGGGCTCAGGTGCCTGGCTACAGCTCTGCCTCTGTCATTCTGGTCCCTCTCCTTCAGGCCTCAGTTTCCCTACTTATAAAAGGAGGCTACCTCCAGCACACTGAGACATCTCCTTCTTGGAACAGCATGAAACCTGGGATTCCCCACATCACAGGTGCGAGATAGAAGCTTACCTCAGGCGATGAGCTCAAAGGACAGGGCCCGAGGCAGTGTGACTCCAGGGAGCAGGCTCTGACCTCCCAAATCTCAGACTCAGTTAGAGGGCAGTGCACACTGGGGGACAGAGAGGGAGGATAGGCTGGGACAGTTAGTGTTTAGTAGCAATAGTGATTCTGTGTGGAATAATGAAAAGGCTTAGAAATGGATCATGGTGGAGCTACGTGTTATAAATGCCACTGGGTTAGGTAATTAAGGTTAGATATAATAGAAAGGCTAAATGTGACTATTAAGCACCTAATAAGACACTGCTATACTGAATGCTACGTAGGTCAGCTTATTTGATCTTTACCACAACCCCATAGGGCAGCCGCCATGTCACGGAACCTACACTTTAGTCAAAGGGACAGAGGCTCAGGGAGTCAAATCTCTAAGGGCTCAGAAACAGTGAGCGGCAGAGCTGATGCCTAAGCCCAGGTAACAAGGACAGTGAGCCCTGAGAAGAGGGTGGGGTGAAATCCGAGAGATCTGAGAGGCCTCAGAACAAGCTGAGAAGAACCAGGCTGGGGCCCCTACACCCACCCACCCCTACTGGTGCATGCCAGACACCCCAAACCCTACATTTGTCCCTTCTCTCATTTCACCCTGCATTTATGTCTTGTTTTACATCTAATCAACCCCTCCCTGCCCCGTTCTCACTGACGCCATCACCTGTGCCTTCGTCCATCTTTGCCTCTTCCTATCCCATCCAGCCTCTCCCGCCGTCTGGTTGGAGGTTGGTGGAGGGTTCAGGATCTGTGGGAGGCTCATTCTGTGCTAACAGAGAGGGGCTCAGCTACAACGGGAGACTTAGAACAAGCAGGCCCACCAAGGTCCTACAGGGATCCGGTAATTATTGATAAGTTATTCTCTGGGGTGCCTTCACAGCCTCAGTGAGCTCCTGGTCCAACCCTTTATCACGTCCTTCATGAAAGGATGTCAAGGCAGCATGTTTCCCTGGCCTCTTTAAGAGCGGAGGAGCGCTGGTTACCACTGAGACAAGACAAACACATCCATATATCTAAGTTTGAATACAGCGCAGGTCAGAATCACCCTGTCCAGGTACAGCTTCTGAGACTATGGCCGAGATCTGAAGCCTTTAGAAACTCTCCCTGTGGAACAGCACAGGTGAAATCGTCAAACGTCGCAACGTTCCCTACCTGTGCCTGACACGCAGTGTTCCCTACCTATGCCTGACACGCTCCCCCTGCCTCTGCTTCCCTGGACATTTGGATCCCCGGTGCCTGAGCCCAGATGCAGCTTGTAAATCCCCAGAAGATGACCACTGATGAGCTGTGACTCCTTTCACGGGACCCTGAGCAACTGACACCAACCCCCAAAATGAAGCCCACAGGGGTTGCAACCACAGGCATAGTGAAGGGGAGAGATTTTTAAGTGAACACCCCTTTAATCATGTCCAGGAAACATGATCGCTACCAGATGGTGGGTTCAAAGCACAAGCCCTGTGCTCCGGGGAGTCGCTACTACCTAACAGGGAGGACTCTGGTGTCTGACGCCTGCTACTAGCTGACTCTGCCAGCTGTGTGATCTTAAGCAAACTGTAGCTGAGCTCCCTCACTGAGACTGGAGATGACAACGACACCCACCTCCATGTCAACCATGGCTAGGTTTTTCTTAGCTTGACATTTGGTGCCCCCTCCCAAGCTGAGGCTCCGGACTTCTCTACTTTGGTACCTTAGGCACTATGATGCCACTGGGGATTCAGAACTGGCTCCTAATTCTCCCCATGCATGATTTTAAACAGCTTTACTGGGGTATGACTCTACTGCATAATTTACACCCATTCAAATGCATAGCTCAATAACATTCAATGTAGAACCCATCACCATCAACTTTAGAAGAGCATTTTTATAACACTCAAAATTAAGACACCGTTTGGCCCTCTCCCCTGCCACCAATTCCCCACCCTTCACCCCTCTAGGCAACCAGGCCTCTATGTCCACGTGCTTAATTTAAATAATTTAATTTCATACGGCACATGGCTATCTGTGAGTGGTTTCTTTCACTTATAATGTAGGGCATATACTGTTTTCCAGTTTCACCATGCCACACCTCGAGGCAGGACAGTCATTTTTACTGCTGAACAGTTCATCAGCTGGTGGACTTTTGAGTTATGACAAATAATGTTACCCATTTTATTTTTGCTTTTGGATAGTCTCCTTACAGAATCCCATCTGGGCCTTGCTCAAACTCTCTATCGTCTTGCCACAGCCTCCCAAGTGCCAGGGTTACCCACATTCACCACCACTCCCAGCAACTGTGCAGATTTATGTTCAAGGGTTCAGCTCAACATATGTTCTAACTTCTCTCAGGTAGATAGCTAGGGACTGTTGTCAATAGGCCAACTCTTGTTTAGATATTTGAGAAATATCAGATGGGTTTCCAAATCAACCATTCTATTTAAAATACTGCCAGCAGCATGTGACAGTTTGATTTCTCAACATTTTGCCAATGTTAGCTATTTCCTGTGGTTTTGATTATACAGGTATGAAATAATATCTCCTTGTGGTTTTGACTTGCATTTTCTTGATGGTCAAGGATACTGATGGACAACGACACTCTGTTAGCTACATATCCTCTGAAGAACACCATCTATTTGGATCTTTTGCTTAATTTTCATTTTTTTGTTGGGGTAATAGCATTTTGTTCATTCTAGGTTCATATATCTAGATTAAACAATTTATTTTCAGATTTTTCTCCATTTCACCTTCTAATTAAAATATTTAATGATTGTGTGTGTCTTTGTCTTTACAAGTGTACACGACTATGGGTGCCTACAAAGGCCAAGAGAGGGCAACAGATTTCCTGGAGCTGCAGTGACAGGCAGTTGTGAGCTCTCCATCCTGGGTGCCAGGAACCTAACTCTAGCCCAGCACAGTGCTCTTAACCACTGAACCATCTCCCTAACCTTCAACATGTTTTAAAATTTGATGCCATTGTGAGTGGCTTTTACATGTGATATAAGTGTCAGAGGCAAGACTCATGAGCTAAAAGTCACATGATTTCATATCTTGAAATCCCAAGAGAACCTGCTAAAACCTGTTGTACATAAGAAAGTCCAATAATGAAACTAGTCATAACTGAACATTATAAACAGTGCCCTTTATACATATATATAAATAATGACGTTAGAAGACACAGTAAAGAGCTTAGAATCAATGGCTACTAAAACATGAAATGGCTGATCATAACCCTGATAACATATAAAGAATGTATGAAGAAAACTTTAAAATACTCCCAGGCCAGAGGGGTACTGAGGGGAAAAAAGGAAATGTATATCATATTTCAGACATGGAAATTTCAATTCATATCTTGCTGGAGAAACCTATAGGACCCTTTCTGTGTAGCTAGAAGAGCTGCTTCTAAAGTTCCTATAGCAGCCAGATGTGGTGGTAAGCAGCTGTGATCCCAGCACTTGGGAGCCAGAGACAGAAGGACCTCTGCAAGTTCTGGTGTTCCGGTGAGGTGCATCTACACAGTGAGCTCCAAGCCAGACAGAGCTACGTGTTGAAACTGTCTCAAAGAACCAAAACACTAAATTAAATAATTTAAAGAAAGTTCATTAAGGAAAACAAACAGTGGGGCTGAGAAAATGGCTCAATGGATAAGTGGCTGCTCTTCCAGGGGACCCAGGATTTGATTCCCAACACCGACATGGCTGCTCATAACTGTTTCTAATTCTAGCCCCAGGGGATCTGATACATTCTTCTGGCCTCTGGGAGCATTGCGTGAATGTGATGAGGCTCAGACATAAATGCAGGCAAAACACCGCCCCCCCCACACACACACAGAGAGAAGATGAGAGGAAGAGGAAAAGGAGGAGGAGGATGAAGAGAATGAGAAAGAGGAAGAAGAAATGATGATGATGATGATGACGACGATGATGATAAGCAAGACCGTCACCATAGCAACTGAGGTAAGAAGAGTATTAAACATGATATTTTAGAGAGTCAAGAACTCCGGCTTTAGCAGACAGAAGGAGCACACATCATTCCTGCAGGGGCTTGAGTGCCTCCTCAGTGCCAGGAGGCACACAGGCTCGATGATGTCAAATTTAACTTCCGGTTCTATAATGTTCTGATTTAGAAGACTCTTTCTTCAAATATTCTACACTTAATTGGTACCAGTACTCTAAGTTAGTCCAGGGCATCTCAGTGTAACAAGGCTTCTAATGTAAGGTGTGGGAACAGAGGTGACCTTCTGGGGGGTCTTGGACAGCTCTTTGCCAAAGAGTGGTTGAGTTAGTCGGTCTCTGCTCAGTATGAGGAAATAGCTGAGAATCCTTTTCTTATTGCTGCAATCAAACACCCGACACCAGGCAACTTGAGGAAAGAAGGGCTTATTTTGGCCCACAGTTAGAAGATGTACAGTCCTCTATAGTAGGGAAGGCATGGAAGGGACATGAACACTGAGTCACACTGGGTCTTCAGTCAAGAAGAAAAGAAGACAATGGGGTGCAACTACAAAACCTCAAGGCCTACTCCACATCTGCCAGCAAGGCTCTAGTGCCTAAAGGTTCCACAACCTACCAAACTAGCACCACCACCTTGGGAGCAAGTGTTTAAACACATGAAATCTTTGGGGACAGTTTACAGTCAAGCTGCTACAGAGGAAGGCTATGGGGGGGGTCACAGTGTCTGAGGTCTTCGTCTTTCATGGCAGGAAGAACATGGTGGAACAGAGATGCTCACAGGGGGGCCTGGGGAGAAAGGAGAGACTATCAGAGGGAGTTTTCCTCTGGCCCCCATTGTTCTGCCCAGAACACTCAACTTGTGATGGAGAGTTGCCATGTCATAGTTCTCACGTCTTCACAGACACCCACAAAGGGTGTGTTACTAATCTCAATGCAATCAAGTTGACAGTGAAGATTAATCATTACAGTGGTCCCAACTTCTCCCTCCACCACCTGGCTATGAAAGAAGAATGATGTATTCTACATTAGGAGCCAATCTAGATGGGAGATGGGAGAAGCCAGTGACCAAAAGATCCACAAAAAGATGAAGCACGCAGGGCGAAGAGAAGAGAAAACGAGAGTCACACAGCAAACACTCTTACAGTTCTCTTAGTGCTCGTCTGCCCAACTCTGCTCTACCTAGCCAGGAAAGATTTTTCTGGAACAGCAGGATAAGAAAAAGTCCCTTTAAGGAAAGGGAAGGGGTTGCTTGGGAAAAGCTGTTAGAATGTTTTGTCTCCCAAACTCATCAAAAACATGAGGGAGAGAGGTAGGAGGAACAGTTAGGAAATTAGCCTTCGGATAAAGGTAAGAAGGATGAGAAACTAGAAATGAAACACTGGCCCAGGACAGCCCAGCACAGTGGTGGTCCCGGCAACACAGGGGACACTGAACGACTTTTCTCAGAGTGGGCAGGACAGTTGACTCTTTTGTACAAGCTGCCGTCTGGGAGCTTTGAAGGTTACATCTAGGTAGTAGTATCATCCCGTATGATAGAATATATTGGAGGCCTCTTAATCTGACCACCTTCCGTCATGCTTCGCCTACGTAACCTCAGAAATGAACATCTGGGGTTGGAATTAAGGTTTAGTGGTTAAGAGCAAAGTCTGCTCTTCTAGAAGACCTGGGTTTGGTTCTGAGCATGTTTCTGTCAGGTGACTGTACATCCCTCGCAGCTCCAGCTCCAGCTGGCCCAATGCCTCTGACCACTGATGGCCCTGCCTGCAGGTGTACAAGCCCTCGCTAGAGGTGGGGTAACAGCTTATGTGCAGGGTACTCCATATCCCTGCCAACTTCTGCTAACAGCAACGGCATACAGAGGACAAGCGCTGGGATTGCCCTTGCGGCCGGGAAGTCTCCATCTGCAAAGGAATTCTGTATTGGAATTCAACACATGGGAAAGAGCAAAGGAAACTGGAGTTCGGTGGGACAGGGAGGGTATCATGGGGAATGTGGAGCTTGGCCCCATTATGTACTGATGGGCGAGGGCTCCCTCCCTGCACCCGGCCCAGGTACTGGACGGTGAACATAGATGCCTACGACTAGAAAGAGCTGTTGTCTTCTGAAAGCTCAGAGAGAGGGCCTTGACTGAGCTCCCTCCAGGACTACCTTTCCCAGCGCAGCTTGTCTGGAAAGGGAATGGATTTTTTTCCCTGTGATAACAGCCAAAAAACAGAAAATAAATCAAAAAAAGGAGTGGTACAGATGGGCCTGGAAATGCAGTTAAAGTGGTGAGGTTTGTTAAAGATGGCGGCATGGCTTCTCTCCTCCCAGGGGTTGCTCAGCCTCGGGTCGGGGAGGGGATGGCAGGTCTCCCACTAGTGCATTTGAGGACTGATTCTTCCCCCTGACAAGCCCACCCTTCCCTCTTCCCACTGGCTCTCCAAAACCCTTTTGCAGATGGAGTGCTTCAGTTCCCAGAACCAGTCTGGAGCAACGATTAAAAGACCCAAATTCCAAGAACCTGTTTTTTTCCTTCTTTGCACTTTGGCAAACACACTACAGAAAGACTCAGTCATTTAAGAGCAGCAGTGCTGATGCCGGGAAGGAGGCCAGTCCTCAGAAATGTGGTGGTTTGAGGGAGAAAGACAGCGTTCTGGAACATTCTCTTTGGGGACATTTTATCCCTGTAGGTGCTCAGGCCTCCCTCCTGCCTTACTGTGTTCTCCATTTCTGTAGACAGGAGCCACATAGTACAGAGAGACAATGCCGTACAGGAAAAAAAAAAAAAAATGAAGACTTCAGAACCTTCTGGGGCCGGCTGCCCCAATGAGTCTCCCCACAGCGCATGCTGTCCCACCAACAGCACAGTCTGGATCTTTTGCCATTTCAGTTTTATGCTTTTTAAAAAAAATTATTATTTTTATGTGTATGTTGTGCACATGTGCCCTCAGAAGAGGGTGTTGGGTCTCCTCTAACTGAAGTTACAAGTCATTTGAAGCCAGATCCAGGACCTCTGCAAGAGCAGCCAGAGCTCTTAACTATTGAGCCATCTCTCCAACCCCTTGGTGTTCTGTTGTCTATTTGAGAATCTCAGAATATAAAGGGGAAGGAAAAAAAAGTACATTTACAGAGGCTATAAATTCACGAAAGAAAATAAGACATTATGCCTAGTTTGTTTTGGTTTTTGAGACAGGGTCTCTCTATGTAACTGACTGTCCTGGAACTCACTTTGTAGACCAGGCTGACCTTGAACTCATGGAGATCTGCCTGTCTCTGCCTTCCTATGCTGGAATTAATGGTGTGTGCCAGCAGTGCCTGGCTAACATCAGGCCTATCTATTGTATGTGATTTGAACAAAAACTTCAGGCAACCATCAAGGCACTGACTGTAGATGATGGTTAAGGATGAACACTTCTGTATCCCACTCTTTCCTACAGATGCTGCGACAAAGGACCACCCCCAAACAAGGGGTCCCAAACTAACCGAAGTTTGTTCTTTCACAGTTCTAGAGTCCAGAGGAACAAAGTCAACACACCAGCAAGGCTGTGTTCTTCCACAGGCTCTGTGGATTGAAGGCTTCCTGGCCTCCTCTAGTAGTCTCAGCCCTTGTCTTGGGTCAGGAGGCAGGACAAGCCCGCTCTGTCCCTCCTCTTCCCCTGGCCTTCCCTATGTGTGTCTCTTCTGCTCCTTCCCTTTTCCTTATGAGGACTCCAGCCATTGGGTTTCAAGCTCTCCCTAAGCACCTATGATTTCATCTCAACATCTCTTAGTTAATGACAGCTCCAAACAACATACTTCTAAATCAGGTTACATCTCCAAGTGGCAAATGGCCATAAGTGTGGAAGAGGCAGCCTACTAGAGAAATGGAAATAGTTCTTGTCCATGAGACTGGAAGAAAAGAGCCAGTGGTCGGGAGGGAGGTCTAAGAAGAAGAGGTTTCCATGGAGAGGATTCCCAGAATCCTGCCCTCCAACAGAGCAAGCACCTTTTGAGGACTGGTCTCAAGCCTAATGGAATTCTTCAGCCTCAGTATCTTGGCACTCACCAGGTGTAGGACGCATACACAAATGTGTCTTGGTGGTACATGCTGATGTGCATAGAAACGTAACTTGCAGAGGACCTGAGTTCAGATCCCAGAATCCAGGTCAGGTGACTCACAACTGCCTACAACCCCAACTCCAGGGACTCTCGTGCCCTCTTCTAGTTTCCATGGATAACACACACACACACACACACACACACACACACACACACACACTTGCCATGTGCTCACATGGACGCATACACATCAATAAAAATATGTGAATATGATTTTTAGACTTTTCTGACTGAAAGTTGCTCTGATTTTGGCCATCAACCTTGACAGTGGGTTTTAGATTGACTAAATTAGATAAAAGGTAAGCAAAATTCACCCCTCCCCCAATGAACTTAATTGTAACTCCAATAATGTGTGTTTAAGTAACACACATATACACAGAAACACATATACAGAAACATGTAAGTACACAAGAGAGACACATGCACACACTCTGGAGTCAGTAAGATATCTCATCAGTTAAAGATACCACCACTAACCACTGGTTTGGTTTGATCCCCAGGACCCACGTGAGTGGGAGGAGAGAGAACCAGCCCCTGTAAGGTACCCTCCAGCTCCACACACACACACACACACACACACACACACACACATCATGCCACACAGACACACAATATAGCCAAACAAATGGGAAAATGTTTTTTAAAAAATCTTTGTATTTTTCAAGATACAGTAACAATATTTTGATTTATTTTTTAACTTTTTCAGAGCACATTAGGTAAAATAAGGTACTTCTGTATGAGAATAAAATGATCAGACATAGTTAAGTTTCAGGCAAGTCTCTTTCTTGGAACTTTCAAATACAAATGTGTGCAATGACTACAAACAATTTTTCTTAGTCCTCCAGCCAATTTTGATCTAATTGAATCTGCTCATCAGCAATGATGTTTGAAGTGATTTGTTATGCAGCTGGGAAGGGTTGAAGCAGAAGGAACTGAAGAAGGGAGAGTTGAGGGTCACTGCTGTACCTTCCTTTATGCCTTCCTCTCAGTCTGTATATTACTTAGGAGACAAGAACAGAGACCTGACACCATCTCAGGTGGATGGGAGGTAATACTGGAATGTAGTCAGGTTGGCAAATGAGCAAAAGAAATCCCTCCTGTGTAAAGGTAAGTATATCTCTAGTGCCATTGTATTTTAATTATTTATTTAAATTTCTATTATTATAGAATTTTGATCAGTTGCAAAAATGTCTTATTTGATATTTGATAAAATGTTTAACACAGAGAACTTTGGGTCACAACGTATTTGTCAAGTTAATTTCACTAAATACACCTATTTTTATTACAAAGACTATAAAAATCATCAACAGGTTGCAATGAAACTGTGTGGGAGTGGCTATGCAAATTAGGGAGGAAGGGAACTACTGTGAGCTGAGGATGCAAGGACTTGTCCCTGTGTTTAAAGAGGTCACGGTGGATTGATACTCAATCACTGTGCTGGCCCATAGCCCACTGACCACATTCAAAAAAGGAATTATGACAGTTTTACTTCATAACTGAATTTTCAATAAATCAAAAATTCTACTGCTTGCAATTACTATTTGCGTTCGTGATAAAACAAACAAACAAAAATCCCCAAACCCAAAACCACACAGCAGTCTCTTTAGCTACAGTGTCATACCGCGAAGCCCAGGGACCCAGCACTGAGGTGACCCAGCAAGAACAGGGTGCACAAGCCATGCCAGAGTCTGAGAGACACAGTAGCCCAGCGCTGACAGTACAGCCACTCATCCCGGTGTCGGCCAAGAGCCAACTGGAACAAGGACCCTCGCCTTCCCTCAGTATAGCAACAGGCAGTGTCCAAACGCATGAAGGGTCCCCTGGGTCTTTCTGTCCCCAGGCTCCTCTAGTGGCCTCTGCCTTCATCAGCGATGCTGGGATCCCGTAGAGAAGTGGACTGAACAGGGCTGGGCTAGACGTAGGTACTACACACCACACCCAACATCTACCTTCCATCCATCCCAGTGTCCATCCGTCTACTCCCTGCAGGGCTCACCTGTTCCCTCAGTGAGCACTGGATATGTATTCTGAAAAGAGAGAGGCCAGATTGAAGCGCCCATGCTGCTAGAGGGGACTGTCCCTGCCCAGAGCCTAGGAGTGGATGCTCGAATCTACTATCACCCCTGTGCAAATGGTGGAACTGACACTTGGAAGAGCCCTGCTTCTGAGCAATTCCCAATGCTCTGCAGGGTCAGCTACAACAGAAGGGGCTACCCACATAAGCTGCAAGTCCGTGTTAAAGCAAGCAGTGTATTAGGGAACAGCAACCCTGGAAGGCTGCCTGAAAGAGGGGATATTCAACCTAGTTTTAAAAGACGATCTGAGTCTCACAAGGTGGTACTCAGTAACACTTTCAGCATTTCCGCTTCTGTGGTAAGGACTCAGAACCTTGAAATGTCAAAGGTCAGCTGGAAACAGAAGTTGAAGTGTGGGGAGAGGAGGTGAGAGGCAGGGGTCGGGGGAGGACGGTAAGAGAAGAGTGCGAGTCCTATCTCAAGCCCAGCCACACTGGCCTGCTTCATTTCATTACCGAGATCGGGGCTTATGAATGACGACACTCTAAACTGAAAGGTGATCCCCTGGGAACAGCATATCAGCTGCCTCCTTAATTACAGACCTGCTTCCTGCCCGCCTTCAATGCCCATCTTTGTCAGCTCTGTGACCAGGCTACACCTTCCAGAGGCTGATGGCATCTGCCTGTGAATGGTGTCAGGCTACACAGCACTGGGCCTCATTCGGCAGCCCTGGCACGGGACCTCACCAGAGAACCATACTCCTTGGTTCTACCAGAACTCAAGGGCAGGGCCGAGGGGACATAGCAAGGCCTACAGCTCACACTCCCCTCCTTGGGAGAGCTGTTAGCATGCACCCACTCTCCAATCTAATTCCAGGCACTGATGCTGAATGAAGTCAGACTCGGCTGCTTGCTCTATCTCTGTTGTTCTCCCACTCAGGGCTGCTCCAGTGGTAAGAAGGGACACATCTTTAGCAGAATTCAGGCCAGGAGTGAGTGACCACATGGTCCAGCAAATGGCATTCAGCATTCAGTCCCTGGACACAGGCAAAGGTGAGTATCACCCGTATTTTATCTACATTAAGACCTGAGAGATCCTCTAGAAGCCAAGATTCCTGGTGGCCCCAAGCGAGGACACAAAAAACCATCCTATTCACAAGCAACAGGTGGTTCTGAACTTCCTGAGAAGCCAATGAAAGTTCTAGACGTTCTCTGCAGAAGGGCACAAAGACATATGCTGTCCAGTCCAGTTATGGGAGGCCCTGTGGTCTCAGAAGCCCATCACGAAAGCTGTAGAGTAGCTTTATCTAAACAGAGGACCCTTCTGTGAAGCTGCCGGGGAAGAGTCAGAAAAGTGGTTCACTGACTGTGTACACAATGAATGGTGGCCTTGAGTCTAGGCCATGGTCCTACAGATGCTTAGTGATAGCTGCTCCTTCTACTCCCTGACAGTCAGAAGAAACCAGAGCCTGCCCAGTGTTTGTTACTCCTGCAGAGTGGCCCCCTTTGGCTTCACTCTGCCTGAAACTCTAGAACGAACACAAAACACTCCCCAAGGGTTAAAGACAAGCATGGAGGGAAGGGAAAAGGAATGAAGGCACAGAGAGAATGGCGGAGAGACTTCCCCATTGGACCTCGCCTCCCTAGAAGAGACACTCACACTGTGAAGCCATGCTGGGTCCTCGAGAATGATGTCGAGTCAGATGTAGCCCCAGGACCACAGAGACACACAAAAATTCTCTGGAAAATCTTTGGAGACATAATGAGAACTGGCAAAATGCCTCAGCTCACAGAATGTCTTGATTTATCCAGACAGAAAAGGGCTTCCCAAGAGAGGTACACAGGGACAAGGAGGGACATTTGTTGTGTTCTGTGTATGCACAGACAGTCCTCACGAGACCTGGAAAGGAAAGCACCATTTTCTTTACTTACAGGTGAAGAAACATGAGGCAGATATGGTCAAAATTACAATTGGTCACAGGTTCAGCTTCAAGATTGTGTGGTCTCAAAGCCACAAGCATTCTGGATGTACAGTGAGTGGAGTGTGTTCAGCTCTGCGTCACTCCAGGGCAGGACACAGAGCAGGTCCCGGTCACTTCTGCTGGGTCCAAATGGTTCCAAATCCCAGCTGATGCAGGGCAGACACCTGTAGCAATGCTACCTCTGGGATGCGAGAAGACCAGCTGCTAAGAGTTCCAGGTGAATATGACCAAGGACTCCATGATCGATACACTTTATGGCTGAAAAGACACTCGATCTTGGGAAAGCATCTTGTCTTCAGCACATGCACCATCTCAGGAATTTATTTTCTTTTTAGGAAGTATCCATCTCAGGTTTTCACAAAACAGGGGCGCTCCTGTAAACATGAAAACTGTCACTGCAGCTGCCACTGTCTAGGACTTCTGCAGCCTAAAGATGGACCATCATTATGAACTGCAAGGCAGCCAATGCTGGGGAAAACATCATTGTTCCTTAATTATAAACAAGTTTAATATGTTTATTATGTTGCATTCTTGGACCCTTCCCATCCTCTCTCATAAATAAGTTTATGTTTAACTAGATGTTGTGAACAAATTATTCTTCTATTGACCCAATCAAACAAGGAAATAGAAACCAACCGTGGTATATATAATGCAGATAAATATTTTTGCACACCAAGATGATAAATTTAAGGTCTGCTTGGAAAGATTTTTCCAGATAAAAGCCATTTGGATGAACTTAAAAGAAACAACTCTTTTCTCACTTAGTAGAAGTTTTTGCAGAAACCCTTTTTGGCACCTTAAGTTGTCTCGTTGCTAATCAGCTATTATTATAGGGGTTTACACCAGTCTGTGCGCCAGAAGTTCTTTGTCTCAGTTACATAAGCAGAATGGTATTTCAAAACCTCATTTTTAAAAGGCATTCGTCACCACTATAACAAAACACATGCTCTGGACCTATAAAATTCAATGTCAAATAAAAAATGCTTGTTTACATGCATTTTATTTGCCTTCCTATAAAAGAAACCATGTTCTCCTAAGATATTCTCCGAGATCACTGGGTGTTGTCTCCCACTTCTCCGCTGAATGTGAAACTCACCCATGTCCCTTGCCCTGGAGAGAAGGCTGGCTTCCTGGGGCGCAACACAAACTCAGTACTGAAAACATTAGAATCTGAAGCTGGGCGCTTAACTCTGACGAAGTCAGTGGAAGAAACACTCTACACATAGGTTGCCAGAATGATGGTTCTCACATCTCTACCCAAAGATCTGCCCACTGTGGATTTCGGGAGTCTACTGTGCCAGAGGGTCTGTCCCTCTACAGCAGCTGTGAGACAGACTCACAAGTACAGTAACCAGGGGTTGAGGACCCCACCTCACCCCTCCTCCACTATCTCACCCCACCCCCACCCATCCTGACCTCCCATTCCCTCCCCACACCCCACACCTCACCTACTGTGGTGGTTTGAATATGTTTGGCCCATGATAAATGGCACTATTAGGAGGTGTGGCCTTGCTAGAGGAAGTGCATCACTGTGGGGTGGGCTTTGGAGGTCATCTCCTATGCTCAGGCTCTACCCATTGTAGAAGAGAGCTTCCCCCTGGCTGCCTTCAGATCAAGATGTAGGGCTCTTGGCTCCTCCAGCCCCATGTCTGCCTGCATGCTGCCATGCTTCCTGCCATGATGATAATGAGCTGAACCTCTGAAAATGTAAGCCAGTTCCAAATAAATGTCTTGTATAAAGAGTTACCTTTAGTCATGGTGTCTCTTCACAGCAGTGAAACCCTAAGACCCCATACCCCATTCCCCCCTTTCACTACACTACATCCTTAACACACAGTCCCCCCAGATATCCCCCCTCTCTCTCTCTCTCCCTCTCTCTCTCTCTCTCTCCCCACTCAGACATTCCCCCCCCAGTTCCTTTTCTAATGTCAGGGCCAGAAGAGCTGTCCACCAGAACAATCGCTGCAAGGTTATGCCATTTAAAGTTTGCAGCATGGACGAGCTGGGGAGCTATTAGCAGCTGATTGATGCTCTTCAACAAAGAATCCCTTTTCTTTAGGAGTGTGGCCAGTGGTAGGTTCCCTGCCCCCCCCCCAGTGGGTGACCCCATACCCATGCAAACATGTACAGAGCTAATTGGCCTCAGTGGGTTAAAGGAATAAATGTGAGAGAGTCCAGAATCGGGGGGAGAGAGAGAGAGAGAGAGAGAGAGAGAGAGAGAGAGAGAGAGAGAGAGAGAGAGAGAGAGAGAGAGAGAGAGAGAGAGAGAGAGAGAGAGAATGGAGTCCAGTGGTTGGAGAAGTGGAGAGGATAGGGGGAATGTAATCTGAATATACTATAAGAATTTTCAACAAAAAGATACATTGTACATATGTATGGAATTTTCAAAGAATAAACAAAAGTTCAAAAGAAAAGAAAAAAATGCTCATTAAATTTAACTTTTTACTTCATCCCAAGACTAAAGAAGTCCTCAGGGTAGAGCTGGTTCACTTTAAGACACAGTAGCTCTATCTATCTAGTGTCTTCAGGGTCAAATCCCCCTTCCATCTAATTTAACCTTCCTGCTGAGAGCCATGGGCTCAAATTCTCAGATTCTCTTCTGATACTGGGTTTGCCTTATTGCTCACATGCTCACAACATAAGACTGTAAATATAAAACCGGGTCTCTCATTGATTAATGTGCTCAACAACAGTTTCTTGTGGGTAGCATTTTTCTTCTGGGCACTATAAAAAAAATTAGGGGCTAACATTTCATTCGATAGCAGTTTCAATAATTCATTAGGCTTATTAAGTAGACACCGAAACCTTAAAAAATAAAATGAATTAAGCTTCACAGTATAAGAAAAGGACTCCGACAGCAGAGAAAGATGCCCTGGAAGCTCTCTCTGTGGGCGCAAGCAAGTGTAGCTGCCACTAATTCTTCCTTTCCTTGCCTGGAAGCCTTGCACGTTCTAGACAACCACTGACTTCTCTGTCAGGGTTCAAAAAGTGAATGAAAAAATAAAACTAACCTGACACCATTTTTTGCCCATGATGTCATTTTCTGTCTCCCAAAGCCCGTGGGACTGATTTTGATGTCAGGGTGCGTAACTCCGCAGTGACAGCCCCAAACGTATTTGAAGAGGAAAATAACCTTTCAGCTCCACCGCGCTCGTTTTCCCTCCGTGAAGACAAATACAGCTTGGGCTGAAATCACTTAGTGTCAATCAAGGAAACCAGATCAGCTCAGCGTTAATAATGAATTTGATCACGTGCCCCCGCGGAGCGCAACGTGGGAGCTGGCCCGAGCGCTGCTTCCATGTGACACCCACGGTTCCTCCAGCCCAGTTGGGAAGCAACAGGGTAATTTAATCTGCCACCCACTCTAATTGCTAAACTGAGAGAATTATCAGGGTTGCCAGAAAGGGGCCTTCAGAGCACAGGGTCCAGGCATGATAGCTAGACCGCAAAATACAAACTGGGTCATTGTAAGGGATTTTTAGGGTCTAAAGCTTGTATAAATTGAAATTTCTCTTTAAGGTTAAAAAAAAAAAAAACCACCACCACCACCAACAACAACAATAACAAAAAACTCAACCAACCAATCAACCAGCCAAATAACCAAACAAAACCCAGCAGAACAGAACATGAGAAGCAGGACCTCAAAGTGGCTCCATGCAAGGAGACACCTGCAAGCTCAAGTTCCTGGGCATCAGGTGAAGCCACCTCTGGTTGTCATGGAAACCAGAAGATTATTAGTCTCCTGTCTGTGTCCTGGATTCTGGATTGTCTGATTCCATGGCTGAATATGCTCTCTGCTCTTGTGGAACTGCTTGGACTTTTCTACAATTTCTCAGGTCATGATGAATTATTATGCTGTATTATGTTATATTATATTGGATCATGAGGCAAGCTACTGCCAATTGCTCCACCCATCCAATTTCAGACTGGCACCAATCTCTAGTTACTATGCTTCCGTTAGCCCTCTAGAATACCAACTTTTAAAAGTTAAGGGTACATTCCAAATACCTTTATATCCTCCTACAACCCTCAACAAATCTCTGAAGAGACCAACCATGGACCCTATCACCAAAAGCCAAGTGAGCAGAGCAAAAGTTAGCAGAGGCCAGCAAAGCACTTAGCCTTCAGGCAACTCAAACCCTGCCTGTCCGATTCGGGATTTATAAGCAAACTAAAATCACTCTCAACACAAATGAGAAAAATCAAACAGAATGTATTTCCTCGGATGTCATATTGGTTCGACATTTCAAAACAGGGATCAATTAACAAAAGAGAGAGAGAGAGAAAAATCTATGATCATCTCAACAGAGGCAGGAAAACCATTTCATGAAACATAAAACACAGAGCAAACCAACTCCCACAAGCTGGAAAGACTTTCCCCCTCGAGACAGAATGTCAACTAGAAACTCAGAGATGAAATACTGTAATTACTGCTTCTGGCATCCACAGTAAGAAGGAACACCCATTACGATGAAGTCATACCAACCTGGATGGAGGTCCTACACAAGTCAAAGCGAAGGAAAAGAAGCAAAATATAAAGATGTGACTCTAGACTGCTAGTATTGGCATACAATAAAGTTATGTTCCTAGAAAGTTTGGGAGACACGTCTGGAATAGAGCATGGAAGGGAGCAGAGTTGATTCAGTTCGATGCTCAGATGCCATACGAACATCTGAACATCCCATCTTGCTTCTGTTCTACAATAACTGGTGCAAAATCTCACGAGAAAGAGCCTACTGTGAAAAGGCCACGGCTGCAAAACACTTCGAGATGCTCAGGATCCAACTGAAGAAAAATGATAAAAAGTTGTATCAAAAGATATTCAGGAAAACCCAAATAGTGAAGGAAGTGTTTGTGTACCCGATTTAAAAGATGCTCACTGTACTCAATCACTCTGTAAATTCAAGATCAAGATCAGCTCACAGCAGGACTTCTCCAAGGACAGATACACAGGGTCTAGCATTCCCCTAGACAGGGAACTGCAGACTGTGTAAGCACGTTTGTGAGGAGCTCTAACAGAGAACACGCTGTTCCCAGCTTCTGAAACAGCCCCGGAGAAGCTGGCTCAAGGCTGGGTGAGAAGAACACACACTGTATGACCTTAAATGACATGGGATGCCACGAGGCACGGAAGCATAGCTCCTTGGTTTTCCCTAACTCCACCGTGAGAACCGAGCTTGAGTGGCGGCCATGGTGAGTGGTCAGGGGAAGCTCCCAGAGATAGAAAGTCCTCAACAGTGTTTTCCAGCATTGACGTCCCCAGGCACAACACTGCCAAATTCCAGGATGGCTTTACAAGCCACATTACCCAGACCACTATCAAGTTCAATTTCTGCTATGTTGCTATCATGCCCCAAAGCTGCACTAAACACAAAGAAGATGACGAGAAGCAGACACAACACGCTTGGCACTAACTCCACACACACAGGCCATGTGGGATGCCTGGCTCTCATCATCGATCATCCTCGCGCCCGTCTTGTGTTGGACCGCTTGAGAAAAGCAAGAGAGCATGCTCTCTCCTTTTGAGCTCTCTTTTCAAAATGTCAGACATTTGTATTCATCCACACAGAGGAGTGGAGCGGGACAAACCTGGCCATTGTCTGCCACCCTATCAAAACAAGAACACAACGTGGAACCGAATATCACTACCGAAGAGGCTACCCAGCCTCGTGATGCCCTTGTGACAATGGGACTATATACGTGAGCGACAGCAAACCCTCAGCCAGTCCCAGCCTGTGACTGTGGGGCAGACACTGTGATGTGCACAGTATTTTGCAAAACAAAAACCAAAACAAACCAAAACCAAAACAGAAAACAAAACACCTTAAACTTCCCATCTCAACCTAACACACGGGAGTCTTAGAAACGAAAGGGAAGAGGAGGGAGAGGGACCTTTAGAGAACTCTTTTTCTGATCAAATAGGACGGTTGCAGCTGCGGAGGCTGCAGAGAAACTCTGTTTTCGCAAAGGCCAGCGCCATTCGCGGCCTGAGACGGGCCTGCAAGATGATTTTCTTGTTAAAACTTTTCTTTCTAACTACAAGGTTAAAACTACAGCAAAGTTGGGTGAGAGAGGTTTTCAACAAAAGTGTCTTTTAAACAGAGGCAGGTGGGGAGATTTGCAGGCGGGACTTTTTTTCCCCTCCGAACTCCAATGTACTTTAATTACGGTAACAGTATGACAATCTGCAACACCTTTCATGTGAAATGATCAAAAGCCATTTTGCCACACTCGCGCTTCTACTTATATGAAGAAAATCTCTTCAGATTTCAGTGACGAGGTGAGATTTATTACATATTTGCATCAAAGCTACCAACCCATATACCTGACAGCAAGTCATATTTTTACCAAAAATGAAGCCTTAAAATTTTACTGTCATAGGCTCCCCATTCCCGGCTGTTTTAACATTCCTGCCAAGCTTGCCAAGAGGGACGGCGCCTTGAACTTTCCTGACCCGATTGTGTCAAACGCATCTTCCATGTGCTTCGTACCTTGCCTGGGTTCTTTTTGACAATCATGTCTGAAATTTAAGAAATTCTCCACAGGGGGAAAAAAAAATCCTCCCAATTTGGCACGTGCTTTCCACTCACATCTGGAGCCAGACACAGAAGCTGACCTCCCAGCTTGGCTGCCTCTCCCTGACACAGTGTCAGGGAATGCCCATCTCCGGACCTAGGAGCTTGCTCTCCTGGGTCCCAGCCAGTCCTTCATTCTTACTCTAATCCTTGTCTGCCATTCAGAGGTCTCTCATCCCTTTGGAGGTTCAGAGTCCTTGAATAGACTAGAGACTCCAGCTATAGCTGGAGAACCCACAAATATTTTATCAACCAAACTAGTTCCCCAGCAGGGTTCAGGATGCTGTGACCCACACCTTTAAGCCTCTCCTCATTGAAGTCAGATGACACCGTAGAGAAAGGACAGGAATACGCTAAATGCTGGGGCCCAGAAAGATAATTTGCAGAGCATCCCAAGTGTCTTAGTTAGGATTTCTATTGTTATGAAGAGAGACTGTGACCTTGGCAACTCTTATGAAGGAAAATGTTTAACTGGGGCTGGCTTACAGTTTCAAAGGTTTAGTCCGTTATCATCACGGCGGGGAAACACGGCAGCGTGAAGCAGTGCGGCCATGGTGGTGAAGAAGGAACTGAGAGTTCTACGTCTTGATCTGCAGGCGGTGGAAGTGAACTGACTTGAGCTTCCGAGATTTCAAAGCTTGTCCCCACAAGGACAGAGTTCCTCCAGCAGCAAGGCTGCACCTATCCCAACAAGGCCACACCTCCTAATAGTGCCACTCCCTATGGGCACGAGGGCCATTTACGTTCAAGCCACCAGCTCTGCAGCCAGGCTTCTGAATCACTGGTTACCCAGTCTCTGGACAGTCCACAGCTGTAGACACTGTTAATGGGCTACGGGAGTAAATACTCTCTCTTCTTACAGACGACAGCATGAAGCATGATTGCTAGTTCAGTAACGGCAAAGCTGTGACTGCTGTCCAGAGCTCTGGGCAGCATGGGAAAGAGCTGTGGTCAACCAGCAGTGTCCTTCATGAGCGACAGGGAGAAAGGCATTGGGGACTCTCACTCTAAGACAAGAAGGAGACCCCATAGGGAGAGACGTCCTACTGGTCAAGCAGACAGGATTGTTCAAACGACATCTAGCTCTTCTCTTTTGCAAGTGTGGCTAGCTCTAGAGGGTCCAAGATTTTTTCCCCCCTTTCTCTTGTCTGGCACCAGAGTTAAGGCCCGAGTGGTAGAAGGATGGAGCTGAGATTCGTTGGTTGGTTTATCCCTTCAGCAAGTTAGCCCGGATTCATCAGTTGACAGCTGAGGTGCTTCGAACAGAAAAACAAAAGCTTCATTTCTTACTAGGGTCTCTTAAAAGAGACTTCTTTAAGCAATAACAAATAGCTACAGCAGCCAGGTTCAATGGGAGAAGTAGACTCTACTTCTTGTGTGTGTGTGTGTGTGTGTGTGTGTGTGTGTTGTATGTAAAGTTTGTTTATTTGTTCTGGGCGTACGTTTCTGTGTGGAAGAGCATGCTCATATGCTGTGTCTGGTAGCATGAATGTGGAGGTGACTTGTGGGAGTTGCCTCTCTCCTTCCACAGAGGGAGTCCCAGAGATTGAACTTAGGAAGTCAGGCTTATGTGGCAAGCACCCTCACCTGCTTAGCCAGCTTGCAGGCCCCATGCTCTTCTAGATGGAAGGCCCAACCTGCACATTGAGGGGCACAAGGAATGGTTGCCCACCACACTGCAGAGAATTTAATTTTTTATTCAGCCTATCAAATGACCTGAAAAATTGGTCTGAAAAAAAATCATATTATGAACTATGTGAAGGGATTATGTTGATAGCCCTGACAACTCATTTAATTTAAATTTTTTTATGTATTACTATAACTGCATACACATATGCTCGTTGTAGTTATAGACACATCTTTATGTTACTGCTTTAGCTAATATCTAAATGTTGTTGAATGTGATCATTTGTTAGATTACTATCTACACTTGTGACTACCGATAAATGACAGTGTTGAGGAGATTCATTGGCATTGCTACTGAGAGTGGGACCGGAAGTAGATGATGTGGTGCAGAGCCTTAGGGGCAGTGAGGGAAAATAGGCGTGGCCCCAGGAGGGCCTCCTGGGTGCTGCAACCTGTGGGTCTCAACCCCTTTGGGGGACAAAGACCTTTTTTTCCACAGGGGTCTCATATCACATATCCTGCCTATCAGATATTTACATTATGATTTATCACAGAAGCAAAGCTACAGTGGTGAAGTAACTTTACAGTTGGGGCCCCACAGCATGAACTGTATTAAAGGGCTGCAGCATCAGGAGGCATGAGGATCTCCGCTGTAGGGGTTTGTCCAAATCTTTCGTACACCGGACACCGTTTGGCTCCACTTGGTTGGTGCGGAAGATTTCTTTTCTTCTCTTTTTTCTTTTTAAAGGCACTTTTCAAAGAGAAGCCAGACTACCCTCTGTCCTTGAAACCGTCCCAACAACAGTGTGGCTGAGCCCTCAGCTCAGGGAGACGTCCGTTGCCAGTGGAGCTCACGGGCTGAGTCCTGCGTGTCCACAGCATGCTGTTTTGCTTCAGTCTTCTCTTCCCTGACATGTTTCCCAGTCCCTCTCCCTCCATGGCCCCTGAGCCTTGTGTGTGTATGACACAGAAGTTGCTCAGCACAACTGTGACTGAGCGCCCCTCTGACACTCAGCACCTCGTTCGGTTATGAGCTTCATGCTCGGGGAGGTCACAGGCCCCAGGAGTAAACCCACTGGTACCGTTACCGTTCTGTGGAATGGACACGGTGTCAGACTACCCTCTAAATCAGATCCCTATATCCACAGGTCAGCTCGGCTCTCAGCTTTATTGGAGATGTTCCTGTGTACAGTGGATGGTGGTTAGTGAACAAACGCCTCTTTATTTTTAAACCACAAGACCATTCATGGGATGACCACCAAGCAACAGTTAGGAGGTTGCTTGTCATGAGCATTTGACTGAGGGGAGGCAATATGAATGAAGTCACAGACACCACATCACAGACTTGACTCTCAACATGACACCATTATTCCAGCACATGTGTACTAAGAACATACTGTCCCTGACATGGTGTTAATCACTGAGAAAAGGACACAATAGGACATGCCTCTGGCTCTGTAAATCGTATACAATATATACTACACCCTCCCTGGCAAGTTCTAATACATGAAAATAACAAACAATATTCATGTCATGCTTACAAAGAAGACATTGTCCCAAACCTTCAGCTGATACTAACTGCTCAGAATAACTGCACGACATAGATTCTTTTATTGCTTGTGCTTTGTCAATGAGGAAACCGAGGCACAGAGAAGCCAGATGATCAAATGCCTGCAGGCTGGGATTCCCACTTTCCTGGTCTGGCTCTAGATAGCCTTTTAATAATTATGATATGGCATAGAAAGCTACTTATCAGTGTGGGGAGCTGAGGACAGACCTAAGGACAAGTCAGCAAAGCTGCCATTTGCAAGAATTGGGGGTGGGGTACCATCTGGTGAATGTGAGATCAGAAACTCTTGAGGACAGCTGGTCATCCCTCTAGGATAGGACTCTAGGGTCAGAGGGTACTGAGGGTCAAAAGCCCTGTGTTTTTTGATGACACCCATTAGGGACAGCCAGCTTCCTCTATTCAGAGACCTCCCACCTAATTCAAATCACGACCCCAGAGGTGACACAAACGGAATTTGGAAAAGTGGGATGGGAAATCAGGGCCATAAAATCTCCATGTTGTCACTTCTTGTACCCTCACCTCAGTGTCCCCCATGTTTTACAATAATGAGGACATAGGGTCACTGGACTGGAGGTCTCTCACTCAAAAAAAAAAAAAAAA
>NC_034607.1:51548872-51587681 GCF_900095145.1 Mus pahari
GAAAGAAAGAAAGAAAGAAAGAAAGAAAGAAAGAAAGAAAGAAAGAAAGAGGGAGAGAGAGAGAGGGAGGGAGGGAGGGAGGGAGGGAGGAAGGAAGGAAGGAAGGAAGGAAGGAAGGAAGGAAGGAAGGAAGGAAGGAAGGAAGGAAGCAGCCGCTTGCTGACGAAGCAGAAGAACCTGAGTTCAGATCTGCAGAATCCACTCAGGAAGCTAGGAGCTCTAGCAAGGCAGAGGCAGAATCTCTGGAGTTCAGTGAGCTGTCTTGTTTCCTTGGTGAGATTTAGGTTCAGTGAGAAACCCTGTCTCAAAAACTACAATGAAGGGCAACAGAGGAAGACAGCCAACATGATTGCTGGTCTCCATGTTCCCGGGCACAGGTGCATACAAGCACACCTGTATGCACATGCGCATGCATGAAAACGCACATACCGTAGAGAGAGGGGGCGAGAAGGCGAGAGAGAGTCCTCAGTCTATCCTCATCAATGAACCCTCAAAAATGTCTTACTATCTACCCTGCTAGTCTTGGGTCCACAGTGTAACTGTCACACACATAGAACAGGAAAGCAATCTAGAACCCTGGATTCTAGAACCTTAGACTCTAGAACCCTGGATTCGAGAACCTTAGATTCTAGAACCTTGGACTCTAGAATCCTGGACTCTAGAAATGGCAAACGTGCATTCATTATTCAAATGACACTGGAGTGAGAGGCACTGAACTTGAAGCTAAGTCTCCTGTTGCCTCCAAGTCACCAGTGGGCATTGGTGCCATCACCTATGAAATTGTCAAAATGAGCTCCAGATGGCCCTTTCCAGCTGGGAACTCCCACCACCAAGAACATACACAGTGAGCTCATTCTATTCAAAATGAAGCTGAGCTGCCAGGCCAGGCCATCAGAGCTGGAAGCTGGGAATCTGGAACCCAGCTCAGACATGCCTGCTTGGAGCTCCTCTTTTCTGTTTAAGCATTTCCATGCCTCGCTGTAGGATCTGCTTTGTAGCCTGAAATAAGATACCTGTCTCCCTATTAATGTCCTCACACCATCTGAATGCATTTTCAAAGTGTACAGACCTTGGCAACCTGTGGGTCTGGCTTTGTTATTGTTGGTTAAAGTCTTGCATATTTGACTTAAAAATTAGCACCGAATGTGGACTTATCTGATCAGGAAAGCATGAAATAGAAGGAATAGGTAGATTTCCTTTGCAAAACAGACAACCTTGAATGTGTTTTTCAGGCTGGAGATTTGCATTGGCTTGAATGAACAGCACCATAGTTCTCAGCAGGCAAAGTGAGCGGCAATGAGGTCACAGGGAGGGCAGCATAGGAAAGGGGCTGGGATGATGGCCACATCACTTGGGTCCCCTGATCACCTCTCACCTCTACATGACTCTTCAGTTTTTAGATCCCCTCATTACCTATTTCAGTCTATCACCCCAGTGTTGGGTCGATGAATAGAGCATAGACAACTTGGTGTAATGACAGGAAGCAGAAGACTTTAGAGGGCAGGGCTCTCCTACATTCACTCCCTCCTGCTGGAGCCCCTCCCCCCATTCTGGAGCCCCTCTCCCTGCTGGAGTCCCCCAAGCTGGAGCCCCTCCCTCTTGCTGAAGCCCTCCCCCTGCTGGAGCCTCTCCCTCTTGCTGAAGCCCCGCCCCTGCTGGAGCCCCTCCATCTCGCTGATGCCCATGCCAGTATTTCCTTGAACTTACAAGGAAGGACAGACTGCTTCACTCATTCATGTGGCCTTGGAGCTTGGCATACAGATTCAAAAATATGTGTTGAATTTCTTAAACTCTAGCTTGATTTATGAAAGACACTGATCTTTATCAATGTACTCAAGTAGGAACAGAAAAGCAAAGTCGAAGTCCTCCCAGCATCCAAGGGTCCCATATAGATTGTCTCCTGCTAGGTTTCAACTGCTTCCTTCCCACCAGACACTCTGACCTTCGACCTTCTATTTCTCTATATGCTAGACACACCCCTACCTCAGGACCTTTGTTCTGGCTACTTTTTCTCCCTAAGACATTATTCCCTCAAGCACTCTGGGCTTTCTCCTTGCCCTGGAGTCTTGTAAGAAGCTATTGCCTTCTGTCCAAGGTTTGCCTCAACATACTGTGTATGTGAGCATGTCAGCTCCTCTCTAAGCCAGTATTTACAGTTCTCGCCTTCTCTGTTCTACACGGTGACATTTTGGTCTTCTGTACATACTGATGTTGTATAGGAATAACCTATCATTTATTTATATCTGTTAGAAGGTATATTCTATGAAAGCATGCATTGTTAATTCACTGATACATTCTAAGGACTTAGCAGAGTGCCTGACATAAACCAGACAGTACTAAATGTTACTGAGTGAATGGGTGAGTTAGTGAACAGATGAATGAATGGATGGGTTGATTTTCAAAACCACAGCAAACTTCTATCTCACGGAGACTTTGTTTTCCTGGTCCATCCAATGTATGTAAGGTAAGCTGAAATCAGACCACTTGGTGCTCCTGGGTCACTGAGGTCAGGGACTGTGCCACAACACAACACATTGTGAGACAACACTGTATCAACACTGTATCAGTGTTGTCATATGATGGAGACAGGACCTTCCAGTCCAGAAGCATTTCTTAGAAACTGGAATGGAGATCAGAGGGCAAATCAGTGAGACTGGTTTCCCATGAGATATATTCAGAGGGGCTTCCTCCCATCAGAGTCGGTGTGCTGGAGACAGCAAAATGAGGTGTCAAGGAAGAGTCAGGCTGGGCCCCCACCCCAGAGCTGGTGAAGGGCCAACACAGGAACCAAGCAGGGAACCTGAGTGCCAGGTGTGGCTTCTTCTGAACCCAAGCAAAGAAAGCACTGAGCAGGAGACAGTGGGCAGAATAGGAGAAATTCCCCCAAAGTGTGGAGTGTCATCCAGGATGCTGAGCCCAAATACACACAAGCTGTGGACGTCTGTGTGGAGCCAACCTTGGCTAATGGGAGCTGCAGCCCTTGGGCTGGTCAGCTGGGAGCATCTACAAGAAAGCAGGGTCAGAGTCCAGAACCGGCATCTCCTGCCTAGGCCTGTACAGTGAGCGCAGGCTACACTGGATGAGAGAGGTAGTCAGGGGACCACAGAGTGGCCAAGGAGGAAAGAAGATGGCCAAGTCCAGCTTATCTTTGGTAAGGCATTGCAGAGGGCTTGACCACAGAATCTCGGAGCTGATGACTTAAAGCTGGGCAAGTCTCTACTGCATCAGTTTTGATGTCATTGCAGGATTTTCTCATGGAGTCCCTGAGTCCTAGAGAAACTGACAGGGGGTGGGGGCGGGGCTTCAGCTGGCGCATGCCCTATAGAGACTGGGGGAGACACGGGTGCTGCAGCTCCCTCCCTCCTGCCCCATGCCCAGTCACACTGGTTTGTTGAACTAAGCTTCGAAAATGAGAAGGCAGCAGCCCTCCCCTCCCCTTCCCCTGAGCTAGCGGGGCCTGTGTCCACCCGTCAGCTGCAGCAAGAGCGGCCTGTGTACAGAGATCCTATCAGGCCCGAAGAAAGCAGAAATATTAGACGCAGCTAAATAAGAAAACACAGATTACCGCTGCAGACCCCTAAGGCCTACTTTGTCTGTGCAATGGTTTGTTTTACTTTTCACAGAATTTATTTTGGCTGCAGCCAGATTGATGGTGATTATATCTGAAATCCCTCCCACATATCTGTCACATAAACACTTCGTTTAATTCAGGTTTGTAAAAATCTACAGGCCAACTGGGAGCCGGCTTTTGGATTAATTAGCAGACATTAATGCTGGGCATCCTGTCACCGAGGTCCGACCTGGTGACTTTCTCGGGAGTTTCAGCCTGGGGCCGGATAAAGAAAAGCAAGGCAGGAATAGAACGGGAGGAACAGCCACACTGTGCCTGGCCTGACCAGGAAAACAGGTCCCCCCTTCAGAGTGGACCCGAATCGTCCATCCCATCTGGCCAAAGGAGGGATCTCCTTAGGTGTTTCGAAGTATCTAGATACAAAATAAAGCCCTGCTTGACAAAGTTTCTGTCGATACCATCACTAGATCCAACACCTTCCGGAGGGGGAAGGGCCTTAGGGGCCAGTGCTGGGAGGGAGACCCCCTACTCCAGCAGCTGAAGGGAGTTAGGAAGCCAGGAGCCCTAATGCAGCCCCTCTGAACACAGAGCCCCAGACCCCAGTCCCTCGTGGTTACCCTGGATCTGCGGCTCTGGGGCTCTGGGCAGGATTTCCTTCTGTCTGAAGGGAGCGTGCCTCTAACAGGCTGCATATGCCTGCCAGCTGCTGCTTTCCTTCTCGCAATGCAGGCCAAGACAAGAAAAGCATTATTTCCCACTGGCCTTCTAATCTGCAGGCCCCTGACTCCACAGGCCTGCTCTGGGCAGGGTAACTTAGGGCCTCTGGGGCCGAATCCCCCTTGGCTTAGAAAGGGCTCCTTTCTTCTCCCCATTCCATTTGCTTTCTATTTAGGGCGGTGCTCCTCCACCAAGGGGGCTGTGCTGAAAGCCCGTGGAAAGGACTTCAGCAAGGCTGTTGGCTTCTCAAAGGCTTTCCTGTGTCTGCTCTGCTCTGTGTAGATAGTGCTGGGAGAAAATGAGCGCGTGTGCATGCGTGCACTCGTGTGTGTGTGTGTGTGTGTGTGTGTGTGTGTGTGTGTGTGTGTGCATGTGTGTATTCATAGTCACATGTTGTGGGTACACATGCATGTGTGTGCAGTGTTGGGTTTCTTCGTTGATTGCTTCCCACCCTAGTTGTCTGAGACAGGCTCTCTCACTGAACAGAGAGCTCATCAGATGGCTAGGCTCGCTGGCCGGTGACCTCCGGGGATCTGCCTCTCTTGCCTCTCCCCAGCTCTGGGCTCACTTATCGATCCATGCTGCTAGGCCTGCTTTCAAGTGTGTTCTGGGGATCTGAACTCAAGTCCTCATTCTTGTGCACAGGCTTGCAACCAACTCCCCCATTGGATTCATCTCCTTAGTGGAGAATAAAGATTACCGAGTGCTGAACCCTCTGCACTTTATGTGCAGTGTCTGAACCCCCAAATGCCAGCTACAGAGCTCTGTGTGGGTCCATTTCACAGGTGAAGGTTAAATGGTGAGGTTAAATGATCTATAGGTCCATTCCAGCCTGGAAGGATCCACAACAGGAGGTGAGCCCCACCATTGCTAGGACTGGCTTTTAAACCCCACCCCTGCTTTCCAGAAGAGGCACAGGGGAGGGAAGACCACCTTTCACTCACCCTTGTTTTGGCTGTGTCACTAGGACAATCTGATCAGAACCTCTCCAGTTCTCTCTCCCTCTGTGTAAAGGAGTGCGCAGCACTGCACTGGGCCCTGTTCCACCTTCAAACAACCACAAGAACTGGGCCATCTCCAAATGCTCAACCTGAAGAGGGACCCGAGGCCCGGAACCAGCTCTGGCCCTATCCGGTTACTAACCAAACACTTGTCTTTCTTCCAGGCTGAAACTGAACGTGCCTGACTCTTGCTTGGAGCTCTTGATTAAGAACGCTCAATTTTTAACCCTTTCCCTGCAGCATTCTTTTTTCCTTCCACAGCACACAAAACACAAGGTACTAATTTGTCTGGCCGACTCTCTGCTTGCAGCTCGCCTCGCAAGGAGAGAGGCCTCCAGGAGCCCAAGCAGAACACTCTGTTTTCTGCTTAGCCTGCCTTAATTTTTCACTCTTCTTTTTTTGTATGTGTCACTTTGGATGTGAAATTCTTTCACCTCCTTTTAAAACAAAGGACGCCATTGTCTAGTGGGCAGGGAAGGAGCCTCTGGTTTGGAGGTAAGAGCAAGGTGGGACAGGAATCATCCCCGGGGTCACCCTGTGTGCAAGCATAGATATTCCCCAAGGTGGATACCCCAAGTCTGTGGTTGCTCCCCTCTAAATTTTCCTTCCAGAGTGGTGTGACGGTTAACTCTTCCTCTCAGACTCCTGTCTAGGGAGGAGACTGGCTTATCATTTTGTTCTTCTAACCAAAAGGTTTTTAAAAGACATCCCACCACCCAAACCAAATCAAATAAAAAAGCAACCTCAGGAAGTAATACTGTGGGAACAGTGGGGACCCAAATTCTCCCCACCCCAGGGTGGAGGACATCAGTGAAAGCGAACCGATGGGCCGAGCTTGGGCCTGTGGCTCAGAGGCCCAGTCGTCAGACCGTGTTGCCAGACGCAAGCTTTCCGCCTTCAGCACAGACTTTTTCTATAACAAACCCGCTTTGGGGCCATCCATCAATATGCAAGTACACACCTGGGAGATGGGGGACAAGTCTTCATTCTTCTGTCTTTGTAAAGAAGGAAATCGTGTTTCTACAATTGAATGATCGATCAGAGCACCTTTCTTCCCCAGGGCAATTTCCAAAAACTGGTGTAGACTCCTGCAGCCCGTGCTCTGCTGAGGTGACAAGCCTTCCCTGCCTACATCGTCCTCCTCTGACTCCTGAGGGTTGCTCTGGCTTCAAGGTTTTCACCCTGTGAAGCAAGGAAAGGAGGGCATAGACCTGTTCACTCACTACCACAGATAGGCAAACCAGCAGTCCTAAACAAAGTACCAAGGTTGCCACGACCATCGGAAAAACACGAGTGGCTGAGCCTAACTGCACCAAGGACTACAGGCGACCTCAGTTCACCGAGCCAGGAGAAGACTGTCGAAATGGAAAGAGCTGTGAAGGCTTCGTTGCCTGGCCTGAACTACCAACTGCCCTATGTCACAAGACGTGACAAGATGTGCCTCCTTGGGTTAACTTACTCTTTAAAGGCTGTTCTTTCCAGAACAGATGCCCCAGGGAGGAAAACACTCTTTGAGTGAATACACCCATCGCACACTTTCCACACAGGACCAGAAGAAAGTCAGGCAGTCCACCCTTCACTTGCAAGTTGAACAAACATGGTTGGCTGCTGCATGGGATGCCCGGTACTAGGTAGGTAGGTTGTCTATGAAAACAAGATGGAGCTGAAGCAGACACACTCCTGGGTTCTATGCGCCTATCGTCTGTCTCCTAGAGAAGATGTTTGTGTACTCACTTCCACCGTGACAGGACAGGGCCTCTGAGAGCTGGGAGCAAGGAAGGTCCTGGAGAATGCCCGTTCTGCCTTAGGGAAGTGTGTTCGCTACTTTTTTTTTTTTAACTTATTTTATTAGATATTTTCTTCATTTACATTTCAAATGCTATCCCGAATGTCCCCTATACCCTCCCCCAACCCTGCTCCCCTGCCCACCCACTCCCACTACTTGGTCCTAGTGTTCCCCTGTATGGGGCATATAAAGTTTGCAAGACCAAGGGGGGGCATCTCTTCCCAATGATGGCTACTTTTATGTCACCTTGACACGAGCTAGACTTATCAAGAGAGGAAGGAGCCTCAACTGAGAAAATGCCTCTATAAGGTCTGGATGAAGGGCATTGCCTTAATTAGTGATTGATGGGAGGGTCCAGCCCATTGAGGGTGATGCCATCACTGGGCTGTGGACCTGGGTGTTGAAAGAAAGCAGGCTGAGCCAGACATGAGGAGCAAGCCAGTAAGCAGCACCCCTCCATGGCCTCTGCATCAGCTCCTGCCTGCCTCCAGGCTCCTGCCCTGCATGAGTTCCTGCCCTCACTACTTTTTGATGATGAACAGTGATAAGAAACTGTAAGTGAAGTAAACCCTTTCCTCCTCGAGTCGCTTTTGGTCACGGTGTTTCACCCCAGCAATAGTGACCCTAAGACAGGAGGGGAGGGAGGCTCAGGCGCTCAGGGGTGTTCCTGGGAGAGAACAACACGGGTGAGCCTGCAGCAAGCGGTGAAGGGTGTTGAAGGGTCTGGGGCAGGGTTGACAGGCTGCCACAAATGAGCACCCAAATCAGGGGGAGGTTAGAACTGGTGTGTCAGGCCCCTCCTAACTGCACAGCCTCCACATTCAAGAGGCAAGTGTGACAGTGACCTGTGGGTAATTCTGCAGAGTGGCTGAAACTACCTAGGTTAGGCACCACCAGGCTGAGCTTGGGGCAGACGGGACCAGACCTCTGGTGGCTCTGTCGGGCAAGCCCATAGCTGCCATCTTTACCTGCTGAAGTCCCTGGCTAGGCACCTCTGTTCCCTTCATTTGTGGCTGACAGAGAAGCACATACCTGGAATAGCCCTGCTGTGGCAGGCCTGACATCCACCCCCACTTCTGCTCACCCACCCAGCACCTCAGGCAAGCGGCACACTTCCAGTGTGACAGACAGTTACAGCCTCCCACTTAATTATATTGTCACACAAGCTTCCAGAGATGGCTGAAGAGAGTTTTCTGAACGAAACTTAATTCTCCTCCCAGACCATTCACTGGCTGTGCTGTGCTCCCCCTAACACCCACACTCTAAAAGCTCCGGAGAAAAATTCCTGGAGTCCAACTGCCTGCTTAGTGTTGAAAGAGGGTGACCCCCCCATCATCCCCACCCCCCTTGTTTTTCAGTCACTCAAGGCTCACGTTTCTGTTTTCTGGGGCTGTACAAATGACAGAGGTGGAGAAGCCACCATCAGCAAAGTTCTAGAGAGAAGCAGTTTGGGGGAAGGGGTATAGACGGGGGGGGGGGGGGGAGGGGGTAAAGACTGGCTGAGGGTTGGGTCACTTCTACTTACCGGTTAGTCATCAAGACCCCAGGCCTCTTAATCTATATGACACCCTGAGGTTTTGAGGGTCCTGTAGAATATGATCTATTTCATGACCTTCCCAATGTCCGCAGCCCTAGCCCCACACCCCCGTTCCCCAGCATGTCTCCTGACTGTCCAGGTGAAGTTTTCATTCTTTCACTCTTAATTCAACCCAGACTTGTTTTGGGGAAAGGCTCCAGTTATACTCAACCCTTCCTGATGCGCAGAGAGGAGCAGCTCTGTTGAAGGTGCCCGCTGGGCTCCCGTTTCAATCCCAGGACGCTTCCCGAGTCCACCCAGGGTGCTGCGTTTGTCCCAGTTCTCTAGCAGGCCATTAACCTTCATCCTCAGGCCCGCCTCCTCCCAGCCTACCAGCATCTCCACCTCTCCCACCGACTTCTCTCCTGCTCCTCCCTGAGTTCACCTCCCACTCTGATTCACCTTCCTGGACCATCACCCTGAGACTGTTCAGGGCTCTAACCTTGACCAAGCCTTCATTTGCAAAGCCCCACGCAGTAGCTGTGGTGCCCCTTAAATAAATGCTGTTACCATCGGCAACAGACACCAACTCGCGCGTGTAGAGATAAATATATGTATGTTCTGGCTCCAAGTCATCTTAAGTAAAAATTACCACAACAGAGCTTAGCTATGTAGACCTTTTTTTTTTTTATTTCAATCAATATTGCCTCCAGCTAGCAAATGAGGAAGGAAATCACTGGGAAATGCATTATTCATGAGCTCGCCAGAGCGCTGATGACTGGCAGCGATAAGAACCCCAGCGTGAGCTGAGCGCGGCTGATAGCTCCCTATCAAGTCAATCTATCCAGCTCGCTTCCTGTTTTCTGAGCAGGAGATCGGCTCTCATCACTTCTCTTCGCCTTCATTTAGGAGAGAGGGCCATGCACCTGTGGGAACTGAACTTGTCTACTGCCGGGGTCATGACACGCAGGGAGAGGCGGGAGCAGGATGGATCTGGGGAAAGAGCCACAGATTTCTTCAGGGGACAAGCTGATGAGAGCTAATTAGAGTTCTGCCTTACAGCTCTTTAACTCAAGTCTTTAACACAAGCCTTCTTGTGAGTGTGAAAGATTCCCTCCCTCTCCGCTTCTGAGAAGTCCCACAAAGAGACAAAATCTCTGTGTGTTCATCAAGTCAGAAGGAGCCCTTCCCCCAGTAGAATTTTAGGAAAGGGTCCCAGAAGCCTGAACACAGAACAAAGTGTGGGACATTCTCTCCATTGGGCTCTCAACTCAGCAGCTGCCAGAGGAAAGGGGACTAGGGGGGGGGGGAAAGAGACCAGTTGGGTAAGGATGCCCGGGGTTACCCAAGATCCCCAGCTAGCTAGGTTCCCTACTACAGTAGAGTGCTCTACTACACCTTTGCCCTAGTAAGAAAGTCAGAGGCCACAAGAAGAGAGACCCAAATTATTTCTGAAATGCCATATGCCCTCCAGCGGAAAGTGGATAACGGAGGAATAAGAAAATTTGTTGGTTTCAAATTAAATTCCAGATCAGCCTCATGCATATACACCCAAGAAATGTGTTATGTAAATGAGTACAATGTTCCAGAGAGAGTATCGGTCAATTCCACACACACACACACACACACACACACACACACACATGGTGCTTGTGAATCCCAAGGCTGTATATGTAGGTCAGGGACAGAGATGCATCGTAGGGGACCTTTCCACCCTTGCTAATGAAACAGCACCGTCTCTTTGCTTGAGTCTCATTTGCTCCCGAACTTCAAGCAGGCTGGGTGGTTTGTATTGAGAACAGGGGTCTCAATACAATACCAGAGGTCCTTAGGTAGAGTTCCAAAGTTAGGGGGCTGGACAGGAGGACCACATTCAGGGATCCAGCCCTCTAGCCTCCTCTGTGGAATTAGAAGGGAGCCAAGGAAAAGCCCAACATCTCTGTTCTTCATATTCATGTCCTGCTGATATTTCATATACACATAAGGCTTGGAACAAGGATTGAGAAGCAGAAACATTATCCTGCTTACCAAAAAAAAAAAAAAAAAAAAAGAGGAATTCTTCCACAAGGATCCTTCCTCAAGCCTGACAACAAGGGTCCCCTTGTCTGAGCCACACACATCAGCCTGTAGCTTACTCAGACCGCAGCAGTTTCCCAGAGGAAAGTCCTACAGGATTCGCAAGCACAAGGAACCAGGATCCCTCCCAGTGGGCAGTGACTATCAGAGGGACAAATGACTCGCCCTGAGACGGTGCACCGTGCTCTTCAGAGGCTGCTGTCCTCTAGCTCTTGTCCATACATGGCATCTAAGACACAGAGCCTGGCAGCAGGCAGGACTAAGGCGGCTGGGACTCGTGAGAGTCCATGGCCAGGGATGTCCCTGGAGACAATTCTGTGTCTATTTCTTTTGTGGGTCACAAAGTGGCTGTATTATGTGTTGGCATGGAAAACAATGACTCAAAGCTTCTCCTGCCCCAAAGGCCCTGGGTTACATGTTCTGCTACAAAATAGCATGGAGCAAAGTAAGCCTAAAATGATTGCTCCCAGCCTACACAAGGATTTCCAGAACATTTCTCTCCTAAGAACTGTTCATTAGCAGGATGTATAAAAAAATTCTCATTTTCAAATAAAGCTGAAAAATACATACTATTTCTCAATGTATTCAATGCACAATGAAATATTGAAGGTACTGGGTACTGTAATAAATGAACTTTAACTTTGATATACTCAGCAGCTAACAATTACTAAGAATGGGACTTTTTTTTCCTGTTCTAAAACCAATACCCGCAGGACTAAGATTATTTTAGTTAAAGGTATATCAGCCTTCCCCCTCCCTATTTGAGCCTCTAAACTTTCTTTACCCCACCTCATCTAGATAAAACTAAGACCCTAAAAATATTGGTTGTGTGTCCCAAATAATACCCTCAGAATGCCTGCTTGACTGATAGGTCTAATGGCCCAGTTCATCCTATAGCCATGTCCCCAAACCATTGCATCATAACCTCGAAGGCTTTCTTACTTCATGGCTTGCATAGGTTCACCTCTGCCATACGCTTGGCTATCTCCAGCAGAGATGGCGGGGAGCCAGTTTCCAAGCTGATCCTTCAGGAGTGGTTGGTGGCTCTTCTCTCTCTCGTCCACCTGTGCCATTGCCACATGGCCACTCTCAGGGTGTCTGTTGACAAAGGCAATGACATTCAGAGCACAAGTGATCGTCTAAATGAGGCCAGCCTGGACCAGCCAGTCTACCGTCAGTCTACCACGAGACATATATCAGTGGACCCCAAGGGATGGCTCATATTGTCATCATCCTGAAGTGTTATGGAGGTGATGGGTAACTAAGATATTTCATAATAGAAATAGCAAGGGCTGTGGAGTTAGTGTCAGCCGTGTTTTAGCCTTGCCGCATGTCCACTGTCCTGTCCACTGTCCTGTCCACTGCATGGTATGCTACTTCCTCGAGTCCAACCATCTTCCTCTGTTGAACAAGAATGACCTCTGAGCATGAGCATCAGAACCACCTGAGGTAATGGATGAATCAAGCACCAGAACAGGGCCTGTCACACAGCAGGTGACTGACTCTCCTCGTCTGGAGTCCTGTTCAGCAGAGTGCAGCTTTGGGCTGGGGTTGCATTACTTCGAATTCTTCGTTGATAGATGTGAAGAATCTGATGTTTGCTGCGCAAACCTGGTGACCAGATTCCAGTCCTTGCAATTCACGTAAAGGTAGGAAGAGGGCACCAGTTTCTCAGAGGTGCCCTCTCACCTCCGCGCACACACGGTGGGGGGCACAGGTGTCCCGTCCGACCCCGTATCATACATAAATGTAGATAATAATTATTATAACTAAAAATAAAAATACTGTAATACACTCTGGAAACCAGTGCCCACCTAGACTTACCATGGGAAGAAGCCATCCTAATGCTTCCATTTCAATGCCAGGTTCTTCTGTGTCGTTTCTAACAGTCACGGGACGGCCCATTGAGTGAGCGCATTTATGTCATTCGGATGAGGAAAAACAATATAGATACTAGGATAAACAGGGTGACAGTGTTGCCTAACTTGTCACTATACTAAAATACTCCACGGAAACAACTTAAGAAAGGAAAGATTTATCTTGATGCACAGCTCAGAGGGAACAGTCCCTATGGTGGCTGGGGCTCCGTCCGTGGTGGCAAAGTCATGAAATGGCAGCTCCCGCAGTGGGAGAATTTATACTCCCTAAGGCCTGCCTTTATACCTATACCTACCAGCTAAGCCCCTGGTGTTGTATAACCTACCCCAAGGGCACCACTAGCAAGTATTGAAAGCCTGTGGGGGACCTTCCATATCTAGACTGTAGCAAAGATGTCATTGTAAAATAGCATAAAGTAATGTATGACCAAGCCAGCTTCTTCTGTGACTGCTGAAGAGAAAACATAAATACCTTAAAAAACAAACAAACAAACAAACAAACAAAAAACTGCAGCTCTCCTAGAAAACTGCAGTTGCCTAGGGGGGAAAAAAAGTGTCTGTTGTCTGAGAAATTTCATTTCTGAGGTGTGCCAAAGCCAGAGGCTCAAATTTACCTACAGACTCAAGAGGAGCCAGCATTGCAGGCCAGTCTTTCAAGGTTACAAGGGATCCGGATTGGCGACAATGTCCTCCTTGATGCCCCCCCCACCACCACCTATTTCTTATTCCTGCTGCTAAAGGGCGTCAAATGAGAGCCCACTGTCTGGCTTCCCTCAGCACCACGGTCAGCTTCCTGCCGCTCTGCACTTCCTCCTGTGAAAACAATGAAGTTCTGAAACAGCCTGGCCAACCAGTCCTGAGGTGGCCACACGCCATCAGCACCGCTCATACAGGAAGTCATAGGATCCTACAGCGGAAGTCCATTTCCAGTTATTACCACTAGACAAATGGCTTTTAAATTACACCCCAAAGGGTGGACAGGCCATTTGTCTTTGCAAGTAATGGCACAGAAATACAGTGCCACTGCTGTCCTCGCCTTGTGAAGGGGACAGGGTAGGGCCGGGGAGGGCGGGGTGGGGGGCGTGCAGAAAGAAGGCTAAACAATCCAGGGACTACAGTAGGAAAAAAAAAAAAGGAAGAAAAAAAAGAGAAAAAGAAAAGAAAAAGAAAAACTTGGTAGCTTTTCTGGAGCTAGACTGGGGCGCGTTGGGTAGGGGCTACACCTCTGAGAAAGGTGGAACTGGGGTGCCAGGGCTTTGGAGAACTGAACCCAAACCCTGGGATGGGGCAGGGGACTGAGCATTGCAGTGTTGAAATGTAGACCGGAAAAAGCCATATGGTAACCATGACTGGCCCTCAAGCAGGTACACAACCTGGACTTTAGCCTCAAAGATTCAACCTTGAGGGCCAAGAACTTCCAAAGAGGTGGCCAGCTCCCTGGCCAGCAGAGGGAGCTGTCTGGATTCTCGGCTCAGCCTCTCCTCAAGAGATACTAAAAGCTAGGAACTGCTACCTCGAGAGGCAGGCCTCAGCTCTCTGGCATGCTGTGGATTGGGCAACATTAAAGGCAGGATGTCTGCATTCCTCCTACCAGCTCTGAAGCCTTTGTTTGCCTTCTTAGTCAAGTTCTGTCAGCTCCTCAAGAGCTGAAAGGTCTAGAAGGTGAAGCAAGCTGTCACTACATGGCTTCCACGCTGACAGTCTGTCTCCATGCCATTTCAGCACGCAGCAAGCATGGGGGCATCACATCACGTTCCATCTCTCAGGTCCTGGCCTCCCTGGGGCCCCGCTGTCCCACAACTCCCAGCCTGGAGCCCAGAGAGTCATACTGAGCCGGTCCTCTGAGCACAAAAGCCACCAGCTTTCAAGGATAAAGTCACCATTGCCTCACACTGGTGGCTTCACCTTCTTCCTTGAAGGTGGGGAGGGTAGGAGGGTAGGAGGGGTGGGAGAGCACTGCTGCATAACACCCCCCCTTCTCTTCCTTTCTTTCCTGGAAGGATCCCATAGAAGCAGCCAACAAGACACTCCAGTGGGCTAACTTCAAGTCTCTCAAACCAGACTTCCACACTCATAGATATGCCTAGTGTGCAATGGACAAGCATCATGTATGTCCAGAGGAGTTACTGTTAGGGAAGACACAGATACAGTAAAAAAAAAATGAATGCAAAGTTTCCATGCATTTGCCAAGATAGTCAAGTGTTCTGGAGGAAACCAGATCCCTAGGTTCTTGCAGATCTGGCTCCACTCCTCTCTGCTGTTAGGGACACCTCATCAAAGTACAAAACAACAACAACAACGACGACAAAACTTTACCAAAAAGACGAGTGCCAAAGGATTTTTGCAAGTCTACAGAATAAGTCTCTCAAATTCTTCCTTTATGACAATTAAACACACACACACACACACACACACACACACCAAAAACATGGCGTTGTTGTATTTGGCTTCATCTTCAGCCCTTCATTTGGGTTATCTCCTTAAGCATGACAACTGCCCAGTGAACCACAGACCGTTATTACAGGCTATCTCAGAGATGGAGAGACAGGCCCAAGGTCACACAGCTTCACAGTGCTGACAGCCAGCTCCAGGGTCAGCAAATGTGATGACGAAGAGGCTTCACAGGCTGTTCATCTACTCAGATGAGCATCATCTCTCCAGCTCTCAGAGAGCATGCGCAAGGCAGAGAGAAATCATTTCAAATAAATACAAATCCAAGATGAGGCGTCTTAGCTATTCAAGTATGGTGTTCCTATAGGCTGGACTTTTGAGCCGAGTTTCCTGTGAGAATCAGGTTAAGCACACTGGAGTCTAACAAGAGTTCTGGAGGGAAGCTCTTGGTGTAGCTTTATGGATCTCATGGGCTTCACCAAACTGACACAGTGCTGTGGTGGGCCCCATTTCTATAGAGGCAAGTGGCTTCTTGGTAGGTAGCAAATGAAAGATATGACATCAAGTAACAAATGTGATTTAAAATGAGGTACGCAGTCAAAGAACAGACTCAAGAGAAATCCTGTTTTCCCATGGATTCCTAAAGAGGCTCTGGAAAAATTGTCCAATCTCACTTCCAAAAGCTGGTTCCTAGTTCAGTATGTTAGCCTACCTCAGAACTGCTCTTGTATGAAGCAAATAGAGGTTGGTTTGATCCACAGGATCAAGGGGGAGGTAACAGCCACGCAGGAGGTGTAAGAGAAGACAATGGGAGGACCATGATGCAAGATCCAGTGGCTTCGGTGGAAAACGTATGTATGTAGTAGGGAGAGACCCTGCCTGCCCATGGTCCATGCACTGCTGTGGACAGCAACAGGTAGGATCAGAAGTCCCTGGTTGGATCCCTGAGGCTGTGGGACTTTTTGTTAGCACTGACCTGAGATTTCTTTGTCCACCTGTGACTGAATGCTCACCACTTGTGGTTTGAATATGTTTGGCCCATGGGAAGTGGCACTATTAGGAGGTGTGGCCTTGTTGGAACACGTATGTCATTGTATAGGCAGACTTTGAGGGTTCCCAGTACTCAAGCTCTGCCTGCCTGCAGATCAGGATGTAGAACTCTCAGCTCCTTCTCCTGGAACGTGCCTGCCTGGACACTGCCATGCTTTCTGCCACAATGATAATGGACTGAACCTCTGAAACCAAAAGCCAGTCCCAATTAAATGTTGTCCTTTATAAGAGTTGCCTGGGTCATGGTGTCTCTTCACAGCAATGAAACCCTGAGTAAGACACCACCCCACCAGCAATCATGTCTGCTTTCTTCTCCCCCAAACTCCCCAAAAATCCATGTCTTAAAACGAAGCCCTCAAGGCTAGGGTGCCATTTAGCCAAGGATGTGGAGAAGGGAAGACTTTAAATATGTGAACATTGCTATGACTTGGGTGCACCAACCAATCAGAACAGAGCTCCATCACACCTAGTCACTTCTAACTTGGCATTTTAACCTTAAGTTTGTCCCATGTTGGAAAGAGTCATTTCCAAACATCTGCTAAGAAGGCAGCGCAAGTCTTGCGGCCTTCAATCCCTGCTCATACCTCATGCACTGTCCCCAATTCCTATGTCCTCCAGAACAGACCACCAAAGGACATAATAAGGAACCACTCATTCTGGCCTTCAAGATATAGTCCCACCTTTTGCCTTTGAGTGTGCCTCTCTTCCCTCTGTCACTGACCTCTTCTCTAATGCCAATTCCAACAATGCTTTCCTCTATCCATCAGTGTTTGCATCTCTCCTGGGATTAGCACTCATGTTATGAAGCTTAGCTCCTGCCTGCACATTGATGACTACTTAAGCCATTAGTTCTACCTGACCACACCTCTGAGGCTGGATGCTTATTAACGGCGAGCTCTTCTTACAAGCAGGGAAGGGCTGAGCACTCTGTAGGCATTCAAACAAATCCACAGGTGTTTGCTTTGGAGTTATGTCCAGACGCTGTCAGTCTCCTCTAAAGACAAGCCTCGGCTTCCTCATCTACATAATGAGAAGCAGAACTATTGTCACCTGTCCGTGAGAATTACCAGGGAACGGAGTCTCATCATCGAGGGATGCTCCAGGGACTCTAGTTGGTTAGTAGTGGGTCAGACTCAACCTTGATTTTCATCTAACGGTGATGTTGTTGTTGTTGTTGTTGTTGTTGTTTTCTTTTATTATCTTAAGCATTCCAAGTGATTTCAACATGCAAACAAGGCTTTGAACCCTCTGGTTTAGGTCATCCAAACAGTCCTGTGGAATCCCATGACAGAAATGAATAGGATGCCATTTCGCCATGAAGTCTTCTTCGAAGGAATGTCTAGTTCAGAGCCCTAGTGACGCACAGGGATGTGAGAGCCATGGTGGATGCTGTATCTGTCAGCACTCAGTCCTCGCTGTCACCAGTACCTGTGGCAGATCCTCCCTGGGCTCTGGTTTCAAGCAAGGTCTATCTACAGAAGAGTCTTAGACCTAGATGAAAGGGTTAAGGCTTCCCACCAAATCAGTCATTCCCCACACCCCTCAACACATTACGTGCTCTTTAAAGTGTCAAGGAAAGTTCAGGATCGCTCTTGGCAGGTAGTGCCAAAATTCTTGCCTGAACATATTGGATTATAAACTATGTGGGTATGACAAGCATATCTGACAGATCAAATGCCTAACACTGAGATGATGTGTAAAAGCAAGACACGGGTTTTCACTGTTGTGGTTTAGAGTATGGGTTGTTTCGTGTGTTTCCCGAGTGTTTTCATTCTTTGCTCCTTCTTAAAGCATGCTCCTGACTTTGAGTTGTGACATCAATTAAAAGCTAAGCTAATAAAAACCCTAAACCCACAGGAACACATTAAAGGCCACTTAAGAAAGCTGGTTCCGGCTTCTTTTCAAAGCCAGATCTCAGACACCAGAGCATGCTGAGCTACAGGCCTGCTTGTATTATTCCCTGGGTCTAGAGTCTTTTTTTTTTTTTTTTTTTTTGGTAACCCTCACCCATTGTGGGGTTCATAAATGGGGCAAATTCACATTCTCTCTTTTTTTTTTTTCTTTCTCCCCTCTTGCCCTCTCCCCAACGTGTTGAAACAAGCTCAGTAATTGCATTACCAGATTTCCAGGGTTAGCTTTGGGTTCAAGGGAAAGAGCTGGGTTTGACTCAGATCTGTAATTAGTGTGGGAGGGTAATTAGTGGCGCACATCTCAAGCAAAGCCGCTGTCTACAAGGGGCCCAGAAGACTTGTCTATTTGTTCTGTTCCATCAGACAATTTAATCAAACACTGAGTGCTTTACTCAGAGGCTTCACAAAACAAATATTTGCTGACTGATTGAGTCATCAAACAACTGGTCAATTCAGTTAAACCAGCTCTTTTGCTGTCCAGCGAGCCAAGGAAAGAAAAAGGTTCCAGGTAAGTTTTTACGTTTGAGATGATTACTTTATTGCAGAGGGGCTCAGGGGAAGGCGCTGGGGACGCTCTTTTCTTTCCTCTTAATGCCTTTCCAAAGTAAATACCATTTAACAAACAGTGGGCCACAAAATGGAGCCCAGAAGACTGGTCTACAAGAGACAGTCATCTCTTGGCTGCATAAAGGCACACATAATGGGTGGTGTGTTCCCTGGGGGTCTCCCCCATGAGAGGTATGAAGACCATGTGCCCCATGTAGTGGAGCAGCCGCAGACCCTGAGGCACGCTCTAAGTACTAAGGCAAAGAAACCATGGCTTCCCAGGTGTGGACAGGATGCAAACATGCATCTACGGACAGCAGGTCCAGGCGCTGGGGCCCTGCCGTCTCTGCTGTCTTTGCCACAGTTAGCAGAGAGCCAGTGCCTGACTGGAGGCCCTGCTCTTCCCATGGTGGAGATGCCCAGTGGGGAGCAAAGTGTTTCAACACACTTTATTTTCCATTCTGAAGCTACTGACCAAGAATCTTTGTGTTTGTTGGGACCAGAAGAAAGCAGCTTGCCCCAAAGCAAAGCAGGGCTCCAGCTGACCTCGGAACACCTGCATGGAGGCTCTCTGCCCTGCCTGAGGAATGGCAGGGTCACAGCTTTCCATGAAGAGCACCTTAAAGTGACATGATGTCAAAGTCCACTAGTCCAAGAAACGACAAACCGCCTGGCACCTGGGAACGATCCCCTCAGTCTGCACGTTGTTGAGAAATCCGTCTCACAAATCACCTAGTGTTTGACTTGAAGTCCATTTGTTAATTTGGTAAACACGGACATGATGCTGACAATACTTCCTTAATCCAGGCAGGAAGGAAGTATCTAGTGTCAGGCAACTCCAGGGCCTCTCCCGACCCCCTCACCTGAGGACTGGCTGGGGTGCACCTGGAGGTGACTGGGAGGGAGAGTGTCAGCTTAGGCAGACAGAAGAAAGAACAAGGATCCATCCAGGGGCTGCTGAGCTCCCAGTGTACCAGTCCTCTTTGGGGGGGGGGGAGGGCACAAAGATAGCCCACAGAGTCCCTCATTGTGGGAGAGAAGCTTTCAGAACATAGAGGACTTCTCTTATTTCCTGACTAATTAGATCTCCAAGCCTGCCCCTGGGACCAGCTGTAATGATTAATTTTATATGTCAACTTGGCTGAGTAGAATGCTTAGATATTTGGTCTAACATTCAGGATGTCAGACGACATTAAAATGTATACCACTAGACAGAGTAAAGACGTATACACCCCAGGACTGGGGGTAGCCTTGTCCAATCAGCTGAAGGCCTCATAAGAGCAAAGACCCATTCCCCAAGAACCAGGAACTCAGCAAGCAGCCTGCTTTTAGACCCGACAGAACTCTTTCCTGAGTCTTCTGCCTCCTGGTCTACTCCGCACACATACTACAGGCTCTAGCTTTTTGGAAACTGTAAGAAATAGTTTCCGATCTGATTTTACAGATGAGGAAATAGTCTTGTGAGATTGGGTGCCAAGACTGGGCCACTGAGACACCTACTGAGCCCAGTCTTCTTACCTGTTCTTACGCTTTGGGTAGATGCGAGTATCCCCCAAAGGCTCCTGCACTGAAAGCTTCATCTTCAGTGTGCTGAAAACTGGGCAGCTTTGCTCTACCCTAGTCTCTCTTCTATAGTGTTCTGCCAGCCCACACCTACAGTGAGGGCCAAACAGCAAATCATGACCCAAAGTAAACCTCTCCTCCTTTGAGTGATTGACTATCTTACTGTAGCCATGAAGCTTGCTGACACATTCCTCAAATTCCTCAAGTGAGATTTCCCTTTAATGTTTTTTTATTTTAAAAAATGTACACACACACACACACACACACACACACACACACACACACACAATTACACTGTTCCCTGCCTTTGCAATGGCCTCCATTGTCTTGTCTTTCCAAGACATTCTACACCTTCCACATTCCTGTGAGACCCAAACTTCCATGCTTCATCTACCTTAAATTCATTGTTGATTTCTCACAACCAAAACAGTCCTTCTCAACAGAGAAGACGAAATTAGGTATTTCCTATGAAAATTTACACACACACACACACACACACACACACACACAACTGTTGTGCACATGTGGAGGTCACAGGACAGCTTCCAAGAGTCAGCTCTCTCTTTCCACTATGGTTTTAGGGACTTGACTCATACCAAGCGTGTGAAGCAAGCAGTTTTACCTGCCAGTCCATCTTGTAGCCCCAGAGTTTCATAGTAAATGCATACTCTCCTCTTCTCTGTTGAGAGGGGCTGTTTTGATTGCTTTTCTTCCTCTCCAGTGGGTTTATTTTTGTCTCCCCGATGAGTCAGTGCACACAGCAGACTAAAGTCTCCTCATTTAGACCTTCCTTTGTTCAAAACTCTAGCCAAAAATAAAGTTGCTAGATTCTTTTTCTTCTTTTCCCCAAGACAGGGTTTCTCTGTGTAGCTCTGGCTGTCCTGGAACTTGCTCTAACTTTGAACTCAGAGATTCACCTGCCTCTGCCTCTTGAGTGCTGGGATTGAAGGCATGTGTTACCACCACGTGGAGCTATGTTCTTATTATACACTTGAAAGCAAATAATTCTGATGGTGGGCATTTAATCCAGATGACAATATTTTACTCAGTCATGGGATGGAGGTGTCAATCACAGGCTGGAGGTGTCAATCATGGGATGGAGGTGTCAATCATGGGATGGAAGTGTCAATCATGGGATGGAGGTGTCAATCATGGGATGGAGGTGTCAATCACAGGATGGAAGTGTCAATCATGGGATGGAGGTGCCAATCATGGGATGGAGGTGTCACTCATGGGATGGAGGTGCCAATCATGGGATGGAGGTGTCAATCACAGGATGGAAGTGTCAATCATGGGATGGAAGTGGTATCAGTCCATGAACATGATGGCAGGTAGAAGCCTACTCTTGTGGCCAGTGGCTGTAGGACGGAAGGCATGTCAATCATAAATTGAAAAAAAAATAAAAACACCTTTTTTCCCCAAATCTCCGCTACAGAAATCACACGAAAGCCTCAGGAAATATACAAGCTCCCCTCAAGGCCCTAGACCCAGAGCCTCATTTGTCTCTTTTCCCTGAAATGGCCTAAGGACACAACTAGACAATTTGTGCACTTAACAAAAACCTTCCCCACTCTTCTATGTCCACCTCTCCCTTCTGTGTGCTGTGTACTTGCTGAAAGGCCCTTTCTTATGAAATCAGTTGATGTGGTTTGGACATGCAATGTCCTTCAAAAAAAAATCTGTGAATTGAAAGGTTGGCTCTCAGAGGGTAGCCAGTCACTGAGAGGACCCTGAAGGCTCTAATCTGAGGAACGGATTTATCCCTTGATGGATTGAAAATCTAATGGCATAATTGGAAGGTGGAATCTTGGAAGAAGTAGGTCACGGGGGCATGCTTTGGGGGCTGTCCTGTTCTGTGGTCTGCTTTGGCTTGCTTGCTGCCTCCTGGCTGTCACTCAGTGATGAGACCTGCTCTACCTCTCTGGGTCAACTCTCGGCCTCAAATAGGCCCACAAGAGGGCCACGTGAATACTCACCAAGTCCTCTAAAACTATCAGCCAGCACACATTCTTCCTTCTTTTCTCTTTTCTTTTCTTTTCTTTTCTTTTTCTTTCTTTCTTTCTTTCTTTCTTTCTTTCTTTTTTATTTTTTTTATTTTTTTATTTTTTTGAGGTTTTTCTCTGGGAGGAGGTTGGGGTACTTGGGGTTGAGCCTAGGGCCTCACACATGCTAGGAAAGCTCTCTGCCACCAAGCTCCTTTCCCAACTATTTTTGTTTTGAGACGGGTGGGTTCTTAACAAGTTTCCCAGCTAGCTCTGAACCTATTCTTCAGCTTAGGCAAAGTAGGTTTGACTTAACTGATGATGCTCTTACCACAGCTCCCCTACTTACTGGGAATTACTAGCCTGCCCTACGTCTGGCTTCTCATTTATTTAAATCAGGTACACGCAGCATTGAGAAAGGTAACACGCTATTGTTAATATCACAACCAATAAACATAAGAAATGAGGAATCTAATGACTTTGTACGAGCCTTTCTCTCCACAGCGCATGCTTTCCTGTTTGCATCCTTACTACTAGATGGCCACTATGCTGACTGGGTGACAAGTGTCACCTCATACCACCCTATACAGGATGAGGACAGTGAAGTCAGAGATATTAAATGGCTTGCTTTGGCTTGCCTGACACCACAGCACTTGTGCGTCTCTCCTTCAGTTCCCCTAGGTCAGAGATGATATGTAACCTCTTCTGCTCATATGCCGTGGGTGGCTCAGTAGTCTGCACAGTGAATGTTATGTAGATGAACAGCGAGCTGATGGCCTCCAGGTTAGACTTCCCCATACAGGTCTGGAGTTCCACTCAGTCAGCCCTGAATATCTTTGCGGGCCCTGATGGATAGAATATAGAACATATCCTCTCCGCCTCTGAAGCAGCCAGGACTCTGTACCAATTGCACCTTCTGCCTTCTTTCAGAGAAGAAGTAGTCCTTTTTCTCCAGGATGGACGCCAAGCAATTAACATTAAAGAGCAAAGGTTCTTCCTGTTAATCAGAAACCCAGAAGGTGGCCGTACCCTTACCATAAGCCATGTTGTTTATCCAAGCCCTGTCTGGGATATTTGTAAATGTGCTACATGCTCTCTGTCTTGGGAGAATAATTACGTGAGTCCCTGTGAGCCAGTGCTTTCCTCTCTTCAACTAGAGAACCCCAAGGCTTGCTTCCTTTTTGTCCAGATTTCGACTCAGGTTGGGGGATGGGGAGGTAGATGTTTCCTCTTGTGCAAAGATGCTAACCAAGGAGAAGGCCAAGGCCAACAGCATCTGGCATTCCTCACATGAAACCCAGAGGCTCTATGCCTGATGCCAGGACTCGGCAATGCCTTTCCTGCCAGGGGATTATGTTCATTTGCACAGGATCTGGGACAGAAATTCCAAAGAGATGATACTGGAAACCAAAGGCCTATAGCATATTAATAATACAGACAGGAAGGCTCCCTCGGCAGCTGGTAGCAAACATATATTAAATAAAGAAAGGAACCTGGCTCTAGCCCAAGACACAGCAATCCAGCCAGGTCATTTTAGATTACAAATAGAAACAATTAAACCTTATTGGGTTTATTACAGACTTTGTCTCTGGTTAGCTATTAGGTTTCTGCACTTACATGCTAATTTCTGAGTCAAGGAATCAGAAATCTCCCCAGATTAGGTATCTACCACAACTCAGCAGGCTGCGCAAATCAAGTGGTATTTACACTTTCCTGAACGTTCCCTGCTTATGTGGGGTGCAGCACTGAGCGGAAGCCAGTCAAAGGAGGGCCAGGTTACAAAGGCAGAGGAGAAACTTCCATGCTGGATTCATAAGGGACTGCAGTTGGGAGGCATGGGGGAAACCTACCTCTGACCAATTCTAATAGCAGTCTGCCTGAATACCTCAGCACTCACCTTTCCTGACTCCAAATCCCCCATCCTACACCCACCACTGCTCAGCCAGCAGCCAGCTCACTATGTTAATGTCAAAAGCAATCACATGGTTCAGTCTGTCTGTCGGCTCTTCCATCTATAAACTAAGATGGCTCTGGCCCATCTGGGTTCCTCTTTGAGCTCAGATCTCAAGTTGTGGAGGTTTGGTTACTCATCCTGGGCTGCCTCATCTGTAAAATGGGGACCCCCTTCTGAACAGAGATAATAAGACAGTCTGACAACCCCTCCTGAACACCACTCACTACTGTCCTATGTCTACTTTTATTTGGGGACATTATTTTCCACTCAGGATGTGGGAAGAGAGTGCCCATCTGAAAACCTTAGAGAGCAATAGCCTATTTACTGCACTCTCTTACTAGGTCCTCAGAGCAGCCCTCACACGGGTCCAGGACAGGCATATCTCTAGATCATTCACATAAAGAGAAATGGAAGCGCTAAAGTTTTGTTTTCTTTTAAAAATACTAGATAAGTTGAACATGGGAGGCAGAGGAAGGCAGATCTTTGTGAGTCTGAGACCAGCCTGGTTTACATAGTAAGTTCTAGGCCAGGGACACAGAGTGAGTCCCTATCTAAAAACAATACAAACAAAACACTAGACAGAACCAGTTCAAAGATCTGAGAGCCTGATTCCTGTCAAAGCTACACATTCAGTAATTATGTACTGAGGCCCGCCTCATGCTGGGCCATTGGCTATGAATCTGTTCTACCTCCAGTTCCAGGTGCTCTTGGGGTTCCACCACCCTTAGCTTGCCCAGTAGATCCTGAAATTTCTGAAACCAGAGTCTCGAACTGAAAGGACCCGGCCTCAGTGGCACATCTTAGGGTTTAAAAGCATCCCTATAACATATGTCTAAGAGAACAGAACACTGGTCTGTGGGCACTTCAGCCAAATAGCTGGCTACAACAGCACCCCTCCCACCCCCGTGAAGTCTCAGCTTATTGGCCACAGAGGATCCTCAGTTCATCTGACAGCTTCAGAGGCTGGGCATCTATGAAATACCTTTGGTTTCACTGCCCATTTGAAACCTCTTCTACATTTTAGTTCCTGCTAACTCAGCAAGACAAACATACTTTGGGTTAGCACAGGCAGAGAGAAGATACTGTTGTTCTTAAATCCAGTTCACTGGCAGCCAAATCCGGTGTGCTCTATCTATCAACTATCCATCCATCCACCCATCCATCTATCCATCCACCCACCCACCCACCCACCCATCCATCCATCCATCCATCCATCCATCTATCTATCTCCATTCTTCCCATAAGCTCCTTGCTCCAAACACATTTATCCACTCACACCCATTTGTATCCCACAACAGGGATTAGTGAGCAGTCGGTACAGTAGTGAGGCCACAGAGGCAAAAGACATAATGAGGGCCAGCAGCTGCACAGAGCTCAGTGCTCTAGACCTCTGCATCTACCTTGGCCTCATTGCCCCAGGAACTCCTTTGTAGGAGCTCCTAATCATTGGCTCTGTAGTCACTGATCTCAGACACCAGATCGGATGTCTAGAGGTCCCCACATTAAACTGTAGGTCGCAATTCATCGTGATCCCTCACTCCAGCCTATACTTTATGTGCTTCAGGGGACACCCAGTCGATGGTGAGAGAGATAAGTCCCTGCCAGGGGCCTGGAAGGTGAAGGATTGCTCTAAAATGGAAAAAGTTACTCAGGTCCAAAGAGAAGCAGCTGGTTCAAAACCTCAGGGAGGAGAGGGAGCCACCCCAGGGGAACTCCACTTTAAGTCTCCATTTCTCTCCTTCTCAGAACCCCATGAGGAAGATACACATGGCCCTTCTCTGTCTTTCAGGCAGGCTCCTAAGAACAGGGTATGGGGTCTTGACTCTGAGTTCTCATCTGTGACAGGAGAACCACTCTCAACCGAGGAATAAGACACAGGGTCAGTGTGCACCATTCCCTGGAAAGGATGACCCTTGAAGGAGTGAGAAGGTAATTTTTTTTTAAATCCAGTGGACTGTGAACCTGCAGAAAATGCTTCATTTTATGCCCAGATAGTGACATCTACTTGAGAGAGAGGGTGGCAGAGAAGGATTTAAAAAAAAAAAAAAAAAAAATGTGTGTAGTAGCTCTTTAAGAAGGAGGAGCCCTGCATGGAGCTAGCTATTCAGAGAGGAGCTACCCCCTGGCTCCTCATTTGAATGAGAAGCCAAGATGACTGACCTAAAACCTAAGATGCAAGTCTCCTGCACCCAGCTGACTCTACTTGCTCATAACCCCAGGACCTGGGACTCCATCCTTCTTGTTGTGTCCTCGGGCCTCAGGGTCATTTGTCCCCAGGGGCACCATTCACAGTCACCATGAAGCCTTGCACACAGGCACACCCAGACAAGCTGATGGTAGGGCCACTGCACAGCAACATCTAGACACATCCCTAAATGGTTCCAGCTGTCCCAAGGACCTGTACTATATGAGGTGAGACCCTGCAAGGTTTCATTGTGGAGGCGAGGACAGCCAAAGGGCATTCCCTAAGCTTTTTTCTATTGTCCCCCACTTGATGAAAGACTTGTGGTTAAACCTTTATCTTCCATAAACATTGAAAATGTGGTTACCTTGATTTCCATGTCTCATTTTCGTTTTATTAAAAAAATGGCTTCCTTGCAGTAAAACATCTGATACTCTGGATGTTCTGCTGAAAACAGATGTTTCTCCATGTAATAGACGTCGGCAGGCCTCTGTGCACCCACCCGCCTCACACTCACACTCAGACACACATGCACACATGTGTGTCTCATGAAGAATCAGGGCAGAGTTGGCTCCCGAAGGGCCATATTATCTGCACAGCCACAAAGGCCTGGGGCTGGAGTCCCTACAGCCAGGACACCTATGAGTCAAGAGGCCAGAGAAAACACACAAACACCAACCAAGGCAGTCCGGAGGCCTGAAACAGTGCCTAGAGCTCATGGCTTCTAAGTCCCTGCTCTAAATGTGTCTCCTACATCTTGGTGCCCTGCTGGGTCCTGTCAGACCACAAGGGAGGACGGGGCACGTCAGAGCACTCTGCTCTTTCTTTTTCTGTGGGAGATAGGACAAGGTTTAAAACCAGGCAGGCACAGTAAAACCCCACAGAAACCCCACAGCTGTTTTTGCCAAAGCTTCAAATAGGTCTTTGCCCATCTTTCGTCCCTTCCTTCCAAGCCACAGTCTTAAGCTGAATAGAGGTCTGCAGGGGCCCGGGACCTTTGGGAAAGCCCAGCTTTCTGTTCCCCACACTGGACACATTACGTCCACCAGCTTTTCACTTCAGACATTGCTCAGTCTTTTCCCCGGAAATCGGATTCCCCATTCCCTCTGAAGGCCTTCCAAGAACTTGCCAAATCACCAGAACCCCATTTCCTTTCTTTCAATATATATACTTTCAATGAGACTCTGAAAAATGAAGAATTATAAACACACAAGAGAATCGCTCACCAACTGCCCATTCTGGCTGGAAGGACTCTTCCACCTCCACTGTGCCCTGACAGGGTACCCGGCTTCTCCTCAGCCTGCTTCTTTCTATTACCTGTCCTCTCTCCTTTCAGGCTCACGTAGGATGCTGCTCGGTTCTCCCTCTGAGCCACGTTTTCCTACAAGCCGATGTCTCATGCAAGGGCTTTCCTGAAATAGCCTTTGTGTATGTCCATATAACCTCATTCTCAATAGGGTTTGTGAAAGTTTCCAGTGGTTCAAATAAGACGGGGCGGGGGGAGGGGGCAGTAAGTGGAGGGGCCTTTAAAGCAAATGAAAAAAAAAAAAAAACAGGTAGAAATATAAGATGATGCATGAATCCTTGCTAAGAAGAACTACAAATTTGACTCTGAGCTCCCAGATACTCCAAAAAAGAAGTAATTCTCCAGTTAAAGAACTCACTGCAATGCTAAGGTAAAGTACTCAGAATGAATATTGTAATGTCTCAGGAGAATCACAGTTATTCCGGGGATTGGCAGGGGATGGGGAGTCTACAAAGCAGTTTTCCCATGGATTTGCAAAGGGAACCCCAAAGGTTGTGGTATGCAGGTGGTTTTCATCTTGAAAGCCCAAACCAAAAGGATCAACTAGATACGTCTTCAGACCATGTTCATTTTAGATTGTAAAGAAATGTACTAGACAAAGCAAGTTTTCCTGGTTGAAGGGCTCCATCCTGTGCTCTGAAGGCCATCCAGGCCCTTGGTCCCTCAGATGGCCCAGGCAGAACATGAGTCACTGTTTTGCAATCTTTCCAGAGGTATGAGTCCCCAGAGGGCTAGTGATGTCAGGGATTCCACAGCCTGAAGCAGACAGACTCCCACAGAATCTTAAGGACAGAGCTGGAGTCTGGTGTGTGGCCCTAAATGATCTCATGGCCAGGCAAACTTTGGAAACCAGGCCACACACCAGCACCTCACTCATTAGGCTGAGTTGTGTGGTAAAACCTCATCCTGGGTATATGACCTTCACAGAAAGTGGGAGTCCCTGTGAATGACTCTGACGAGAGAAACACTTGGGGGACAAGAAACTCTCTGCCTTAACTTGTTTCCTTCCCAGAAACAAGCCTCCTACCTCTACACAGGCTCCCCCACCTCACCTTGTCCTCCCTGCCGTTGGGGAAGCGGGTATTCTCCTTGTACCTCTACACAGGCTCCCCCACCTCGCCTTGTCCTCCCTGCCGTTGGGGAAGCAGGCATTCTCCTTGAAGAGACAGAGATCACTGGTGACCCCACCAGAGAGCAGAAGGAGAACTGCAGCCAACTGGTCTACCACGATGCACTGTCTAGAAGACACATAGGCCAGCACAGGCTCCCACAGACCCTGCTCTCAGCACGTTACCTCCACCCTGCAAAGTACTTGAAGGAACTGCCATGGATCCAGCTGTTTGTCAGACATCTCATGTGTAAGAGCTTGGGGGCCTGATCCCGATACAGAGCCTGTTGCTCCCACTTAAAACCTGTGTGTCATTGGGAAGTTCTTTACTTCGTCAGAGGCCGTTTTCTTCATTTGTAAAATGAGGTGGAGCTGCTGTCAAGGGTTCTGCCGGGCAACATGTGCTTCATTGTACTGCAATAATAAGAACCCCGAGTGTCAGAAGATTAAAACAAAGCGTTATTGTATTTATCCAGGCAAAGTCAGGTCCTGATCCAGAGACTTCCCCAGGGCAACTGTCCTCTGAAAGAAACTTCCACTGCATAAGCTGTTTCAAGCATTCGTCTGTCACCCTGTCAACTGCTTGCTTCCCAGAGGCCATTCAATACATCAGCCTAGACACATCACTTCCACACATCAGTCACTGGCCAAAACTAACCACAGGGTCCTGCCACCAACAAGGGTGTATCCGAGGACAATCATAGAGAAGACCCAGCTGTAAGGAAACGTTAAAAATGGTGATGCTGAATGAGGTACTGAGAGTAAAGAAAAAAAAAGAATAAAGATAATAAAGTGATAAGTATTTTAAAATAATAAAAGATAATAAAATAATAAAAATAATTTTAAAAGATAATAAAAATAAACAAAATAATAAAAATAAAGATAATAAATAATAAAATAATAAAGAAAAAATGTAAATCTATAGTCTGGTTTTTGCCAGCATGTTCATCTCTTGCCTTTTCTTCTGGTCTGGTTTTCTAAGCTATGGTCTCACTTCTTAGCCCATGGATTCTCTCACTCTCTAGGCTCAGGCTTGCTTGCCATTTCTCCTTTTATGGTGTTCAGTACTCATCATGAGACACACATCAGCCACAGCAAGAAATCTGGATGTTACAATGGCAAGAGGCTAAGTACACAATCACACACACACACACACACACACACACACACACATCACACACACACATCACACACACATCACACACACACACACACACATCACACACACACACACACACTCACACACACACTCACACTTGTCAGAGGTTAGCCATTAATGTTTTATCAGCACCATCATCATTGAACTGTGATGCAGGTGGGAGCTGAGATGTTTGGGGTTAAACACATAGAAAATAACATTCTTCAAGGGATGAAGTGATGGATCTTGATCCCAAAACGTCACTATCTTACATGTGCGAATGGCACTGATGCTCCTGCTGAGCTCCCTGGGTTCCAGAAAGGCCGCTGAAGAAGGACAGGATCCTGGCCCTTTGTGCTGTGACATCCTAAATGCAGTGTTTTAGGCTTCGGCTAAACATTGACAGGTGCCAGATCCTTTGGTATGTGTCTCTAGGAAAACTCATCAGCAGATTCCTTTGAAGATCACAATTGTTTCTCTCTATCCCTCAGGGTTTCTCTCTTCAGAAGTCTGTCTGTCTTCCACCTCCTAATTCTCATTACAAGGATAATGGACATAGCAGCAGAGTACACAGACCAATACCCTCCAGCTTCCAGCTCACTGGAAAGAAGCTGCCAGATGCATTTGGGGTATGCACAGCTTCCCTGGACGTTCCCACTGAAGCCAGAGCTCTGGGGAACTGCTCGTGGCCACACTAATCGTAACAAGGCTCCTTCCACCATCACTCCACTTTAATGCCAGCTTTTATGCGGGCATCTGGGGATGTGTGTGCTTACGAGCAATTTGTAATGAAAAAAAGCCTGACCTGCAGTGGAGCTGGGAGGAGAGGGACCCAGAACACCAGGAAAGAGGGGCCCCTTCACAGAGGCCGCCCCAGGCTCTGGGGACAGGGCAGCCGCCCTGGGATGTTTAAGATACCATTTGATCTCTTGTTAAGTCCCACATGGCTTCAATTTCCATGTGCTCTGAAAGAGAATGGAATTAAGAGTCAACAGATCCATTGTGTCTTTCATTAAAGATGGGCTCTTAATCTAAAAGGAGAAGAAGAAGAAGAAGAAGAGGAAAGGGAATTCCACTCATATAAAGCCTACTATGTGCCAGGACCATGCTGAGAGCTATACCATCTCATACAAACGTCACAGTAACTTACAGAATTGAGCTTTGTTATTATCTACTATGGTAGATTACAAAAAAAAAAAAAAGTTTAAAATAGCCAATGTTTTGTATCATGTCCCATTAAAAACTGGAGTCAGTTTCTCCATCCTTTGGATCAAGTTTCATGATTTTTCTCCGGTCAGTGGGGCATTCAGCAACATCATGCAAGTGGGTCTTTGAACACTTTGCCACTATGTAAGTACAGGTTGGCTTCCTACAGAGCTAGTGGCCAAAGAGAGGAGAGTCAGCTAGTCCAACCATCACAGCTAGCGCCACAGGCATAGGAGTGGACTATCTTGGACCACCAAGATGCACAGAAAGATAGCCCTGGACTAAAACATTCCCTACAGAATCATGGGAAATACTCAATGTTTATTGTCTAAAGTCACTGTGTTAGAGAAAGTTGATTTTTCATCAGAAGCTATTTGATGTAGCCCTTGTGGTTCAAATAGCTTAATTCTCCTAGCTCCCTCAGTGAGGAAAACAACAGAATGAGGACTTGAACTTGGGTTATAGTCCATGCACTGGACAGCTTGGCTCCTCCCTAGGTCGGTGGTTGGTTCTCAACCTTCCTGATGCTGTGACTCTTTGATACAGTTCCTCATGCTGTGGTGATTTCCCAACTATAAAATTATTTCAGTGCTACTTCATAACTAAGTTTGCTACTGTTGTGAATTGCAATGTAATATCTGTATTTTCCAATGGTCTTGGATGATCCCTGTGAAATGGTCCTTTGATCCTCAAAGCAGTCATGACCCATAGGTTGAGAACCACTGCGCTAGAACATTCTAGCGATGGAGGGAATTCCTGGGAGAAATTTTCCCGGGGGGGGGGGGAAGCTCTAATTCTTCAATAACATGGTAACCATTCCATATTGAGGGACACTGGATATCTCATTCTCTGAAGCTTTCTGCCTAAGTCGACTTTTCTTCCTACACAGAGCACAGCACAGATCTACAAACTTCTCCAGGTAGAATTTTCATAACCAGCAATGCTTTCTCCACTTCTCCTTTAAGAATTCTCTGTCTTCAGCTTGGAACATTCTTCAACTAGATGTGGCAACCCTGCTGGGGTCTCTGTTCCTCAGGCTAAGAGACCCACCTCTGGACATGTGCTAAGTAGTTCAACTACCCTTCAAGTGGTTCTGGGACCCTCCTTGCTTAACAGTTATTTGGCGGGGGGAATCATTTTGGATCAATACATTCACCTCCTGAGAAAATCATTTCCTAGTCTAACAACTTGTCCCAAAAAAGCTAGTAGGAGCATACATTCACCAGGCTCAAAGACCCTAGTGGCAAGTTGACTATGTCCCAGCAGTAAGCTCATGGGCGCAGACACCCACAGTAAAGTCCTGCTATGCTTGCTGGCATGATTTCAGGCAGCATATGCACTCTAATACAAGCTCCAGACACAGGGCCAACATGGCCTTTACCCTGAAGTGAGGGTGATTTTAAGCAGAACTGGAAAAAATGGCAGCTATGTGTCAGCAAGGCTGGGCTCCCTTTCAAGCTCCTGATTTCTCCACTCTTCACTCATGTCCACCCAAGGGCTTCGTGTCCTGACATCGTTTTCCCATTGCATGTTGTCTCCTCCCCTCATCTGTTCTCCTCATCATCTATGGGGAGAAACCTCTATGTGGCTTCCCTTAGCTGCTCTTCTTTTGGGGGTTGGTAAGACAGGGTCTCACTGTAGTCCAGGCTGATGAGGACCCTTGCTAACACCAAATTCACAGAGAGCCTCCTATCTCCACCACCTGAATGCTGGGATTACAGATGTAAGCCAGCGCACCCTGCTTTGTTCTGTTTTAATTATTTCTCATCCTCCATTAGACTAGTCTAGGCTCAGTGTTAGATTGGACTCTAATCACATCCGGAATTTTAGATATAAACTCTATCTGCAGTGAGGAGGAAGATTGTATGTACATTAGTCCATTTCATTGCTTAAAAGTTGAAGTCTGAACCTGTTTTAAAATGCATAATGAGAAGGAAATCTTTTGATATGATTAATGGGATACATATGGAGCCCGGGATTTATGCTTGAAAGCAATTGTGTGCAAAGAAATTAGCAGATACTAATTGCTTTCGGGAGAAAATTGCATCTTATTACAAACTATTGGATTTTTTAAAATGAGCTTCTTCCCGGCAGTGTGAACATCTGGATTCCCAGGAGCCAGAGGCGCTGCCAGGGCCTTCTTCCAGCCCAGATACAGCTTCTGCGGTTGTCGATGTGCTTTGTGTAAGAGGTGCTGCAGATGGAGTCCTGTCTCGTGTCTGATTTTGCATCGCAGAGTGGCTCCACAGAGAGCCTGGGAAATGGGCAGCACTCGTCTGAACTCAGCATGGTACTCCAACCCTCTAAGGCCCAAGCCTTGGAACCTCTTTTTTCACTGCTTTCTATCAGGCCCCATCTTTCTCTCTGGCCCCCATCTTTCTATAGGACCCCCATCTTTCCATCAGACCTGTACCAGTTCACAACGAAGTCCTCTACCCTGGAACCACTTCCTCCCCCATTCTTTTCAGATCTAATCCCCCAGGTTTCAAAGCCCTACCCACAAAGCAACTTCTTCCCTGCTTCCTGTAGCCCTCAATTGATAGGGCCTGGGCCCCTCCCCAGCACTAGCATGGAAGAACTGGATCTTCTAGGGCCTGCCTCCTGCTCACCATAAGGAAGGTGAGGGTGAGGCTAGAAAAGTCCTCATAAGCTTGGACACCTCACAGACAGCACCAACAGACACCCTTTGCTTCAGTCTGAAGACTGATGTGTCAGGTTGAGAACAGTGAGGTTTCTGGAACTTCTGGGCTCTGCAGCATAGCATGAAGCCGCAAGGCAGGAGCCTTGCATGGTCTCTTCGGTAACACTAAATGATCTGTAACAAGGAATGATCTCTGAACTGTATGTGAGGGCCCAGCTAGCTATGCAGCCTTGATTTTACTGACAGAGGAGTCTGAAATGCAGCCAGGCAGAGCTAATCTCTCAAACAGAGAAGCTGCAATTGTGATGGAAGGGTCTAGCCTGCCACAGCGCCCTACCTCTCCTCCCAATGAAAAGGAGCAGATGGGGCACCAGTGTGGGCCACAGATGAGGTACCTGCCTTCTAACCTGGGTGCTGCTGACACAAAAGGAGAAACTTTTCTCCCCAGCCCTGAAAAAGGAGTGGGCACCTCTAGCCTTTCTCTTCTGCTCATGGAAAAGGCACAGGTTGTCCATACTCGAGCGTTCTGCCCTGCAGCACACACTTCACCAGAAAAGCAGTCATTTGGGCCTTTCACAGTCCTAATTCAGGCAGTGGACAGAGCTTCTTGGCACGAGTGGTCACATTCTATCTTGTTCCTGGGAATTTATGAGGCCCAGATCATGCCCAAGCTCCAGCCCTATCCTGGACAGCTCTGGGTTATCTGAGAGCTCTTGCCAACAGCAGAGGAAGATAGGCTGGACCTCCACGAAGACCCTGCCTGAACTCTGCCTGAGGCACATCTGACTCTCAGACAATCACTGAGGAAATGTAGAGATTGAGGGAAGGTCCCTTTCCATTGTTACTGACTTACTCCTAAGAATAAGTGAGTCCCTGTGGGGTATGGAAAATTAGCAGTTAGTGAAACTGGAAGGCCAACTGGTCTACCTTCTACTCAGTGGTGTATCTTCTGTGCTTTGTGGCCTACCTACATGCCTGGACCCCACAGAGAATGACCCACAGTCTGGATCCACTTCCCAAGAGCCCGCCACACTCAGCTAGAAGCAGCTTACCTACCACATGCCCCAACACCAATGTTTCCCTAAATGCCAACAGCCCCCTGCACCTACCTCAGAGGCTCACATCTTCTCCTTGTCACCAAGACCAGACTCCTCACAATATTCCCCACCAATTGGTTGTAATTTAAAAAGCCAATTTCTTAAATATTATCAAAGGTTAAAAATTTCTGTGTAACACACATATGTGGTATATATACATATATGTAAGCAAACAATCATAAATATAAATAAATAATAAATATTTAGAAAATTCTGTATATTAAAAAAACAGAAAAAATGGTAACCTCAGAATGGGAGATACATTTGTAAATCACAAATTTGATAACTGAGTGATGTCCATGATGTATAATTAATTCAACAATGAGAAAACAATTTTTAAAATGGACAAAGGGCTTGAAAGGCTTTTCCGAATAAGAAGCTACAGAAATGACCAACAAACACATACAAAGATGTCATTGTAAGATGCCACCTCTCAACCATTCAGATGGCTGATACTAGAAGTAAGTAAACAAGCAGTCAGTGTAAGTGAAGGCACCGCATAACCAGACCCTTGTCCCTTGCCCACGGGGACACAAATGATGGAGCTCGAAGGGCAAACAATACAGTGGTCCAACACACAATCTGAAGGAGTTACCACATACATGTAAAAGAACTGAATTCGAGTCTCAAAGGAATATCTGGATGCCAATGATTATAGGAATGTCACACTCTGTGGTCAAAGGGTGGGAGCAACCAAATGCTCTCACCTAGTGTCAAAGACACTGTCACTGTGAGGTTAGACTCCCCAATCTCCGAAGCTTGGAGAAATACATTTTTGTTATTTGTAAACAATATTTTGTATTTTGTCACAGTGGCCCAAACAGATTAAGATGGGTCTGCATACCCAGTGGAATATTATTTAGCTTTAAAGGAAAGGAATTCTGACGCCTGCCACAATACAGATAATTCTAGGGATATTATGAAAAAGTCAAACATTGCATGATTCTATTTATCTGAGATACCTAGGGCAGTAAAAGTAACAGACAAAAGGGCGTGTTTTCAGGGGTTGAAGGCAGAGCTGAGGGGCAGAGGAAATATGGAAGTTCTGTTTAATGATGATGAAATTTCAGTACTGGATTGCATGAACAGTAATGTGAGCATACCTATTGCTCTAACGTTCAAAATGGCTATAAATATTAAATGATCCAATGAGAACTCTTTAGATTTGAGTCTCCACCCTACCACTTCCAGGTTCAAGGCCAACCTCGTCTACAGAGTAAGTTCCAGGACAGCCAGGGTTACACAGAGAAACCCTGTCTTGAAAACAAAAGAAAAGAAAAAAAGTGAAGAGTCATAGAGGAAGGAAGACACATGACAATGGCAACCTCTGCACATTACACTACACACACACACACACACAGAGAGACATACACACACACACACACACAAACACACACACATACACTAGAAATGTATGGGTTTTAATAAAACCACAAAAAGACATCTTGTTACTATGTTTTAAAATAGTATGAAAATTGTATTGGCTATTGCATTACTACATTATTAAAATGTCTCAAGTTCTTTTTGCATCTCTTAGGTGGCTAGTGGGACATCTTAAATTGCATACTATGTATGGTTTTTGTCTCCAGTCGGTGTTGGTCTAGATGGACCACAAGACACAGGAGATCAGTAACAAACACAAAACTGTCACAAAACACAAAGTCATGAGCAGGCTGTAGCACTTCGTGACTGCTCGCTGGTTGAGGGAGTTATTAGCACACAACTCCTGTCAAGCCTTGAAAGGCAAACTGGCTATGCTCCCCAAGTCTCTTCTCATCAGAAGAGCCAGCAAGCACTCCGAATTGTGCACAGCTCTCAGGAAAATCCGATTGAACACCCCTTCATCTTTTTTTTTTTTTTCCAAAAAAAGAATCTAAGGTTCAGAGAGGGTTGGGACTCAGCCAAGATCACACAGCACGTCATATATTATTCGGTGTTTTCCATTGCTTGTTAGACCCTGTCAAAGCTTTTTGTAAAGATTCCCAAATCAACTTCTGTAACATTTCTGACATACATTAGACAGATGAGAAACTGAGACCTTAACATGACAAAAAGACTAATGTGTGGCATACGTGGGGCAGTCATAACCCTGTCCTTTTGTTCCCTGCTTTCCTCCCAGCCCAGGTTTCCTCCCCAGATTGGAGGCACTGCCGTTTGTGTGCCCTCCCAGTCTTGTTGGGGAAGAATGGCCCATGAGCATTCTTCCACCTAATAACAGAACCACACTGATCCTTTCTTCAAGGTCCAGGGACACTGTTTCCCCCCATCTGCCCCGGGATTTGCTTGGAAATATTGATTTTGGAAAACGGAATGCAGAACACCTCGGCTGCAATTTTCAAATCAGCTGCAATTTTCACATCAGAAACAGCCTCTAAATCCTCACTTAGTGCAGAGGAAGAGGCCTTGGGAGGATCGGGAGAGCCCCGGGGGAGCCTCGGGCCACTCCTCCCTTGAGACACGAAGCTTAGAGAGATACAGGGATCACCAATCTAGCGAGTCTGTAAATGGGTATCAAGGCAGGATCCCCATGATTCAGATAGACGAGGTCCAGCCTTACTTCTCTGCCAGTCCGTGTAACATGGGAGCTGTGAGAGGCTGGACAGCCAGGCAGGAGGGCATGGGTACCACATCAGGGACTCAGGGTACAAAAAAATCACCATCCAAGCAGGTTTTCCTAGAGGAGCAGTCCCACTGAAGTCACAGAAAATTGCAAAAGCATTGTAGGTTATTCCTGGCAGGAAAGTGAGATCACACCAAGCTCTGAATACATGAGACCTGGCCTGGGTGCTCCTTCCCGGGGCTCTCCCAGGCTCTCCTTAAGCCCAGCTGTTTCAGCAGCCTTGGTAACTCCCTACCTCTTGTGGAATCTTCAGCCTATAATATAGGCACCCCAGGAAATAGCTAGGCAAGCATCGCCACATTCCCTCTGCAAACCAGGAATGCCACCCCTGGGCAAGTTAGTGTCCTGATTGATGTATTTCAGTAATATCAGGGATGCTGTCCAAACTGAACAAAAGGCTCTGTGTTCTGCAACTCAGCTCTGCCTGGTCCTCACAGCTCAGCAGCCAGGCATGGGAGGCCATAATTTTCTGTACCGCTCTTAGCTAGTACCAGGTACCATTCATGTGGCACTTTACCTATGTGACTGTGCCCCATGGCTCTGATCTCAGGACCTTTATTTTATCTCCATAGAACTTATCTTCCCTCTCACAATAAGAACCACGGTGCAGCACACACACTAAATGCACAGCAGACTAACAGGCAAACCAATGCAGACATTGTGTTACAAGAGAAGGCTCCATTAGAAAAGGATTTCAAATATCACTGTCACCGTGTTAATTCAGACACTTCCTTTGGAGGTCTTCCCCAGCAGGGCTAGCCCCACGTATTGTTTCCATGGTTTTTTAAGATAGGATTTCTCTGTGTAGCCCTGGCTATCCTTGAACTAGCACTGTAGACCAGGCTGGCCTCAAACTCACAGAGCTGTGCTTGCCTCTTCCTCCTAAGTGCTAGGATAAAGGCATGCACCACCATACCCACCCTCACTAAGTCATTCTTAACTTAGATACACAAGCATAATATATACACCAAACTTCAAAGGCTTAGTCCAAAGCATATTGAATGTATGTTGAAATGATAACGTTAGACATATTGGGTTAAATAAGTATTATTGCTAAATTCATTTCACCTACCTTTTACTTTTATTAGTAAGGCTACTAGAAATATTTTAAGGAACAAAGATGGCTCAGGTGACTTTGTATCACCCTGACCTGTATGTAGAGAGGTTTAATCCGGAAGGGAAAGTATGTGAAGAATCTATGAGCCCAATGCACAGGGGGCTGGGCCTCTTCCAAACACCCATCCTGTGTGCCTTCATTTATCTGTAGAATGTCCGTATTTTATCTTCCAATTTGCCCAACACGATTATGATTATGATTATGATTATCTCCCACCTCCAACTAATCCAAGTCCAAGATGTTCAAAACCCCCCTCAGGAGCAGCCTTTACCCACACTCCCTTATTCCTGCACCTCAGGAGCAGCCTTTACACCGTGCCACCTTATTCCTGCATAGACACTAGCAGATCTACTCAGCTGTGAACCACGTAGTTCAACCAACCGCTGCCTTACCAGTCATGCCACTAATTGCGCTGGTCCCCCAACAGTTACAGGGTGGTCCCCCAACAGTTACA
>NC_034607.1:51587923-51589650 GCF_900095145.1 Mus pahari
CAACAGTTACATGGTGGTCCCTCAACAGTTACAGGGTGGTCCCCCAACAGTTATAGGGTGTTCCCCTGATAGCTGGGATGCATGGGTAACAAGGCAGTAACTGGGCAGGTAAAGTGACTCTCACGTCTGACGACTCCGTCCCCCTTCTTTCTGGTGTACACTGATTCTCTTCTTTGTGACTGGCTCCTTTTGAGACTTCTTCCCATGACTTTAGTGGGGCTGTAGTCACATGGTTTTTATGCCAGGCACCTGAAGAGTTCTTAGTAGATAATTGATTCTTCTTCATGCTAAACCAAGTCTCCTGCCCTTCATAAAGTCTCCAAGATCTCAATGGAGCCCACTCTTCCTCCCACTTCCCAGCCTGAGCTACATATACAGTGAGATAAGTTACATATGATGTTTTCTAGTGGTTTTCTCAGTATGCATCCTTCATTCCCTTTAGTCCTGTTGTTGTAATGCACACTATGACCAAGGCAGAGAGAGTTTCCTTTGGTCTATGGTTCCTGGGGGATAAGGGCCCATGATGGCGGGGTGCCGGGATCGTAGCAGTAGTAAGAAGCTGTGAGCCCTGTCTTCAAACCACCAGCATGGAGCAGAGAGAGCAAACTGAAAGTGGAAGGAGGACGTTTAGCTCTGAAGACCCACCCTGAGTGAGATACTTCCATCAGGAAGAACCTCCCCATACAGCACTATAAACTGGGACCAAGTAGTCGAATACAGGAGCCTGTGAGGGACATTCTCATTCAAACCACTATGGCCATAGTTTGTATCTTGAATGTCCCCCACCAAGGCTCATGGCTTAGAGGCCTGGTCCTTAGCTTGGTGCTACAGGAAGGAGGTGGAAGCCTTAAGGAGAACCTACTGCTGGGCGGGGGGTTGGGGTGGCGGGGACATTATCTGCAAGTCTGGGAGTTTTACCCTTGAAAGGAGTACTGGGACTCCAGGCACTTTCCTTTTCTCTATGAGGGATTAGTTTTGTTCTGCCATACACTCCTGGGCTGCCTCACACCAGGCCTAAAAGCAACAGGGCAAATCCGCCATGGATCTGAACATTCAAAACTGACTGTCATCCAAAACAGCCCTGGTTTCATTTGAACAGAACTTTGTGTGCAGGTGATACATAGCTCTGGATTTTTTCTTTTTTCTTTTCTTTTTCTTTCTTTCTTTCTTTCTTTCTTTCTTTCTTTCTTTCTTTCTTTCTTTCTTTCCTTCCTTCCTTCCTTCCTTCCTTCTTTCTTTCTTTCTTTCTTTCTTTCTTTCTTATTTTTTTTTTGAGACAGGGTTTCTCTGTATAGCCCCGACTGTCCTAGAACTCACTATGTAGACCAGGCTGACCTTGAACTCAGAGATCTGCCTGCCTCTGCTTCTGAGCGCTGGGATTAAAGGTGTACGCCACCATGCCTCACAGATTTGGAATTTCTTACTAAGAATTCTGTGTTTTACCTCCCCTTAGGGCTAACCTAAGATGTAAACACTGGGAACCCAGGCTACAGGTATCATCCACTGTGTTGAAAGCTGAAGTTGGACTTACATCAGCTCTTATATGTGTTTATTAGTGAGTGACTTGCCTGATACAGGAGCATCCACAGATAGGCCACATTTGCGCCCCAAGAGCCCAGAACAGAGGTCAAGCCTATGGCAAGGTGGACCAAAATGCCTTGTGAGAGGTGCACGCATGTGTGTGTGTGTGTGTGTGTGTGTGTGTGTGTGTGTGTGTGTGTGTGTGT
>NC_034607.1:51590620-51599148 GCF_900095145.1 Mus pahari
GAAAGAAAGAAAGAAAGAAAGAAAGAAAGAAAGAAAGAAAGAAAGAAAGAAAGAAAGGAAGGAAGGAAGGAAGGAAGGAAGGAAGGAAGAAAGGAAAACCAAAAACCTGGCACAGACTGGAGGCAGGTGTTTCCTCTGCTGGAGCTAATGATCTACCGGAGTCTGCTGCTGCTGGAAACCAAGAAGATTCCAGAAGCCTGGGGCTCAGAAGCTAGGGAACCCCCTACCCCCACACTGATGTCCATTCCCACCTATACATTCTTTTGCAGGATCATATTCAGGCTTAGAAAGCCCTCTCTCCCATGTTTCCAGCTGTTAGAATCCCTGCCGATCTTCCAAGCCTAAGCTAGAGCCCCCTTCATCCCCAGAAGACTGCTGTACTTCTGTACCCCTTCCCCCACCTCCACCCCCACACTGCACCTGGCTCACCCTGTCTCCTACTCTGTGACTTCTATCCCTGGGTCCTGGATTGCTTGGCCAGCAATGGAGCATTCCCTGGCTCCACAACCAGGAACTCTGTTAGGTCAGGGAAATGTCAATGGCACTTTTATACACGGGAGCTCAGCACTATGGTTTGAATATCTCTGCCAAGACTCGTGTTAGAATTTAATCAGCATTGTGAAGAACTAGGAGGTAGGATATACGAGTTAGTAAGTCATGGGGGCTCTCCCCCCTGAATGGATGTCTCCATTTATAGATTAATAGATGGATGGATTGGTCATCTTGAGATCACAGAGAACCAAAAGCTAGTTTGATTCTGTCTCCTGTGTGTGTCTCTCCCACCATATGATGCTCTGGGACCAAGACTCTATAGATACACTCCACCTGCAAGAAGGCCTTCACTGGATGTAGTCTCTCAGCTTTGGACCTCCAAACCTCTATCACTGTGAGATGAGTAAGCCTTTATTCTCTATAAATTGATAGTCTCTGATGTTCAGCCATAGCTACAAAAAATATACCTAGACTCTCAGTGAGTCAATAGACCAGGCCTTGCAGGTACTGCAGCGTCTACTGTTGATTATTCTCCAACTACCCTCTCTTCCAGAAGTGTTTCCTTCTGAAACTTTGAGTCAAATTGTCGTTCGCGATACATCCAGACTGTTTTCTCAATGGAGGCACCCAAGGGAGCAGAATCACAAAAGCTGTGTTGTACACAGAGAAGAACGCCATTTCTATCTTTCTCTTCACCCTCTAATCTTACTCCTGACATGCCTGATGCTATACCACTAGGGAATAGAGGGAGCAGAAAAGCAAGGGAGCAGGGTTAGTTTGTGCTAGTTAGTTAGTTAGTTAGTTAGCCTGAAGCCAGGTCCCATGGGTCAGAACTCAGATGCCCCAGGAAGCAAACCACAGGGGCATAACTCCTCCTCCTCAGTCTCCTTTCCCTTGCCCTGCATTGAGGCAGGATTGGAAGGCAATGAATATGCTCCGTGGATCCAGACCACATCCCCTTCTCTAGCAGCAAAAGCTAGCCACATAGAGAGGGAGAGGCTCTGAGGTCTGGTGAAGGATTGAGTCCCTGGTGGTCAGAACCAGAGGACGGGTTCAGGGACACTGATCTATCCGTCACTAAGACCTCACTTTCTGCCTAGACTGCTCCCTGAGACCCTAGCCCCACAGTCCCCAAAAGCAGGCAGACCAAGCCAACAGTGGGGGGCATTTGACACTCCAGTTTTTGAAAGCCCCTCTCTGAAGCATCGATTTGTGATGCTGGAACATTCCTCCAAGTTCTCAAGCACAGCTGGGAACCCACAAGTACCAGTGTTTGGGAGGAAGACACTTAATGGTGGGAACAACACTTAATACGCAGGACCATTCTGCACAGAAGACAGACCAGCTTTCCTCAACTTTCCTCTCACTAAAGGTACTTGTGTCTACCCCAGGGCTAGTCTCTGCTCAATGGTGCCCAGAAAACTGCCACTTCAGGCTTCTCTCCTGGGTAATGGTGGGATGGTTTATTGTCCTGTGAATTTAGCTTGCAGAGTTGGTCCTTGGGAAGCACCTGAGTATTGGCTGCCATGCAAAAATCCTTTCTGGATTTTCCATTAACAAATCTCGTCTAGGTACAACCTGGCCCTGAGAGGCCAGGAGCCAGCACTGCAGAAGAGAGGGAAGTTACACAGCCTGTCTTGCTGCTGCTGGATTCCCAGCCCCATTTCCTATGCACTGAGGACACATCTAGTAACAGTGTCTGCATATTAAGCACCCAAGAATCTCCTGTGATCTCAGCATGGAAAAAGGACACACCCTCAGTCTATGTGCACTTCCCCTGAGTACCGAGGTACCATGTCACTGCTGTCCCAGCATCATGCTGTGAACCACTACTGTAGAGCAAGGCATGAAGGGTCTCTTCTGCACTGTCTCAGTGTGTCCCTATGACCCAGCACAGTGCTTTGCACAATGGAAGTGGTTAAGAACCAATGGCTTGTTTTGTGTGTGCCTTGATGCCTCTGTGGCCATCTGGCATGTAGCCTTGTAGGCCCTGAGGGTGAGAAGTCTATTACCTTATGCACCTCAGCAGCCAAGGAGACCACTCAGCCTGCAGTCTCCTGCAGACATTGCATAAGCTGGAGGGCAACAGCAGAACCCATCACAGTTAAGCCCTGCCATGTCCAACATTAATTGGTCCAAAATAAGAAGTGAGGCAGAAGGTAGCTGGAGAAGGCAGGGCAGTGTAGTCCAGAGGCAGCTGCTGCAGCCTTCCATAGCCCATCAAGCCTTCCATCTTCTTGCTGTTGTTTCTGTTTCCTCCCCCATCTCCTCTGCCATCTCTTCAACTAGAGTTCTGATTTTCTTTCCAGTATCTTTTACTCTGTCTTCATCTTTTAAAATATCTTGAACAAAGACAAGGTACCCTGCTAAGTGCAGAGCTTTAGTGGCACCTCTATTTGAGAACAAGGCTCTGCAGACCCCAGGTGATGTCTCCTCCCAATGTGTGGCACCTACTCAGATTTACAAAGAACTCTCCTTTCCCAAGGCTTTCTTTAATTTGGCTCATGATGCATCCAAAACATTAGACCCTTCCAGACTTCTGTCTTGTGCACCCCAGGGGCTTTTTTTTTCATCGAGAGAGAATACTCTCTTCAGGAGCAGCTACAGTACTCTCTCTGTTAGAGCAAGTCATTGGGAGAAAATGCTAAGACAGCAGAATAGAATTAGATCAATTTATTATTTTCTTAGATTAAAAAAGTAGAGCTAGAAAAGGAAGTCTAGACTTATGCAAATTAATTAAGGATTCAGAAATGAAATGAAAGAATACTACCATAAAATCTGGAAATAATTTTATTTTACTAATTTTTATTTTAGAATGATTCTAGATTTGCAGAAATTGAGAGAATAGTGAAGGGAGTTCCTATGTACCTCTCTGTAGGGATGGTTCTGATGCTAAGGTCCTGTTCCCCAATTGGTTCTTGATCTATCAGTAAAGAAGCCATGAGCCAATTGTTGGTCAGAAGGAATAGGCAGGGCTTCTGGGTTCCTGCAGGCAAGAGACAGACGCAGAAGAGAAAGGAAGAGTTCAACATGCTTTGGAGAGGGAAAAGCCAACCAGCCATGTGAGATCTCGGGCAGAGCAGCCACAGGCTGAGCCATGTGAGATCTCGGGCAGAGCAGCCACAGGCTGAGCCATGTGAGATCTCGGGCAGAGCAGCCACAGGCCGCTTCTGCAGGTGGGAGGTTGGGGTGTTGAGCTAGAACTGAAGGTGATCAACTGAAGTTGAGTACAGATTTAGGGTGCTGAGCTGGGAGTTCTGGGTAGGGCACACTAGCCAAGGTAGATTGGGGGTGTCCAGCAATTGTGTCAATAAGGCAAGTTGAAATCGAACAACTGTGTATGTGTCTGTGTTTTTTCATCTGCAGATCCTATATTCTCTGAGTAGGGGCTGATAGTGCAGTCCAGCTCAGGGGGTTGGAGCTTAGGTGGGATAGCAAAATGTTCCTAGCAACACAGGTTTTCTCTGTCTGGCATCTTACTAACTAACCAGACAATTCTGAAGGCCCATGTCCTTGTTAGGGCTGTGCTTTTCTCCAGATAAATAACATGGTATGGTTTATACTCAAATGTACTCCAACTCAGGCATTGCAGGCTTGGTTACCAGAGGACAAGGTGAAAGAGAGGTGCTTAGATCCTTAGGGATCTTGTGAGAGCCAAAGTTATGTTTTCATTACTGTGCCTAAGAGATCAATGAAACAAAACCACCTCTAACCTGTAAGCCCTTGCCCAAGGACAAATACTTCATGAGGTTCTGAAAGCTGTTGTTTGGGGGAGATAACAAACCACATGTTTTATTTAACAAGTTTGTATGACTCAACTGCACTGAATATGTGGAGGGAGGACATTCGTGAGGGAGGTACAAAAGCAGGAAGTATCTCAATATGTGCTTGCCCCTGATTGGACATGATGGAGAATATGGTAGCCTTGTGCTTTTGTCTTCTTAAGTCTCTGAAAACGCATCACTATTTTCTGGGAATTCCAGAATGGACCTGTCCACGGTCCATCATCCTGGCCAGTATTTATTTAATTAAAGCTTACTTCAAATTTGGCTCAACACTGGGAAAGTGACTTATTCTCTCCTGGTGGGATTAACAGTCTGATTTAGTCAATGGATCAAACCCATGATGGCTTTGTAATCTCCACTCAGTTACACCCTGTCTGCCATAATGATTCTCCCTCTCCCCAATACCTAGAAGCAGTGAATCTGGCAAACCTCTGAAATGCTGAGCCCAAAATGCAGCTTCCCACCTTCACATGGTTTCAGATAGTCGTCAAGGTAAGGGAGAACTAGCAGAGGACCTTAGCAACCTCGGTGTTGCTCTCTCCTCAAGCATGCTTGCCTGCTTGGCTGGGAGGAGAGCCAAACCCTCTCCAGAGACCCTCCCATTGACTTCCTACTGTTTGCCATGCAGTCCAGACTGGAATCTGACTGACAAGGAGCAAGAGAAGACATTGTCCAAGGCCTGCAGCAACTACAAGGTTACTTCTTCATATTGTATCTCCTTTTGCCTCACCTCAGCTCCACCAGGGGGTGTTTTCAAGGTACCTATCGGGTGTGGTCAGTAAGGCGTTGCCATTCCCACCCCTAAGCCTTCTATCAGGTCTCTCCCAAAGCTATTCCTGTGGTCCAAAATTTAATACACCATGCAGTCATTTCAGGTCGGGTGGGTGGAGCTCTTATTCATGGGACCAGTGCCATCATTTTGTCCTACTGCCCACTTCCTCCTTACATGTGATTTGTGATCCCATGTGAGGTCACATAACTAAACATAGAGGCCTACAGAAGCTGGCAACAGTAAAGGGTTTTGAACAAGCAACAACCAAACATTAATTAAAAATAGAACACATAATGGATCCACGGTGTTTCTGGAGGTGCTTGTCCATGCTGCCTCTCATGACCTCATGACAGCCTGGGCTCTAGTGCGGCAGAAGCCATCCGCACTGCCCATGTCATCACCACATGAAGCCAGTGAAGGCTGCCAGACGCACCGTACCTCAGACTTGACCACCTCACACGCTCAGTTGCAGGGCTTTTACTGTTCAAAATTTTCTGCTCTTAGAGAAACACATGTATAATTACAGAAAACAAAGACTTAATAGTTTTCCACTGTCTTCCCTCAGCCTGTAAACATTATGTTAGCATATCTTAGGTTATGTTAGAGTGTTTGAGCTCAAAATTTTCAGTTTGGGTTTCTGACTTAAGTTGCATTTTTAAACATTACTTTAAAAAAAAAATCACTAAATGAATTTTGGCTTGAGATCAAGACAGAATTTCTTTTTTTTATTTTTTTTTAAGATTTATTTATTTATTATATGTAAGTACACTGTAGCTGTCTTCAGACACTCCAGAAGAGGGCATCAGATCTCGTTACGGATGGTTATGAGCCACCGTGTGGTTGCTGGGATTTGAACTCTGGACCTTCGGAAGAGCAGTCGGGTGCTCTTACCCACTGAGCCATCTCACCAGCCCAAGACAGAATTTAAGAATTCTAACAATTTCTTAAATAATCTGAAACACACTTCTGCCATTTCCTGTTACCTATGTGAAGTATTATTCTGAATATTGACAATTACAAAATCAAAATATTGATCAACTCTGAAAACTGTTGAATATTCTCTACATCCAGCAGTATCAAATATTCAGCCAAGACATGATCTTTACATGAAAATAAACAAGGACATTTGGCTAATTAGTATGCAAATTTGCTTTTAATTGCTGTAGAATAAATTTCTTTTTGATTGTGGTGGTTTAAATGAGAATGGCCTCCACAGGCTCCTGTGCTTGAAAACTTAGTCCCCCTTTGATGGAACTGTTTGGGAAGGATGAGGGGGCATGACCTTGATGGAGGAGGCCTGTCACTGAGGGCGGGTCTGGAGATTTCAAAAGTCTCATGTGATTCCAAGTTCTCATTCTCTCTCTCTCTCTGCCTTGTGGTTATGGATCTCAGCTGTCCCTTCATTCCACTGTCATGAACTGTAACCCTCTAAATCCATAAGGCAAATTAAACGCTTTGTGTTATAAGTTGTCTTGGTCTTGGTGTTTTATTGCAGCATTAGAAAAATAACTAAGATAATGATTTATTTTCTGTAAATGATTTATTTGCATATACCTGGGGCCTCATGCAATGTTCTTAGGTGAAAAGGGTTCATAAGTGGAGAAAGCTAAGGAATCCCTGACTAGAAGGCAGGGCAGATAGAAGAACCAAAACACAAGGCGAGGAAATCTGCTCTGTGATTGGCAGGTCTTGAGGATGTCCCCTCCAGTCCACATGTGACTAGCTACATAGTGTAAAGGTGTCCACTCAGAGTGCTGAGTAGAAAGGTGAAGACCAGGGTGATCCACTCCTTACTCCAAGGCCTTCTCCACACAAAACTGGCTTGTCCAGCCACCCTAAGCCAGCCCTCGGCTATGCCCACTAAGTGCCCACCGTGGAGGGGAGGTAGGGAGATATTCAACAAGCTTGGATATCTTCTTGACACTCCTCACTCCATCCTTCCCAGAGACATAACAGCACACCCAGATGTGATGTGACGTGTCAACACCTTCCACCCCCTCAAACCTTCACGGGATGGCAAAACAAAGAGAAGCAACAGGGCCCGTGTCTGGCTGGCTCTGGTCTGCTCTTCCTAGGAGGCCTGGTTTATTTGTTTTGCTGAGCCGGCCAGCTGCAAGCTGCTTGGTTTGGGGCTGGGGGATTAGTACTGTTTTTCTTTCAGCATCTGATGGAGTCAGGTGAGAGGAAGGCGTCCCAGTTTAGGACACCCAGAATGAGGACTCTTGCCTCCCCTCTCTCCCTACTGATGGTTAGAATTCCTCTCACTCCAACCAAGGTGGGGGAGAATTTTCAAGGGAGGGTGATTCCTGGATACAGACAGCAAGAAGTCCAGTCTGCCCCCAGGTGAAAAGACCTCTACCCTGGGGCTCTATTCCCACCAGCACCCCCACAGCCCCAAGTCCATCACCCACCCACCCCCACTTGATATCCTAGTGGAAGTCTTTGTCTTGAGGCAAAACAGGCAAAAGGACAAGGACAGTTCCTCTCTCAGGCTGATGAGCTTCCAGGGTTGCCAAAGGCAGATCCTCAGCTCTGCCAGGACATGCCAGTGCCAGTGAGCAGGACGGGGGTGCGGGGGGGAGGAGGGCTCAAAGCCTCTTTGTTCTTAAATTCATAATTACTACTACCCATGATACCAATTCCCCAGTGTGATAAGGGCTACACACTTAATTCTAACTTAGATGATCAGAAGTTCTTTCAGGGTGGACACATTTTTTCCACAGTCCAAAGAACTGGTTGAAAGGAATCAAATCATATTTGCTGGTTGCTGAAGCTTGCTGATGGACAGCCAGGGGATAAATGGAGAACTGAATAGCATGTATCCTTTACTGCAGGCTCTTCACAGCTAAACTAATCTTTCTGTGCAATCTTCAACAAATATTTTTGTTACCATGTGCTAGCCGTAGCTTTAGCTCCCTGGCATTCATTCATGAACAAAACAAAAAAGTCAAAAGTCCTTGTCCTCATGGAGCTAATACGCAAGTGTTGGAAACCCAAAGTAATAAACATTTGAGAATAAATAAATATGCATGCAGGGCATCAGAGTGGGAGGATTACCATGGAAGCAACAACATAGAGCAGGGGAAAACGGTTTGAGATGTGGAATCGGGTATAGCACATAGCGGTAGCACAGAAGATGCAGACACGGCAACACTGAGCAAAGGCTTGAGAGAGGGAAGAAGGGGGAGAGGGCAGAAGAGAGGGAAGGAGGGAGGGAGGGAGGGAGGGAGGGGATCATGGGAATGACTGGCGACCAATCCCTATGGTATTGAGGAGCTACAAGCAGATCTGTGGTTAGGGTGGAGTTGACAGAGGTAGGGTAGGAGAGGAATTTGGAGGCGGAGTGGCCCAGCTGGATAAAACCTCCCATAAAACCTCAGGGAAATGGAGAGCAACTAGAAGATGTAAAGAATGAAGAATGCCATGATCTGTTGTTCTCTCTCTCTCTCTCTCTCTCTCTCTCTCTCTCTCTCTCTCTC